>NC_092633.1:27015533-27615533 GCF_039555335.1 Amphiura filiformis | reverse complement strand
GAAGTGGTCACAAAATTCTTGGAGCAGGTAAACGAGGGATATGTAGCCTGTGCAACTGACCCTTTGTATAGTCATTTTAAAATGAAAAAGACATAAAAAACTAAATTTCCGCACAAGCTAGATAAAACCCTCGGTTATAATGGAAAATATGAAAGGGCTACTATATATTTGCAGAAGCTGAGATATGAGAGTGGAGGCAGAACTTTTTTGAATGATCCTCACATGTTTACTTACTTAGCCTTTCTAGTATTTCTTCATCACTCATCTTCTTTTTCTTTTGTTTATCTCTTCTAATTTGATCTGTAGTAGCAGCTTGATTTGATGGAGTGCTTGCAGGTGGGTCAGGCTCAATTCTTGAATAATACTGAAAAGAAACAACACCAATTAATGTTAATCATTAAAAAACTGTTGTAAAGATAATGTTTTATGCTGGAAGCAGGAAGTTGAGAGTCACAAAATCCACTAATAATTCAATTAAATTATGATTATGCAGAGGGCATGAATGATAATTTCAAACGTAAAGTCATTCAGAAGTTTCTGGTTTGAATTGGTTTGTTTATAGCTGATGTACCACTTAGAAATGGCAAAATGTATGTATTGATGTAACATAATTGTGGTAGATTGAGACTAAATCTACTTCCAATTTTGTGTGCTGCTGTATAATTGGTTATCAACTTGTATACAAGGACTTGTAAGAAGTAACTATTCATCATATGAGGTACAAAATGTTCAGTTGCAAACACTAATTCCATGCAGGTAGCAGGGTACATGGTATTCTTATTATTCCATTAAAAGAAAAACATTAAAGAAAGAATTGAAAGAAAAGGTCATATTTTCAGTTCTCAGCAAAGGTTTGTTCAGTGACTAAGGAGCCTTTGTTTCATGGCATGATTGAATTAGCTGTAGAACCTTGCTTCTGTATTATGCAGTCTATGTACTAGGCAAAAAGGATTGAAAGAACCCTAATAAAGGGTGTAGATGCTAGAAGAAAACTGGAGAAACAAAAGCCAAACCTGAGAGGCTTCTGCTCTCTTTGACATTCTTTACCATATCATGCTGTTGATGCAGAAGCCACTGCAAGTATACAAACTCATGGTCCACAAGACTTTTAAAAACAATAGTTTAGTTACTTACTTTAGATTTTGTGTGGTCTGGTCTTGGTGCAATGGCTGGTGGGGGTTCATCCTCGTTGTCATCATCTCCATCTTGCGACGGCGTATGAGACATTTGTTTGTACTATAATCAATAGAAATACACATCAACATATTGTAAGTTAGCTCTGTATATTTAGACTGTTTAAAGTGAGAAAGGTGGTCTATGTTGCATAGAGGTTAAGTTCACAGCTCACCTGCATGTATGGTCATAATACATGCAAACAGCCTTCCTTAATACAGGCTGTATCAAAATGATTGGTACCCATTAGTTCCTAGTGATTATGGACATGACTGCACGATCAAAATGCAACATTAGATCCATCTCATTTATTCAGAATCCACAAAACTGTAATTTGTGGTTATATCAAGGTTATCCAATGTTGCATATCAAAGAGGCATGCCTTTCAATTAATATCAGAATTGATCATGGTTACCAAACATTTTGATCCAGCTTGTATGAACACAATGATATTAATGTAACACATGTACGCAATTCAAATTTATGCTGAATGAAAACAAAAACCAAAATATTTTTTCTCATACTATGCATGATATGGCATACAGCACACAGGTCAATTTCATTAATATTTGTAAAGTCCATCATTCATAACTCCTTTACATGTTAGAATTATGATGGGTAAAAGGATTTGTCGCAACTATTAGTGAAATTAATCCCTGGTACATATCACTACCTCTTCCTGCAAAGTACGGCACTGACACTTTGATATGGTATTCTCCTACAAATTCATTTAAACATGCACTTTTTTATCCTTTGTGGGGGTATAAGTATTTTCAGACCAGTACCTTAGTATCCACATACATGCCAGTGTGTGGTTGACTGTACTGACAGGTGTGTATCAGTAGCATTTGAGTGTAGCTTTTCGATTCGTATATTGAATAAACTTATTCGTATATTGAATAAACTTATTCGTATATTGAATAAACTTATTCGTATATTGAATAAACTTACCGGATGTGGTGATATTGATGCTTGTTGATCAAAGGAATCTTCCAATGAGGTGGTTTTGGCTGCTGTAAGGAAAAAAAAAGAATAATCACAAAGGTACCAGACAGAGATGAAACTTATATGAGCTCTTGTCATGACAACTCTTAACGAAATCAGATTTTAATCTAAATCAGATTTTTTTAATTTTTGTTTTCCCCAACCAAATACCATCCCCTAATATAAAGTAAACCAAAATAGCTCAACACATTGCCTAAGAGTTGGCAATTGCAATTAAGAAATAAAAAAAACATTAAACAAACTCAAATGCAAAATATTGCTGATGTAAAATCTTGAATAAATCATGTGAAATCTGAGATAAAGTAATGTAATTTCTATTGAAAACTAGAGCGGTTCTCGACTTGCGCGGTTCTCGACGCAAAGCGTCGGCCACAATGCCTCCACCTTGAGGCGTATCATTTGAACTGGTGCAATTTCAACCTGAAATGACCTTCCAAAATGTTGCTCTAAATGTTGAATGTACCCACCAAGTTTTTACTAAATTGACCTCAGATGACCCCTGGTGACCCCGAAATGACCTTCCAAAAATTTGGCTCTAAATGTTGAATGTACCCACCAAGTATCATGCCCATATGACAGTATTTACTAATTTGACCTCAGCTGACCCCTGGATGACCTTGGATGACCCCGAAATGACCTTCCAAAAATTAAACTTTAAATGTTGACTGTACCCACCAAGTTTCATGCCCATTCGACAGTTTTAAGTTATTTGACCTCAGATGACCCCTGGTGACCCCAAAATGGCCGTCCAAAAATTTGACTGTAAATGTTTATTGTACCCACCAAGTTTCATGCCCATACGACAGTTTTAAGTTATTTGACCTCAGATGACCCGTGGGTGACCTTGGATGACCCCAAAATGACCTTCAAAAAATTTGGTTCTAAATGTTTACAGTACCCACCATGGTTCATGCCCATGTTTACAGTACTCATGCCCATATGACGGTTTTTGCTAATTTGACCTCAGATGACCCCTAGATGACATTGGGTGACCTTGACCCACTAACCACACCTACTGGCATTTGAAGACCGCCAATGACCATCCCTCCACCAAATTGCATCACTATACATCTTACCAGTTGGCCCATATGACGGTTTTTGCTAATTTGACCTCAGATGACCCCTAGATGACCTTGAGTGACCTTGAACCACTAACCAAACCTACTGGAATGTGAAGACCGTCAATGACCATCCCTCCACCAAATTGCATCACTTTCCATCTTACCAGTTCCGAGAAATTGGACCCGCAAGCTCGGACGGACGGACGGACAGATGGACGGATGGATGGATGGATGGATGGATGGACGGACGGACAACCAGGAAACATAATACCTCCGGTGGAGGCATAAAAATCTTAACTGGTATAAGACCTAGAAAGAGTTCTTAAAGTCATTTAAAATCATAAAAAACAGGCTTATATGCAGATGATTGCCAGGTCACTCAAAGTGGGACATGTTTTGTCCCACTTAGATTTAAATTACTTGTTATTTGAGGTTGGAAACCAGGAAATACTGCTAATAATGCATACTAATTCAATGTGTATCTGGCTGTTCAATAGAAGCAAAAGTAATTAAAATGTATAACTTTATCCAGCTTTGTAAAAAATAATTAGCTATTTTTTTTTAGTAGCAGTGATTTTTCTGGTTTCCAACCCTGAATAACAAATAATTGTAGGGTCTATAACTTTTTTTTTTCAATTTTTGTAAAAATAAATTGTGTTTTTCAGTTACCCGGATTCCTGCCCGAAAATTCAATCGGGTACCTGAGTACATAATTACCAATTAGGTGAGAGCTTTATGAGCAAGTTGGAATATGGTACAACTATGTGATGCCATGTATAGATACGTACTTGATAATATAACTTTATGTTGTTGCATGAATTTGTCTCCACCGAGTGATCTTGAGGTAGAGTCATCGTAGAATTTCAAGGCATCAAGTACGGCTTGTGGGTTCTTCTTTTGCTCTGTCTTGGAGATGTCTGATGTTGAAAGTAATCTCGCCCAGTGATCGGGCATACCCTGGAGAAAGACAAACAATAACAATAAATTGGAAGTCATGAATCGTGTATGAGCAGAATTTGATAATGTTATTGCCATTAAACAATGGAAAAAGTGTATAGCTGTTAAAAGCATTTCTTTGGACAGAACAAGTCTGAAGTTAAAAAATAAAGAATTACATTTGTCATTGTTGTCAACCCACTATTTAATGTCTCATGTACAGGAGGGTATAGGTATGTGGCATTGACAATGCTCAATCAACCATCTGTATGTGTCATACCAGAACAATGGGGTTAACTTAACATGTACATGTTACCAACAAGGAGAAATGAGTTAATATCATGGATAAATCTCACTGACTGGGGTTTGATGGTGTGTGCGTTTGGCCGAAATATTATATAGTGTACCATCCAGTAGGGGGTATGTCAAGTATCATAGTACACATGACTCATATCAACACCCCTGTTCTTTTCTTCCATGGACTGTTGTTTGAACACACAGCAAATACTAAATTATGTTAAAGAATTATGGCTTTCATGTGAAGTAATTTGTGTATAAATTGATTGAACATTCTGATTCTGATAGCTAAAAGACCATGGAAGACCACATATTGAAAAGACATAAAATAATGCATACAATTACAGAGAGTACATGCTTAATCAGTGTGGGTGTGTGTGTTCAGATAGGAGAGCACCATGTTCAATGCTTTTTTAATATATCAACAAAAGTTCAAATAAGCTCAAATCAGACTGATTGTAAAACTAGCTACATTGTAGTATCTAAACATAATTTAAAACAAATCAGTGAACTAACCCAACTGAAAGATCACATACATGTACACCAATATCATGAAAGTACATAATATTTTGATAACACCACGCAAGACTGGATGAAAGTATCATGATGTAATGACAGTCACATGGGAGCAACATCTCAGATTTTCCACTCAATCCATACAATGTAAATTAAGTTTTGTAAATTAATTTAAGCGGATGACTCACTTTTCCAATCCCTGATGGGCTGATCACATCATTCAATATAATAATAAAAAAAATGATATAGTAAATGTTGCAAATAAGAGGCTGTGCAATTATTATTTACCCCCTGGTTGGGCCAAAAAAGCAGGGGTGGGGCTGGGCAATTTTTGGTAGGGCAAAAGGGGGGGGGGGCAATTTTTGGCAAGTAAAAGGGGGCAAGAGATTTTGGTACATGTATTTATGGGACACCTTTTAAATAAAAATGCTCTAAAAGTACAGTACAGAGATGTGTGAAATTTCCTGCTCCCTCGGTGCTACGCTCATATTATATCTAGACCATTTAGGATTTGCAAAATATTTATCATGTGCAAAGGGGGGGCAAGAATTTTTGGCATGCCAAGAGTGGGGAAAGGATATTTTGGCAGGTCCTTTTGAAATGTTTGGGGAGGGACAAATAATTATTGCACAACTCCTGACATTTGTACTGTTTTACGGCATTACATTTTCATGTCTCAAAGCCCCATGCAATATCATGGACTCCCTAAATATTTATGTTCTCCCTTATGGCACTACCAATGTACTGCTCTCAATATCAAAGTTAACAATATTGACTATCATGGAAAAATAAGGATGTTGCAAATCATGTGATGCAAGCCTCTAGAAATTGACACAATCAAGCAAAATAATTTGGAACTATGAACTAGATATGATGTATGGTTTGTTATAATTATTTAAAACTGAAACATTCCCATTCTTGCAAGCTTTGTGTATTAGGTAATAATGCACCAGATTGGATCTACAAATGTATATGAAGTGTTATAGATATTTTAAAAATTATCTATGAAAAGATCCTTTATTATGAAAAAATAAAATAAAAACCAACATTTCCAACAAAAACCTAAAACATGAACTGAAATGGAAGCAACATAATCCACAGACCACAATAATGTCAGATTTGTGACAGGAGAGCCAGAAAGTGTGATTTTGTCAAAAGACACCAACCAATAAAATAAATTTTATACTGTATTCAATTTTATATGCTGTCACAAACTTGAACTTCAAAGTCTGACAAATCATCGCAAACTGATAGACAACTAAAAACAGTATGCAGAAGTGACAGATTATAACATCCATTTCCAATCATCGCAACATACATGTACATACACGACAGGTTGATTGATTTATTGACACAAACACATACTGTTTACTGTATCAAGTCTGACTTACCAACACATATCCTTCTGAACATGAACGCTTAAATGATGATGAGTCAATTTGGAAATGGACCAAGAAATTGAGGCATCATTATGTAAGTGTTAGACATTTTACACAGCCCATTGATTTTTCATTAGACTAATTTATAAATAAGTTGCGAATTGATGGATTACCACTATGTAGTGTATATGTACGTGCAAAATATGCTTCACAAATCCTAGTTGCTATAGTCTGTCCACAAAGAAGTACAAAGTAAATAGACCTCGGAAACTGGAGGTATGAGAATAATTATTTCAGTGAAATGCTTCTTTGGCATGCCAACTGCTCTGCAATTTGTGCTTGCCGAACGCGACCCCCGATGCCACAGATTTGGTTTGTACTTCTATGTGGACTGACTCTACTCAATGCATTAATGAATAAATTTATATCCATGCATCTAGGATGTTTTACTTTTAACCTCACTAAGCAGCAATTTAAAAAGCAATCTTTTATTTTGTCCTCCAATGAGCTACATCTACATACTGAAACTTTTTAAAAAGCCTCCCTAAAATGTTGTCCCCATCTTTATATTCAGAGGAAAAAACCTCTAATGTATGAAAAAGGGAATAAAATTTGGTTCTACATATTATGTACAGGTGGTAGAAGTAGTACTGCATTCATACATTGTAGTGCATTGGGTTGCAGTAACGGTCAAATCCTATCGCTTCCTTGGCAATTCAGGAAGTCAACTTTTTTTTATATGATCACAAACACCATTTGCACTGCAATCCTTCTGATACAATACCAAATAGGCCCCTACATTGCTATGATAGGAAAGGATCTTGGACCGATCACGTCTTATGAGCCAAAATTGTCTCATTTTCCAATTGAACAATAAGAGCTCAAAATATGACCCATGGATAGGGGTCAGACTTCCAGGAAGTGGGGACAGACTTCCACTCTTGTTAATTTTGCCCCATCCTTTTTACCATGGCACCCTTTATCTGAAGCCCATACCCCAACCTTTTAGAGTAAGAGAGTGCTTAGCAGGGCTTGAAAAAATGTTAATTTCACTGGAAGCAAGCTAAATTTCGCACAATTTATAGCATGTTTTTATATACAAAAAAGACACGATTTCCTCCAAATACCAGAATTTACTTCCAAACACCAACAATTCCTCACTTTTCAAGCCATAGTGCTCAGCTCAAAGCCCCTCATTAGTGGGGCAAAGGGCCCACTCAAGGGCCCTGTGCAGAGTGGAAACAGAGTGCCTTGGGCCTGGTATGTACAACTTATTAGGATAAAAATAAATACATCATGACAGATGAGCATTTTTAAGATCATAATGATCAATACAGAAACCAACATGGTATCCTGTGTACACTATATGAACTCCATCACTTCATGAACTTCATGATCAATATAATCTATTTAAATTGGTATTTGCCAATGGAACTAGGACAGTTGAGGTACAACATACACATGTACAGGATCAAGGAACAGATCTTAAAAGGCACAAATAAGTATGTCCATTACCCATTTTGCATTAATGTAGAAATCAGCACCACAAAGACATAACTCCATTGTTGATGAAAATTGATGAGGTTAATGGCTAGATACCATTTTGTTGCAGATGAAATGACAAACATCAATGCACATGCCTTTAAATTTGTTTTACGGAACAATGCATGACCTTGTTTGGGATGTTTCCGCGAATATATATGGATTTGTACCGCTGTTGACGTTTTATTTCTTTGTACAAATTGATTAGCGGATTCACATCAGATTTCTATGCCTGCATCACATCATTTCATTGACTCCTTTCAAAGTAAATGTAAACTGTGAAGTAGTTTTCATGCAACAATAGTTTTAAACATAATTTCACTATTTCAGTATTTTTCTCTCCATTTGTTGTATCATATTACTCCCTATTTCAGAAAAATACAGCACTAATTTTTTGGGATACAAAAATTATTATCCTGCTTTGCCAAATGAAACATCAAGCTAAATCCTAATCCTTAATTCTATATGGCCAATTGTTGGAAATAAGGGATAAAAACATGTGTTTTTAGGGTTTATTTGTATGCTGTGACAATCAAGCCTACAGACTTGTACTAAGTCTAATTTCTATAATAATGCATTCTAATTTTTGAAAATAGCATTTTTTTTATATCTTTTATATCTTTATCTTTTATAACCAATTATCAAAATTAACATAAAATATTAAATTTGAGCCAACTCATGTTCAAAATTTTGGATGCTTAGATTTGTGCCAAGTCTTTGAATTTTGGGACTACAATTGTAAGAAATCATGCATTTCCCCTCAAATTGCAAAACTATTCAAAGCTGACTTTTATTGCCTTACTAACTAAAGGATTAAGATTTAGTTATGTTTCATTTGGCAAAACAGGATAATATTTTTTCAATTCAAGAAAATTAGTGCTGTATTTTTCTGGAATCGAAGTAGTTAAGGTGGTATTGGATGCATTTTCTAGAAATTAGGAAATGCTTTGAGCATGTTTTAAACAGATTAATTGAGTAGGGTTAAGTACACTGATCTATATGCCTTTTGTTTAAAGCAAATCGGACATACAGTTTCCATAATCAAATTATATTTTCTTTGTATCTTATTGTTTTTATCAATAATCAATAATTAATGAGCTAAAACTTTTTAAAAGGACTGTAAAGGCTCATTAATATGTAATTTTTGCCAATATTTTGCTAAAAATCAATGCATAAATGTTCATGGTACTTTTATTTTGTATACTTTTGCCCTGAAACTTGGTCAAAGTGTTTCTAATATGTTCTAATGTATTATATAGTGAAGTCGCCCCCTAATTTGCATATTTGCATAATTAATGAGCTAATTTGCATAAATGCTAATTAATTATGCAAATTAGGGCGGCTAGCTCATTAATTATGCATTAATTATCTGTAAGTCATTAGGAACACTTTGACCACGTTTGAAACCAATATTCTATTAAATAAAAATGTTATGAAAACCCTATGTCCGATTAGCTTCAAACAAAAGGCATATTCATCAGTGTTCTCTGCCCTACTCAATTAATATGTTTAAAACATAAATAGAGCACTTCCAAAATGCCTCCAATACCACCTTAAAGTACCGAGACTACTACTTACTAGTACATATTCTATATATGATCTGCATTTATGGTAAAAACATACCCAGTTTTCCAGGACACCAACTTACCGTAAATTCTCCAGTTATGCTATCAAAGCCTACATGGACTGTGTGTTCAAAACTGGTTGGTAACGAGATCTCCGGTCTCTGCTTTATACCTGTGAAAATGGGACAGAAAGAAGTTGGATATCAGCCACAGGTACTTTTAAAGCATAATGTTACATCACAGGCAAATACAAGGCAAATACATTCAGCTTTCTACAAGACACAAATGTAAAAAAAAAGCACATAAAGCTCTGATCGTTATTTACGGCATGGGAGAATGGGCGTTTTGGAAAAAATATCGACAAAAAATTTCGCGTTCCCCCCTCGCGTCCTCTCAGAATTTTCGCATTCCCCCTTGTTTTCCCAATTTTCTTCATTCAAAACTTAACAATCCCCCCCTGGTTCAACTAAAATTCCCCCTCTCCCTAAGCTACAATTATTCATTCTTTGTTTCTTGATGACACAGTAGTTTTATTTCAAGTGTTAAACAGAAAGGGCCTGGTTATTTGTTCTCAATTTTCGTCAGCCTTCATTATGTTACTGGGACATCATTGCCACAAGCAATTTCGGGGCCCGGGAAATTTGAATATCGCATGGTGAGAGACGGCCGTTTTTATTTGCATTTACGGTTAGTGTGAGTTTGTTTAAAATAAATCCATGTGATTCATGCTTGACAATTATTATTCTAACATATACGGCATGTGAAAACATGCTCAGAGCATTTCCTGATTTCCAGAAATATCCTCATATACCACATTTTAGCAATTTATACACATTTTTTTTTACACTTTTGCTAGGATCACTGAATGGGCCTTTATTTAAGATACTATGAACTATCTAGTTGAATTTTTATTGAATAGGCCTACAGTCAGTCTACTCTGAAGTACAAAGTACCGACGCGGACGCACACATTGTGCCGACTTTGAAGGCACGCATACCTCAGCAGAGATGCAGCACTGCGCACTGTTTACACGTTCTATACGCATGCGTTGTCACTTTGTACTTCTGAGTGGACAAACTGTATCTACCAAACACAGCATACATTGCAGAGTGATGAAAATATGTACATATGTCGTACAACATTCTTCCACTTTATTGATTCACTAGTCAACCTGGGTATTCAACACTGTGATTAATTTACTCTGTCCATTGCACATACATCATCCATGTGAACATTTCCGTAACAAGTAAGCTCTAACAACACTGGGCGTGTCTATTCTGTATACATGCAGTACTACCAAATGCTGCTTACTTTACTCCTTATTCCGCATTCTGATGACTCTTTTAATTATCAACGTCATCATGTACTAATTATAAAAATTAAAAACTCTTCTTGAGAAATGTGTAGCAATATAATTATTAAATCTTTTGGCTCAACTGAGCTCAAGCATTTGTCACATTTCACTGTCTACTGCAAGCCATCCATGACAGTTTTCAACACTATGACACCAAGTTGAAAAGCAAGTTTGAGGAAAGAACTTTAAAGCACATAATGGATGCCAACTTTATTCAATGTCATTAATTACCTTTTTTGTCTTTTGTCGAACCACTTTTCTGTTTTTCCTTCGGCATGGTGAACAGAACGGTTATATTCCTTTAAATAGTAGGTATGAAATTGTTGTCTTAACTCAACGCCCCACACAATTAACTTCACACGCCTGTAATGCTGCAGCTACTTCCTTGTTTGAGATCACAATGGCTCTCGCTAAAGCAGGTAAAACCTGGGCAAGCTCACTGCTAGTTTCAATACGTCAAATATATTGTATAGAGCCCACATGTAACCTTTTATCTCTGTGCCTGATATGATACTTGTCTCCAGTACTGATTACATGTATGTCCCTATGAACAGGTAGAATAGCTTCTGATATATGAAAAGGCTGAAATCCAATGTCTATTGAAATCCAATGTCTATTTTTATCCTGGTGGATTTTACCCACCGGAGTCACAATATTGTTATTTTTCCGCAAGTTCTACATGTAGGTATTCCATACAAAGAAGGAAGTAAACTCCTAAATACCTAAATTCATTTGGTAGACTAACCATGAACTATATGCTGATTGGACAAGAGGTAATCAAGCAGGATATTCAATAGTCTGACCTTGTACATATGTTATCTTTATTGTGCATTCTTATACATGTACTTAGGGTAAACATCTATCTATCATATCACAAACGTAAACAAGACAAACCCAAATGGTTTTATAGAAATCATTCATAAATTTATGACGCATCAATCTGGAATACCCCAATCTGGAGAAGGACCTATTTTAAACAACGTTTTAATTTACCAAAAATTCAGATATTCAACAAATATATATTTGCAGGGGTTGCACTCTCTGAATTATTTGTCCAATTTACTCTTATGTTTTTTTGTGCCAAAACAGCAAAATACATATACATGTACGCCTACATGATCTACATTTCTTTTGACGTACATTGTAGCCTACATGGGACTCATTTCAGTTTCTGAAAATATTTCTTCACTGTAAATTGGCACTCGAAGTCTCTAATGTATCTACTCACAGGCAATTCTGGTAAAAGAACTCACTGAGCAAAATGCTGAAAACTTACACATTTCTTTTACGTTTATAATTTAGCGCTACAAGTAGTAGTTTATTTGTTTGTTCTTTTTAATGCCAGTAATTGATGGTGGGGGTAAGGTAAAGGAGGCAAACCTGTAGGCCTATATAAATGGAGTGCACATCTCTCTTTCATTGGCGATTGGATCTGACTCCTCCATGAAATATTGTTGTAGGGAGATTTCTACACCTCCTCCACAGCGAGTCTGTTACCATGGTTACATGTACCTTCCCAGTATTAGAAGAATGCCGGTACCCATTTATACACCTGACCTGGTAGAGAGGAGTAATTGAGGTAAAGCACTTTACTCATTTGTAGTACAAACGTAAACCCTGGCCAGGCCAGGGTCACACTTGACTTGTGGCTTGTTATCCCCGGTCTTTGCAGGGAAGTTTGCTATTTGGATTGAAATTTTACCTCCCAAAATTAAGATATGGAAGAAATATGGGAAATATCGCTACATATTTGGGAAATTGGCTCATCTTCCCAGGAAATTTAATTTTTTAAAGCCTGCCTGGTCACCTTACTCTAAGCATTGGGAAAATGCGCTATTTTTGAGAGTAAAATGTGCACAACAGTTTTTGAAAATGCGCAATTTGATTTTCTTGCAAATTTTTGCGACAGCCAATTGTTTATAATTTTTTTAACATGGATTGCGTGGCAGATCATTATGGATTCTGTGATTTTAGTAAAAACTTCAGGTTTTGGAAAATGAGTACTTGAAAAATTGTTATTTTGGGCAAACCTTTAAATTCGCAGTCAGACCTAAAATGCGCAATTTTTGCGCATCACACATTTTCCCTGTCCTTACTTTTTACTCCAAAGCAAACTATTTGAGCTGTTATTTCTGTTATAACTTGAAATTCAGTTGAAAAAAATCTGAACCTTCTTGTCAGTCATTAATGTGGGGTGGTTTATTATTATTTGGAAATCATTGCATCATTGCAAGGTGGACAGAATTTGTCAACTTGGGTGTAACCTCAGATCCGGCAGAGAATTTCCTTCATATTGCAAAATAGAAAATCCCCAAAATTATTTGAGACTGGTTTAAAATGACGAGGCAATAATCGTGCTCTATGTTTATTGACCTGCAAATCACACCATACAGTGTGTTTTCATCAAATAAATCCAATACAATTTCCTTATTTATAGCAAACAACACAATTTTGAGAACAATGACACCGTGATTTATGGTCATATTATTAGTTCAACTGTTCTGAAAAGTTTTTTTTACAATTTACTTCCTTTTCTCTTACGGATTTGCAGTTTCTTTTAAAATAATAATTTAACAGTGCTCAATTTCTTGTCCCTTTCAGCAGAAGAAAGCTTTTCCATGATCACTCAAACTAAGCATGTTAAGATTTTTTATGAAACATTTACAGACCCACTGACAGCATTTAGGGGTGTCAAATTTGGCAGCATATGTGATGTGATCATGCAAAATCAGTCGGAAGTCGGAAATATTGATTTTGAGATATAGCTAAACAAAGAAAGTATTTCCGTTTGTTTCCTATTGTTTTGGAAACTCTTTATGTTCATATATTTTGAACTGGACCTTATCCAAATTTAATGCGGTTTTCTGCTGTTTACAATCCCGTAAGAAACTGAAAATTGAATGTCTGACTTCAGACTGATTTTGCTTGATCACACCACATATTTTGAACCAATTAGTACAGTCCCCATCAGAGCTGCTAAGAGGCCAATCTACTTGACATCTTCAAATAAGTTATTTGAAATAACCTCCTAAAAACACATTTGAGACATAAATTTGGATACCAAGATCGTATTCTGATTTGTTGAAACCATGGCTCGAAAGTGGGGAATTTGGGAAGCACCTTCCCAGGAAATGTTGGTGTTTGGAGGGAAATTTTGGTATTTGGAAGGAAATTGTTTCTTTTTGTATACTTCTATTTAGAATACTTTTGGACACCTTTATATAATTTGGGTTTTACCATAATTAATTATTATTACCCGAATGTGATGTCAAAACTGGTTTTACCAAAATGATGACCAACATTTGCAGTTATATTTCAAATGGGGTTACCTGGATGGGTATCATCATTCAGGCCTGTACCTGAATGGGTAATCATTCAGGTAACCTCACTTACTGTAACAGTTATACTGTAACAGTTATATTGTAACAGTTATACTTTAACAGTTATATTGTGAAGTACATATATAGCCAAACATTTTTCGGCGGATGACACCAAGTAGACATTGACTAAATAAGCTGTATTTTTGCCCGAATAGAGGGTATGCAATACAATACGACATCACTCATGACAGAGTCATCCTTATTTAAATAAAATTCTGTCCTTCATAAGGTACCGTGGACCAATTCGCATGATAATACAATAAAACAGGTGATATATAGGTATGAATGGTTGTGGAATCGATCTAGAGACCTGTACACAAATGTACCTCTGTCATCTTAAGCTACCTTAGAACTGTCCTCCAACATGGCTGCCATTTCAATTGTTATACCACTCCAGTTGATCTATAGGGTCTATTGGTTACAGTTTTTGACACAATTTTTATTTTTTCAGACCAGATGACTTGATCTTCTGAGATCATTTAGTACACTTGCTTACCAGTCAATCATATTTGTACAGTTTGCACATTGAAAAGTAAACTTTGATGTACATGTGGTGCAAAACTTTCTGCCGTACATTATTTGGTTCATTAATATCTGTGTTTCAGCCAGGGCGGTCACATCTTCGACCATGAATCAGTATGCATATCACCATCAGGGGTAGCGCGAGCACACAAAATCAACGGGTCCAATTTAATTTTTCTGGACCTTTTGGTACCTGCAAAACCAACATTTAAGGGGTCCAATGAGAATTGAAGGAGTCGATCTGTCCGAAATTCTAAACTTTGGAACTTGTCAAATATTCCAGTGAAATTATTAGTGTCGTTGGCATATGGTGATTTGGATTATTTACTGATCTTTTTATTTTTTTACTTTTGATCGACGATTCTTATACTGATTTACACCTCCGTGCATCATAAAACTAAGGAGTCCATACAGTTTTTATCAGACCCTTTCGTCACTTTCAACTTGTAATTTAAGGAGTCCAAAATGGCCAAAATCAAAAACAAGGAGTCCTGACGCGCAAACTCCTTAAATGCGACCCCTGATCACCATTTGTTGCTGTTGTAATGTAATATTAATTCTTTGGTCCCCATCCAGATGCTGAACATGCATATGATGAGCAGCAGTGTATAATACAATACCAGAACTCAAGGAAGCATATTTAAAAAATTTTAAAATAGATTTAATTATAGTTAGTCTATGAGACTACCCCAATGGTTTCCCCTTTAAAACACAAACACTCCCACAGTGTTTGACTGTTTGTATAATTTCGAGGGGAAACAATTAGGTACTCTTTGTTTGCTCAGAGTATGACTTTTTCTTACCTTTATCGTCACTTTTACTTCCTTGCCACGGCATTTTGATTTTCCTTTTCTTTTTATCATCTTCTATTGGTGTGTTTGGAAGCGGTTTTGATGCGTGGCTTTGAGGCATGGTGTTAACGTTACTGGTATATCGCATAGGCGGGGCTGGGGGATTATCACCCATCATATTGGTGATTTGTTATGTTCCAACAAGGGAATCTGTGTAGTAAAAAGAGAGAAAAGTACATTTATAATCTAAGGCAAAAGTTCTGCAGGCCAGGCTTTGTGGCCAATGAGCTACAATGTAAAAAGGATAAAGGTCACACCAAGTGGATGTGATAATGTTGATGGGTACAGTGGCGTAGATTTCTTTTTGACATTGGGGTGGATGGGATGGGAAAAAAAGTATAAGGAATCCAGCACCTTTGGCGACAGAATAAGTTTATGGTACAAATACATTTTTGCCATATTGAAACTAAACTGGTGAAAAATAGTACAAAAGTGGAATGAATCAGCGCGAAGTGCGCAAAAATTTGCGCTTTGGGGGCTAAAATGTCCAATGAGGTTAATTTGGTCAGAACCCCACATACAGGCATCAACCTTGGGGATGAATGTATGGGCCATCCACCCCCTGGCAAAATATTGGGGGATTTATCCCCCCATTCCCCCCGGGATCTACGCCTATGGATGGGTACCAAATGATAATGATTATTGCAGTTATTTGTTGTTACTTGTTAATTAATATCATCATACACATGTACATACATCCCGTGCTAAGACTACCTAAGCTTGTTGTTGATGCATTATTCACATGCAGAGTCATACATGTAGCTTCCATAGCAGCACACTATTGCTCCAAAACACAACCTCCCAGTCAGTCTGATCAGGTTGACTTAGAAACATTATGACTACATGCCATGACTCATTAGCATCAGACTAGCTTTATAACGAGGCTCTAATTAATTAAGAGTCACAATCACTACACATCACAATCTATGCAGCTGAAAAGCCTTGGTCTGATGTTATAGCTATATGGACATCCGATGGTTATATTATATATTGTTCATTTCCAGCCCTGGTTTTATAAATACCTTATCTTTAACATCCAAACATTGCATTGCAAGTATTAACCCTTACACCCATAAATACCACAGAATACCATGATGAAAAATTCTGCGCATGCATGCATCCCAGGGTCTGCGATGACGCAATCACCCTAAGTGTCAAATGCTCACGGAATTGCTGGCCGGACAGCAAATAACCTGTGTAGCTCCCGATCCGCGATCGTGTGGTTGGCATGCGGGGGGTCAAAGGTTCGAATCCCGGGGGTGCCAAGTCAAAAATTCTTCTTCTTCACTTTTTCGGATCTTCTGTGACTTCCGATAGCAAAAAACCTGGGTCAGTGTTAGGGTTAGTTAAGATGTATTTTTCCAGATTAGAGCCTATGTTCACCCTTACACCCATAAATACCACAGAATACCACAATGAAAAATTCTGCGCATGCATGCATCCCAGGGTCTGCGATGACGCAATCACCCTAAGTGTCAAATGCTCACGGAATTGCTGGCCGGGCAGCAATAACCCGTGTAGCTCCCGGTCCGCGATCGTGTGGTTGGCATGCGGGGGGTCAAAGGTTCGAATCCCTGGGGTGCCAAGTCAAAAATTCTTCTTCTTCTTCACTTTTTCGGATCTTCTGTGACTTCCGATAGCAGAAAACCTGGGTCAGTGTTAGGGTAAGTTAAGATGTATTTTTCCAGATTAGAGCCTATGTTCACCCTTACACCCATAAATACCACAGAATACCACAATGAAAAATTCTGCGCATGCATGCATCCCAGGGTCTGCGATGACGCAATCACCCTAAGTGTCAAATGCTCACGGAATTGCTGGCCGGGCAGCAATAACCCGTGTAGCTCCCGGTCCGCGATCGTGTGGTTGGCATGCGGGGGGTCAAAGGTTCGAATCCCTGGGGTGCCAAGTCAAAAATTCTTCTTCTTCTTCACTTTTTCGGATCTTCTGTGACTTCCGATAGCAGAAAACCTGGGTCAGTGTTAGGGTTAGTTAAGAACTTAAGATGTATTTTTCCAGATTAGAGCCTATGTTAACCCTTACACACCCATAAATACCACAGAATACCACAATGAAAAATTCTGCGCATGCATGCATCCCAGGGTCTGCGATGACGCAATCACCCTAAGTGTCATGCTCACAGAATTACTGGCCGGGCAGCAATAACCCGTGTAGCTCCCGGTCCGCGATCGTGTGGTTGGCATGCTGGGGGGTCAAAGGTTCGAATCCCGAGGGTGCCAAGTCAAAAATTCTTCATCTTCTTCACTTTTTCGGATCTTCTGTGACTTCCGATAGCAAAAAACCTGGGTCAGTGTTAGGGTTAGACTGTATAATATCATGTGTGTAATTGATATGCACTATTCTTAAACACTTGAGAACGTTCCTGCAATCTTATTGGTTCTTACCCGTGTGATATGACACAATATCACACGGGTCAGCGCGTGTGCATCAACGGGATTCAACACGAATTTACGCGATACGCGTACTCGCTATTTGAACCAATCGGAGGCGCATAGCAACAACGGGACTGATCCATTTTAAGCCCTAGGTATTTCCTTGTAAAATGTAGGATTTAATTTGATCAAAATTTGTAATACTAAATGATATTTAAAAAAGTGTTTAAGAATGAGAATAAGGTATTGTTTTTACCCGCTGTCGTAGCATTCTATCGTCTCATATAACACGGGCGACATCATTATTTTTGGCATAAAACAACTAGGCTTCACCGTTGTTTTACTTAAAATAATGATGTCGCCTCGTTTATATGAGACGATAGATGCACTCCAGTGGCTAAAACCAATACCTTTGTTCTCTAAACATACCCCACATGTGTGCTTTTAACAAGTCCACAGAATGTACAATGCTGTAAAAAATTCTTCTACATTTTGTGTAATGTATACATGTACAATGAGCAAATCAGTAAACCAAAATGACCAATTCCAAATCACACAAATTCTGTTGGCATAGTAACATTACTCTCTCTATTGTGTGTAGTCGTACACTTAACTTATGATTACCTGTGTACATGTACCTATAGCAGGTTGTACAATGTACATAATTTGATATGTGACACGATCTGGTCCATGGGGGCCAAAGGAGGCATTTTTGAAAATTGAGTTACTATAATTATTACATTATACATACAATAGGCTATCATTTACTGTTCAAACGCCAAAGGTCTAGCATACTTGGTTCTAAAGTTATGAAGTTTTTTGATGTCTATTTTTTTTATGTATTTCATTGTTTTTTGCTCCATACTTTTACCTTTATCTCAGTTTCAAATTTGCCGCCTTTGGCCCCCATGGACCAGATCATGTAACATATGTACAAAATTGCAAACCCTCCCTCTAAGTTAATTTCAAAACTGGTGAAATCAGCTACACACAAATTGTGTATACATTATGTAAAATGTTCATGTTCAAAGCTTTACTTTTTAAAGACCAATTTTGAAATATAAACATTTCACATTCACCATCAAAGCATATATATGATATATGTATGCAGAGACAGTTTCATTTTCTTTCATTACCGTAATTAAAGTCAATATTCCATACATTGCACCCTCACATTTATGTTCATGTATGCATAATTGATTTGAGCATTGAGAGTGAGCAACTTGTTCTTCATCTTTTAAATGATTAATTAGCAATTGAATATTTGAAAAGGTCATGGTGATCATATAATAATCTCTATGTTTCGGCCCTCGACATATAAACCGAGAACCTGCTTTTGTTATCCATTTAAGCAGATACTGTTACTGTATTACTTTTGTAACCAACTGATTCAATGGCATTCAAAAACATTAGTCTCCTAAAAACAAATTAACAGTCTGCTAGTACTCGGAGACCTTGCACTTCAGTAGTACTGGTACTAATAATAGAAATATGTGTCACGTTTTACATGTACAAGCTAGGATTTGACAAGTGCCCATCATTTTCACCAAAACTGCCTGTCCAAAATTTGACCTTGAAAACATAAACCAGACCTCTGGCCCTTGTGGAGGTTCAGTCAGTTCAAATATATAGCCTTAATGTATCAGTCAAGTCTTGTTTTGAGTTCACAGAACTTATTCAAGCATTATCTTTAAGATTCAGCATATGTCACAGGTATTAATATTGCTTGTCCCAAAAATGATGGGTGGCTAGCTAACATCCTGCAATGTGTTCCAATTATTGCCATGGACAATAATTGGAACACATTGCAGGATGTTTACTGCCATGGCAGTCCTACACAACCTTCAAGAAAAGTGGCAAATACCAAGTATATCAATTACACTAATGTCAATTAGTAGATAATTAAATCTGGTCAACCAGAAAAACTCACTTTTTGGTCAGATGGAATCACCGACGTTTCGGCCAAAACCTTTCACACTAATGTCCTAAAACATTTCATCCAATTTTTAATTTTTGCACCACACACATGGAACAGCGGAAGACTCACCTTACATGAAGCATAGAAGAGATCTTTGACAGAAGAGAGTAATTCAACACCGCCACAACACTACAGAGGTGTACATGTATACATTATACTTCCAACATATGGTTTAAATCCATGAATGCTTTATTGCAAAACTAAAGTATATCTCTCTCATCCATGTGATCCATCACAATAACTCTTTAAACTACCTGACTCTATTCTTGGCCCGCTGAGCCGCACCCGACCGAGATCCAATCGACAAAAATAGGCAAACATACGTAATTCCGGCATTTACTGTCAGCCTGCATCAGGGTCGTCCTTTAAGGTTTAGCTTGGCAAGAAATAGAGCTCTTCCTTGGTTATCTTGATAGCAAGACCTTTGGGTTATCAACGACCCCCTGGCATCCTGAATGAATTAGTAGACCTGTGAAAGGGCCACCAACATTTAGATACTTCATCAGATTAACATTATCCTGTCATGGCTAATCAGATGTCAATCGTGGTGTGATCAAGCAAAATCAGTCTCAAGTCGGGCATATTCAATTTTCTACATGATTGTATACTTAAGGCATTTGCAAAGCTACATATTGCAGAAAACCAAATTGAAATTGAACATTTAGTACCAAAGATATGAACAGTTGAAGTGTTTCCAAAACAATATGCAACAAAATAAATTATTTGTCTTTGTTTGGCTATATCTGAAAATCAGTGTATCCGACTTCTGACTGATTTTGCTTGATTACATCACAACTTTTGTTTTGTTTTTTGTTTTGTTTTATTTCTTCTTTAACCTGGGACACTCAATCAGTTGAAAACACAATTAATCATCTGAGGCCCAGGGATCAATACAACATTTACATAACATAATTATTAAAGGCAATATCTGTGATTTGCAAAATCAACAAATCCTTTTTATAAGACCAAAAGTGAATTATTTAAAAAAAAAAGTATAAATACACTCTGGTCACTTTGCAGGGGAGTTTTCTGTACCGGAACAATTTTTGCAACACACAACTGTACAGAAAATCAGATTTTTTCAGGGAGGCGTTTATCAGTGATTTTTCAAGGAAAAACTCACAAAATACGACTTAAGGAATTCGTGAAATATGACTTCCCTGTTGAAATTCAACATGGCGTCAACCATACAGGAACCACATATTATCAGAAAATACTACAAAATTGAAAGTGCATTTTTATGCAAGAATGCGATTTTGCCGATTCTACTCTTAATGTGGTGATCTGATGAATTGAAGCATATATTCTAAAAATTAGTAAATGCTCTGAGCTTGTTTTAAACAGATTAATTGAGTAGCGTAAAGTACACGGATCAATATGCCTTTTGTTTGGAGCAACTTGGACACACGGTTTCCACAAAACATCAATTTATATTTTCTTTGTATAGTATTGTTTTTATTTTAATAATGAGCCAATATCAGTGAAAAGCCTCATTAATATTTTTTTGAAAATATTTTGCTACAAATCAATGCATAAATGCTCATGGTACTTTTATTTTGCACACTTTTGCCTTGAAACTTGGTCAAAGTGTTTTAAAATATGTTCTAATGTATATAATCTAGCCACCCTCTAATTTGCATATTTGCATAATTAATGAGCTAATTTGCATAATTAGCTAATTAATTATGCAAATTAGGGCAGCTAGTTAGTTATGCATAAATTATCTGGAAGTCATTAGGAACAATTTGACCAAGTTTGAAAACAATTTTCTATTTTGAAAATAAAAATGCTACAGTATGAACATTTATGCACTGTTTTTTAGCAAAATCTTAATGAGCACTTTCAAGACATATTGGCTCATTTGCAACCCTAGATCATTTTCCGTTTTTTTACTTGGGTTTCATTGAGAGTGGCTGCACCTCGAAGATGAATTTTTAGCAATAGATAAAGTGACATCATTTATCAAAAAAATGGTGAAAAATGAAAAAAGTTGATTTAAATCAGTGATTAAAAAAAAATCAAGTGATTCATCAAACAACCCTGTAAATTCTTCAAGTGATAAAATCTGTTCCATGTCTTTGTGAAAAATGTTCAATAATCTCCCCTACTTGCTCTATGCCTGACCTACAGTTAAGAATGCCACTTGGTTTCACTCAAAAAAACCTGAAACTGGTGAGAAAAACCCCCAGAAGCATGTGAATGCATGCCAAAAGCCCCAAAATGGACTCACAAAAAACCTGAATTCAGGCTAAAACCTGAAAAGTAGCATCTCTGAACTTACTCTATTTTAAGTCCCACTGCTGCCACCATGTTGTAACATGGCCAAGAAGATGACAGTCAAGAATTAGTCCTGCTCAGACAAACCATAACTTAAGGGGGTGCTACACCCCTGGTCAATTTTATGCCTATTTTTGCATTTTTCTCACAAATTATAGCACATTGGTGACAAGTAAGATGCATATTATAGGGACAAGGACTACAACTACTGCACTGAACATTCAGCAACTCAAGGCAAGTAGTTATTGATTTATTGATCAAATACTGGTTTTCCCTCATTTTTGACTTCTAACTCCACAACTGTTGTCTGTGCCGAAATAAAATTTCCAGTGCAGTAGCTGTAGTCCTTGCCCCTATAATATACATATCTTACTTGTCACCAATGAGTTATAATTTTTGAGAAAAATGCAAAAATAGGCACAAAATTGGGCAGGGGTGTACATGTAGTACCCCCAAAACCCTAACACAACTAAAACTCAGCAAATCCAGGGGTAGACATACATGTAAGGAGCGATAATCAGCTGGCCTTCGGGCTAGCTTTCATACTGGACAAGGGCAAGTCCACTGGCCCAGATTCTACTTCATTGTGTTTCTAATATTGTAACATGTCATAAATTCATAATTATGCCAAAATCCCAACTGGCCCATCCAGACGGAAAATCTCTTGGCACGACGAGAAAACTACTGGCCAGGGCCAGTGGCTAAATCGACCCCTGAGTAAATCTAAGTGAGGAAAACCACTTCGCCCAATCATGCAATGCATCGCATATGATGCCATGATATTACATGTATAACCCCAAGTTATATACCCACGGAGTTGCTGACCGGCCAGCGAAACCCAAGTGGCTACCGGTCTCATGTTCTTCTGCATGGCATGCGAGGGGTCCCAAGGTTCAATCCTGGTACCAAGTGACTCTTTTGTTACATGTAATTTGTAAATTACTTCTTTCCCTTCCGAACCTCTGCGCCAAGCTGTTATATCTCCTATCATTAAGAAATCTTCTCTTAATCATAATGAGCTCAAACATTGCAGGCCTGTATCCAATGTGTCTTTATATCCAAACTCATTGAAAAGGTTGTAACTCAGCAAATAACAAATCATATCAATATGTAACTTCGGTGAAATCTATCAAGCCAACACAAGTACTGAAACTGATGAATGTAAATAAACTCAAACTGAACAGTGACAAAAGAGAATTTTTCATTGCTGGATCCCATTATCGCCTTCAAAAGCTTCAGAATCTTGAACTCAAAGTTGGCAAAAGCATTATATTTATAAAACCATAACCATCTCCAAATGTTCATAGCCTCAGGGTGATTTTTGACAGTCATATGTCTATGACAAAACAAGTAAACTCCATTGTTTCCTCTGTCAACCTCCAGCTTTGCAACATCAGAAGAATACAGCATCATTTGGATATGGACACTAAACATCATGATGTCCGGGCCCTTTAAATACTATCGTGTTTGGACTATGGTAACAGCCTTCTCTATGGACTCAAGTCTCAAGATCTTTGCCACCTTCAATCACTTCAACACAAAGCCTCCAAGCTAATTTTCTAGCTCTGTTCCTAGATGCAGTAATCCAAGACCTCTCATGAACAATCTTCAGTGGCTTCTGATTAGCAACCGCATCCATATCAAACTCTGTCTTCTGATTTAGTAGTGCCTGACTGACTCTGCTCCGCGATACCTCATCGATTCAATTAGTCCTAAGCCAACACCTTCCAGTGGCCCTGTTAGTGTTACAAGATCTGCCCTGGACAGAACTCTCCTAAACATTCTCATACCTACTCGTACCAAGACCGCCTGAAATGATACCAGTGAATGAAGCATTTCTAGATGATGTGTAAGACCTTTTTAGCCTACGTCTTGTATCCTACTATTGGATTGTTGAAACAAGAAAACCTAATCACGAATTCACTCACCTTTCTACCGCCTTTCTACACCTCCAGTTGAAATAAAACTCAAAACTTCCTGTGTTATTCCTCAAAACAACATATAACTTCATTAATTAATAAAAAAAATTGAAATCCTAGTATGACCCGTTTAAAATATCAAAAAATTTTCTCAAGAGCAGAACGCACATGTCAAAATGGCGGCTCTAACGAGGCTTCCCGATTGGCTGATACGTCATCGAATGTGTATAAAATTAGTCTCAGGCCAGACTGTACAGTGTATATGGCTATCACGGGTTTGTTATTAGGATCAACGAACGTCAGACTGACACAATCTGGTTGTGTAGAGACTATCATTGTGACGCCCACGTTGGAGCCCAGCTGGAACCATTGGAGTACGGAAGAAATATTCATTAACGGGACTGAAGCAATGTGGCCATTTCTACCGGGCAAGTACTGGGTATTTTTCGACACAGAGACTGCTACAAATTCATCTAAAGTTAAGCAAAGGGTTGGGGATCGCATTTTTAACTTTGCCTAAACTGTTTCGGAGTCGGTCGCTAAAAGTAGACCATTTTGGGGGCTGTATAACTGTATTTGGTGTACATGCCACGCAGGGTCAGCCTTACGGATTTTCTTTTGCATAGCAAAATTGCTATGCAAATTTTAATTTGTGTAGCAAGTTTCAAATTTTGCATAGCAGTTTTGTTGCACTTCAAATTGCTGTTGTAGTTGTTGAATCAATCATGGTTCGCAACCGGTCAACCACAGTAGTGTAGACCTCTTAGACCAACAGTGCCAGTGTGGGGGATTATTTAGAATTATATTATCCTACAGACAGTATCTCATTAATGAAAGTGGAATGTGAAATTAAGGTATAGGTATTAAATATTATTTGTGTTGTGCATTTTCTTATTTACTAAATTGTGAACCATTTAAAAAAAAAATGTATTTAGGTTAATTCATATCAAGATATGACAACTTACTGTTACTTCATTGAAGTGACAGTCTGTTGCCATGTCAAATGATGAATTAACCAATCAAGGGATCACAGATTTTCAGGCCTCTCCTTGGCCTTTCCTGTGATTCCTTCACTCTCACTTATGATTTTGTATGTATTCTAGCTTTTTGTAATTTGATGAGTGAAAAATAATAAATGAATGAATGAATGAATGAATGAATGAATGAATGGTATTTTGTATTTATATTACATCTATTATCTATGTAACCTAAAATCTCACATTAATAATAAAATATAGTACACATACTGACATACATACAAAAAAATAAAAGAGAGTGATAAAATCAAAAGTTTAAAATATACATTTAACTAATTAGTGAGATAAATGAGATAATTGACCCGTTCAGAAACAAACAAAAATAATTTAAACCATTATTTACGACACGGCTACTCGTTATCACGGTATCACCCCTATCAGAAAATGATCCGACCCGATGGCATGTACGACGCATGCAATATTATGGTTCCGTACATGTGCCTACATTGTACATGTTCAATCTGTGCTGCACATATGCAAATACTATGGATGGGTATCCCCGTGCATGCGCTGTAGCGCAAATGATGATAAAAACAAAGCGATGTGTCGAGTGAACTCGCGAGTATTTTATATCAAATTCCGGTTTCGGAATGTAAGCTTATCATAATTCGGAATATTACATGATTAAATGGACCACTGACATGACAAAATAGTAAGTTGTAAATTTAATCGGAAAGAAATAATAGTGTTCCCGAGTCAAGAAGTTGTGTAGCAAATTTGCTATGAATGTTCAAATTTGCATCGCTGTTGTGCTTGATTGCATAGCAAATTGCGATGCGATACCGGCTAATGCGGACCCTGATGTCACGTTTTGAACAGAGTAAAAAATGACCATTACTTTATAGTTGCGGAAGAGACTCGCTTTACCACGCAGCAATACTTTGTATTGCATGCGTGAGCCACACATATCCCATACCCACATTTCCTTACTCTTACTAATCCAAATCCCACCCCTGCCACCACTGTGCAACATGGCTGAGAAAATTCTATTACTGCATTGATGCAAAAATTAAAATCAAATACCAAAGACTATATGGTCTGCTCAGCCTCAGAGTCAGTTTGAAGCTAAAATATGCATGTTGTGTATTTACTTTTGCAATGCTTAAATGCATAAAGAAATATGACATGACATGTGATGCATGCAGACTTTGATCTTTCCAAGAATGTTCCTTGATAAATTCTAAACACACACAGGGATCCAATCATTTATCATTCTAAAAAGCTAATTACGGTAGATAGTTTTGCTTCCAGAGAAGAACAGCACTCTTCACTCAGCCTCAGAATCAGATGTGTGTGCCCTGTTATGTTAATGAATAATTAATGTTATTAATATTAACATTGAGCGATATAAGCCGGCTTTGATGAGCGCCGCCGCTCTGCGACAATCACTTCTCTTGGCGCGCAGGATTTATATTTATTGGAATTTGTGTTAAGGGGGTACTACACCCCTCGATAAATTTGTGACTATTTTTGCATTTTTCTCAAAAAATAATAACACGCTGGTAACAAAAGTTATGTATATTATAGGGGCAAGGAATCCAATTACTACACTGAAATTTCAGTGACCCAAGAGAAGTGGTTTGATACTTACATGTATGATAGAAAATGAGGTACCGCTAGGATGTACCTCATTTTCTATCATATTTACTGAACCGCTTGTCTTGAGTCACTGAAATTTCAGTGTAGTAATTGGATTCCTTGCCCCAATAATATACATAACTTTTTTTTACCAGTGTGTTATTAATTTTTGAGAAAAATGCAAAAATAGTCACAAATTTACCACAGGGGTGTAGTACCCCCTTAATAATGTTATGATTGTCAGACGATTGAATTAGCCAATCAGAACATCACTTCCGCCGTGTTTACGCTGTCCATGTGTGTACGCTCTCAAAATGTAAACAACTGTTGTTCTTCTCTGCCGCAAAATGTACGTGAACAATGTATTGTATATGTGTTATGCAATGTATGTCTATGTACTAGTAAATATTCATAACCTCATTAATAAACGCGATGCGTGCGATCCAATCATATTTTATTATTTGTGAAAACGCGAACGCAAATCGAGGTCATTAATATCTCACAATTGACCGCAAAATGCGTAATTGTTCCAATGTCGCACACAATTGACTTCTGCGTGCGCCAGTGCGTCCAACGAACTGCTTGCTGCGCTGGCTGGCTGCCGTATTTGGATTATGGCGCTACCATATTTGCACAGATTCTGATACGCACTTTTTGTTATTGGTCGCTTTGTTTTAGCCTGATCGATTTTGGGAAAGGGAAGATGTAAGAATTGTTTATTTTTACAAACTTTTGAGGAAAATTTTGTGTTATTTTGTAAAGTTAAAAGATCAAAGTGACGGTTATGAATGAGGTTAATAACTTTGCATCGGTTATAAACTTATATGTCGGGCATTGTGAAAAATCTAAACATTTTGCTTTGGACCTCGAATATCCCTCGGGGCTGCGCCCTCGGGATATTCCTCGGTTCCAAAGGCAAAATGTTTAGATTTTTCACAATGCCCTCCAAATAACAGATGCGCAGTTATTAACCTCTAAGTAATACATTCAACATTGTACAGTCATGACAGTACAGTCAGTGTATGGAAAATTACTTCACTTCCGTAAAAATGAAAAACTCACGAATATAACAAAACTACAGGCATAATGACTAAACACTGACTTACCACTAATTTAGTAGGTGCAAAGCTACCTTCTCAAACAATCTGACGTCCTATCTCCGTCAGAATAAGAAATACGGACAAAATTTCTAATGGCCTAAATGTCCACAATCAAAGACATTCATTCAGCCACAGGAAGTCATTACATGTGCGCAATTGACTTGCGCAGTGGTCAAAAATGAGTGCGGAGTGATAATCAATTTATAGTTCGCAAATAAATAGGTTTGCTTTCATTTCTCTTTATCTTTTTTCGTTATTTCAGGCAGTCAATTGTCACCATTTTAATTACTATTAACTTTCTATTATCTTAAAATGATTATGAGTCTTTGTTTAGGTTAACATTTCGCTGGTATGCTTCCGCGACACCGGGCGCGACACACCCGGAAGTAAAGGCTTACAAGAAACTTCTTGTGCAGCGCCTTGACCTCCTGTGCCCTTTGTGCTCTCTGGAGTAGTCCTGCAGAAACATGTAAAATATCAGAAATATTGTGCAATTTTCCAAAAAAACATCAAATTTAGCTCATTTGTAACTTTTGATGTGCTGAACAAATCTGAGTAAGGGCTAAAATTATTTCTTTTCAAGACGGCCGGCAAATTCAAAATGGTCACTCCTATGGTAAAATTACAAATTTTTGCATCTTATAGTAATCAATTGTGCTAATTTTTCACCTTTTCATTATGTTTACCGTATTAAAAGGCACAGTTGACCTATTTTTAACCTTTAAATCCAAAATGGCCACCAATTATCAGCTCACAGAGTTCAAAATGTTCAAATTTGCCATATACCGTAGCCTATAAATGGGTCATTCTTCGGTAAGGTGCACATTTGAAGGTTTGGAAAATAGACATTTCAAAATGATTTTTCTGTTAATTTTTTAACAGATTAAGAAAGAGACATGTCTCCAGTGTAGTAAAAAAGTGTTTGGCTCAATCTTTATTAGCAGCTTGATGTAATTTTTTGGCTTTTTGAATTTTTTGGCTTTTTCTGCAGCTAATGTCATCTCCATCACCGTCGTCATCTCCATCACAATTGCAACGAAGTTCAAGTGATACCAAAAATGTGTCGCACATTGAACATAATTGTTTTTTACCTACAGAGGAAGGGAGTATAACCACGATTATATCATTACATTTCCATTTGACCAGTTTTAAGGTCAAAGCGGGGCATTATCTGTAGAGTGACGGAGATGATGTTGTATCATCTCCGTCACGTGACGGAAATGATTCTCTCGTAGTGAAAATCACCCCCAAACGCCAAAATTGTGACGGATATGACAAACTTACGACCCTAGTGGTACAACTATAACATACACATGGTCAATAAAGGAGGTGAATAGAAATAAACGTACAACTGTTCTAATTTTGAAAAAAGTAAAATAAATAATGCGATCATTTTAGGTATCAGAAGCGTTCGGAGATGTTGATTAATAAAGGTACCCACCCGTATGAGTGAAGAAATGGTTATAGTTTTGATGAATTTATTGCGCCAACATGAGGAAAAAATGTCTAAATGAATTTACTGCATATTGACTTGTGCTCTCTAGGTCAAATAAATGACCTTACAAAATTAGTATTTTTTCTCCAGACGCTTCTAAATTTTCGTGACGGTAGATGACGCAAACATAGGGACATGACATTTTAGACATAGGCCTATAGGGTGAAATTATTTTTACTCCTGGCTATGAAAGATATGTTACAATAATTTCTTCTACAATATACAATAAATAACTTGTCATTCCCAGTGTTTTTTACGATGCTGAAGTTATCCACTAAAAGATATCAGCATCAAAAATTTTGATGACCCCAATCGGGACATGGGGTTTTGGGGGTTGTGACACCCTGTATAAGCAATTTTCTCGCAAATAAGAACTTCTTTTAATATTTTGATGTTTTGAGATATAAAAGGAACGTCACAACTGCAAAAAATCAAATTCGAAATCATGTTTCGTATTTTAGTTATGACTCCTGAAAGTGGAGGGACTGCAATTGTGCACCTTAACGAAGAATGACCCAAATAGGCCTATAGCTCTACTATAGGCCTAAGCTCTGATAATAAGTGCTGAACAGTAAAACTATAAGTAGGCCCTAATAATTAATTTGTGCTAAATCTGGAGTAAGGGCCTAAATTATTTCCAAGATGGTTTTAAAACACAACCAAACTATTTAAGTGTCTTTGTTGCTCTCCAGCTAAGGCGGCAGCCACTAAAGTGGCAATGGCAACCATCTTGAAAATGGAAAGTTATTACGCCCACCTGGTATCCAAAATTGTTCTGCAGCAGTAGCCTTACCAAAGCATTTTTTGTTTTTGTTTTTTTGTTTTGTTTTATAGTTTTGTTTTTGATTTTGATTTTTTCAGGCAGTAGCACGGGCAGCAGTCATTTGAAAATGGCGGCCATCATAACACACAGTGAAAAAATAAACCAATTTTTTTTTTTTTTTTTCAAAAAGTGCACAATACCTTTACGCTTCTGCAGCACTATCTAGAGCTGTCAAGCTCTGACAAACTGGGACAACACCGCGATACTATAATTGAGGGCGACCTCATTTATTTTTCAAACCACAGGCAGGGGTACGGGGCGGGGTTAAGCAGAAAATAATAATAATTTATTTAAGTCCCATTAGTAATCCCAGCGAAAGTATAAAAATAAATTGTGTAGGCCTTAAAACTGTGAAGGATGGCCAAGTCATTAAAAATGCTTCGATTTCAACGCACGGTCTCAAATTGCTCGTCATGTAAACACTCAAAAATAGGGTTATTGTTTGCACTGTCAAAAACTGCTTCGTTTAGTGACAAAATTGGCCAATCAAGGTCAATCGGCCCGCCATTAGGCCTACAGCCTATTGACCACAACATATATGTTGTGATGTTTCCTAGGTAACGAACACCCTACGTGCTTACAACTATTTTTTGACTTGTTTTACATGACAACCAATTTTTGAGACCAATTTCGTTGAAATCGGAGATTTTTAATTTTTGACCCCTGTGGCCAAAAAACCCAAAAAAACTGACCACCGCCCAACTCAAGAACGGTAGGCATATGTCGCAGGTAGGTCAAACTATACTTTTTCTGAATCATGCCTTGCAATGAGAGGAATTTGTGCTTGAGCAACTTTGAAATTTGACTACTGAAAATACTACTAGAAATTAATACACCAAAAATATTGCAAATCCCCTAGCGGAAATACACCAAAAATATTGCACATCCCCTAGCGGTAATGCACCAAAAATGTTGCAGTACCGCATGCGGTACTAGTATCCCGACCTGCATCACCGCATGCGGGAATGCACGTCGGGATGTATATGTACAGTTCCGCATGCGGAAGTGCGTGACGGAAGGTGCAGTTCCGCATGCGGGACTGTCAGCGGAAGTGTGCAGTACCGCACGCGGTACTGCATATATAACAGTCGCTTTTAATACCTGCATATTTGGCCATTTTAGGGGGACAGGTAAATTGCGAGTTAAGAATGGGCGAGTTAGATGAAAGCGAGTTAGAATGGCGAGTTACCCCCTGCAGAGATTAAAGATTGACCCCTGCTGAGAATACAACAAGTCCCGCCGGCGAGTTAAGGTTTTAACGGCAAGTCCCTCCTGCGAGTTAAGGTTCTTACGGCAAGTCCCGCCGGCGAGTTAAGATTTTTACGACAAGTCCTGCTGGCGCCTGAGTTAGGCCTACGACAAGTCCTATCGGTGAGTTAAGATTTACAGCAAGTCCCGTCGGCGAGTTATGACAAGTCCTGTAAGCGAGTTAAGATTTGTACAGCACTTGGCGAGTTACGGTTTATAATACTCCAATAAGTCATAACTCGCTTGCGAGACTTTATGGTGGTAACTCGTTTGCAGGACTTGATGGTGTTGTCGTAAGTCGCTTCGGCAGGACTTGATGGTGTTGTCATAACTCGCTTGTGGGACTTGTTGGTGTTGTCGTAACTCGCCGATGCGACTTGATGGCTTTGTCGTAACTCGCCTTTAGCTTACTTCGTGCATGGGGGGTAATTGACAAAAATCTAATCTCTGTGGGGGGTAACTCGCATTTTTAACTCGCTTTTCTGTAACTCGCCTTTTTTTTAACTCGCCTAGTTACAGCTGCTCCGCCATTTTAGCCCCAAAGTGTCAATTTTTGTTTAATATTTTTTTTAATATACTTTGGACCCGTAAGAGAAGATAAGATACATAATCCCCGTAAGAATCAAAAAGAACCCTTGGGTGCATAAAAAGCAAAGAAGAGATACCGGTAACTTTATGGACCCGTAAAAGCAAAGAAATGGAATTAGTTGGCCCGTATAATAATAAAGCAAAGAAAAGATGAAATAATTAGGTGCTGTGCAATAATTATGAGCCCTGGTGGGAGGGTGAAATTGGGGGAAGGGGGGTAAGCCGAACTGTTTGGAGCCGAAGGGGGCCAAGCCGAATGCAAGCCGCGAGGGGTAGGCAAGCGATTTTTGGCATACATTTATGGGCCCGTTCATGGGCCGCTCTAAAAAGGCTTAGGAAAACAGTAGGCCTACATAAACGTTTAAAAATGCAAATTTTCCATCGCAACCGTGTATCTATAAGACCATTTAAGGTTTGGGATTCCAAAAATGTGGCACTGATGTGCAAAGGGGGGGGGGAGCAAAGAATTTTTGGCAGGTCGAGGGAGGAGGGGCAAGCAATTTTTTGGCACGCCATTTGGAAATTTACCCCCGGCTCATATCATAATTCAATATTGCACAGCCCCTTACAAGGTATCATTTCTTTACATATAGCAATTTTTGTAGCTTTTTGTGCGGGCCTCCTGAGGTCCCATTTGTTTGCTTTTATTATTATAGGCCCATTAAAGTATGTTTTCTTTATTTTTACGGGCCCCCTAGGTAACACCCCCTTACACGGTTACACCCCCTTCCTGTCGGCGATACTGCTGTGTTTCAGATCCAATGTGTCAGATAGCTTCAGATCCAATAATTGAGGTTGACTCACGTTTACATTTTGCACCGCTCGGCTTGCCATAATTGTTTTTAGAGCTTTTTAGATTGGTACAATATTATACCGCCGTCATTTTCATACCTTTGAACCCACTGACTTTTTGCCACCGAGAGCTACCAAGTATAATCTGCAAAAGCAAAGAAAAGCTATAAATGGAAATCAACGCATTTAATCTTTTAATATAAATAATGAACTCACAAAAGGTCATACAACCAGGCATTTATAACCACGGCAAGGTGAGGAAATTGAACTGTTGCCGCTATCTTCCTTACTCTGACAGATAGTGACTGCAGACAGTGGTAAGTAGCTGTAAGTGAAAAGGAGTTATTTTTAATATTTTCCTCGAACATATTCCAGTTAAAAAATTAATGCACTGTGTTACGGTCGTCTACATAATATCATGACTACTGAGTTTGGTTGCGGATCCTTTGTGGATGTAAGCCAGCCTTCACGAGCCCTTCACGAGTCTTTCACGTTACATTGCACTTCCATTCGTATCTCTGTTAAATTATTTGGACAATACAGTTCATGTACTTTGTCATGTTTGCTGGGTATATACTCCGCTTGCCTGACGATGAGCCTGTAAAAGAGTATGCATTGTATGCCCATGGCAAGAGGAAACCCGCACGGCAAGAACTTTGTTCTATAGGCCTACATCCAAGTGTCTTTTGGGGGATTCGAACAGCATGTTCAGTCAAGTTCAACTACCAGCAATTGACTCAAGACCGATGTAGCTGCAGGACACTTGTGGTGGCCTGCTCCGAAGCCGAAGGATGATGATGATGTTGGGAGTATTGAAATCGTCTCGCGAACGGATCCCAGGGAATGGATTTATGTGGTGGATGGATGTAGCCTATATACATATCATAGCAAAAATAGCTGTATTAAAGCAGCCCGTTATGTTTGTATACCCTGAGCTAAATAACTTCTATTCTCGGCTTCTATTGCAACCATTATTCTCGTCGTAAACTCACCGAGCATAGCCTATCACTTTCGAAATGTTTCACCAAGATGTAAAAAAATCCCGATGCATTTTTTTTTTATTTGGCAGAAAATGGAGAAATATCTAACCCCGATAGCGATCCGTGCTTTGGGTTTCCAAGCCGTGACAGGTGCCGTGTCCATATTTGCTGGGCTATTTCTTGGCAAAAGGGCCAAACTGTCAGTGACGGAAAGATGGGTAGTAGTCTGGTGGGTATACGATGTTCTTACACATTTTACATTGGTAAGTTGGTCATGATTTAGGAAAATGTACATTGTATAAAAATGAAGGGTTGTTTTAAATTGACACAATGCTATTATGAATCTATCATCTATTGTTTTGAAAATTACACAACTTGTTTAACATTTTACCCAACCCAAAATATCACTGAATATTGTGTACAATTTAAAAATAAGTGTGGATTTTTAAACAGCAGTAAATGTTTTAATTTGATAACAGTAGGCCTATTTTTATATGCCCATAGCCTCTTGATTACTTTCTGATGCTGTGGAAACAGGGAATAAGCATATGCCTATACCATCTTCCCTTGTCATTGCTTGTGCATGGGAATCCAAGTGTTGGAAAGCGTGCATTAGTAACAAAGTTGCTTGAGCAGGCCTTTTAGCTAATGAGCTATTATAATATCCCTGCAGGCCCGATACGATACAGTTTACCTGTCAATATCATGGTGTACTTTATACAAAAGGGCACATCGACTGTGTCGAGACCGCTCTTATCAAAAACTTTGCTCAGCTTCAATTGAAGTTCGGTAAACTTTTTTTTTATCTGGGTTCAAGTTTGAGCTTTGGATGTTAATTTTTTAAATGGTAAAAACCATTAAAACCAGTAATGACTATTCAGGTTGTTGCCCGAGTTGTTATATATATACCTGAATTAGTCGTCGATGGTTAAACTCAATTCTAACCAAAATCTATAATTAAAATAGCAGATTTTTTGTCAGTTTGTGTACGCTATTTTCGTTCTAATTTTCCCTTCCTCTATAGGAACTTCCGTTTTTATATTTGGCTTGGACAGATACGACCAAAACGGCAATTGGCTTCGTTCCAGATGTATGTAAGTGCTATATTTTGAAACTAAGATATAGGGTTGGTACATATTTTGAGGAGGGTAAAAAATAATAATTGTAATTTTGTAAAATACTATAAAACGTATTATAGGAAAAAAAGCGTCACAACATTTTTAAAATGCTATTTTAAAATTTTGCAAAACAATTTGTCAACACATGTTTAAGGTTGGTCTGAACCCTGGAATTATGGAAACTTTCGGGCCTCATAACTTCTAAATTGTTTGTCTAAAGTATATAAAAGTATACATATTTAGAATGGCAAAGACTGGATAAGTTCATCTGTGAGGTCAAATTTGGGCCAAAATGGCACTTTTGGCTTTAAAATCCCCAAATAACGAGTTTTTGGCCCACTTCTTTTTGTGCACCGTAACAAACAAATTCTTGGGCCAAAATGTAATTTTTATTAATTTTTAAAAACTAGATCAAAATATCTAGGACCCGTTTTTTCATTTTTTTGAATTTTGACCAATTTCACCAAAAATATTTGAAATTTGTGCCAAAATCGGGCTTTTTATGATTTTTTGAAAAATCAACATTTTTTGACCATTTTTGGCGCAAATTTCTCAAAGTTAGTCGAAATTCAAAAAAATGAAAAAACGGGTCCTAGATATTTTGATCTAGTTTTTAAAAATTAATTTAAAAAAAATTTTGGCCCAAGAATTTGTTTGTTACGGTGCACAAAAAAGAAGTGGGCCAAAAACCATTATTTGGGGGATTTTGGGCCAAAAGTGCCATTTTGGCCCAACTTTGACCTCACAGATGAACTTATCAAGTCTTTGCCATTCTAAATATGTATACTTTTATATACTTTAGACCAACAATTTTGAAGTTATGAGGCCCGAAAGTTTCCATAATTCCAGGGTTCAGACCAACCTTAAGGCGATTTAATACCCTGATTTTCATCAGTACCCATCTTCTTTTTTTTATTGCAAATTTATAAAGTATATTTATATGTTCATCATCTCATGTCCTGAATTTATAAAATATCTCTACATACAAAGTGGTATTAGACCATTTTAGAAAATCATTTTAGCCCTATATATTTTTTTGTTTACTGTATCCTGGTAACTGAGATGTATGTTTCATAACAAACCATAATATATTCTATTGAACATGTCCAAGTAGAATACATGAATAGAATACATTAAATCCTTTGTTATACTATCTATAGAAATATACTCACTGATTATAACACTGAATAAATTAAATAGGCCTAAATAATCTCTTCCACATAGACAATTAATACTACACCATGTATGTATCTTCTATAATATGTTGTTAGGAAAAGAGATTAAAAAAGGCTATAAGGTCATCAAAGGTCAGGTTATAGGTCAATTGGTTCAGGTCAAATTCAGGCATCAATTTTGAATACATGTGATAGTCTGTGATATCATACATGTCATAATGAGGCATCAATTTTGATATTTTGTCTGTTACTGGATATATAATGGAAATGTGTGAGGTGGATATACTAAAATACCTTGGGATGTAAATGGTGAGTACAATTTAGATTGCCTAGTTGAGTTGGATTGGGCAAATAAATATAAAATAGTTACCAAAATCACAAAAATGAAGCTTACGGAAAACTACCTATAATATGGTGGTATAGGTGACAAAAAATACAATCTTTTTCAACATTGCTGTAGTGTGGTTGTGGTAACCTGTTACCTATGGCTTAATTAAGTTTCAGTGACATAGTGTTGCAAGTTCAAAATACAAAATATAGCTCGACATTGAAAATAGAAGCATTTTAACCGGTTCGTTTTAAATTTTTGATAGTTGTGGAGCGCCAAGTTCATGAAGTCATAAAAGAAATCAGGGACCACTTATTCCCATTTTACATATCAACATTATTTTCCTAATGTGTTAGCAACACATATCCAAAATTTTAACGAAATTCGTTGATAGTAAGCTTTCCAAAATGAAGTGAATTTAAATCATCAGTGATGTACCTCCTTTTGGCTTCTATCTTCAAAAGCATGTAAGCTACATTGATACCGATGCCACCAATAAAACGAGAAGATTTGCCCCTTCATTTTGCATACCACTTTGTCCATTTTTTTTGTAATTTCTTCACAAAATGCAAAAAAATGCAAATAAATATATATTGGTGGAGTACCCCTTAATGCAAGTTTTCACAAAATTATGAAAATAATGTTTTCTGAATGTTCAAACGTTTTCAACCCGACATTAACACGTTTTCTGTAAAACGTAGTGGCGTACCTGCATGTTGGAGAGCTTTGGAGGGAGGTAGCCCAACTTAGTTCCCAAAACCGACAAAAAAAAAGAGAACAAAAAAAAAAAGAAAAAAAGAAAGAAGAACAAAACAGCTCTACAACTGCGAGGCTGAGGGCGGGGCCCAAATTTCGCCGAGCGGCGGTCCGGCGGCACCATGTATACGCCACTTGTATGGAGTGGATCTTTGCAAACCTGTTAGTGCGCGCAGGTAGCCTACTATAAATTGGAAGATCAAGTTACACTGTTCTGTCATGGATTTCTTCTGTCAACCGCTCAGGAAAGCCCAGAAAGCGTATAGCATCTCTCATCCGAACGGACAAACGATCAAGATCCCAGATGAAGTGCACTTTAGTAATATATAGGCCTACATACAACCCTTAATATTCAAGCTCTTTTTACTGTATACACAGGGCGTGAGTATTCTTTGGCTGATAGACGCTATGTAGATGCCGAGGCCAATACGGTTATAGTTGAGCTTTTAACAGTGTTCTTCGGAGCTGTGTTGGCAGTTTTCATCATCGAAGCAATTTTTAATCCAAAGTGGTATCGACACTATCTACAAATTTGTGTCTGCATGGCATATCTCTACGGAGGTAAGTTCCGTGTAACATGATTAATTAATGTAATTGAGTAATCACTCAGTTGACTGATTGACTGATTAATTGATTATTTGATTGACTGATTGAATGATTGATTGTTGATGGATGGATGGATTGATTGATACATTAGGATCTACTTTGGCTCTGGTGTGATTGGTGGATTGACAAAATAAAAAGGAAGTAGTGTTTCATATAGAGAGTAAAACCAAATATCCTGAAAAAGAAGAGCTAATTGAAGGAAACCATTATATTATCCTGATAAAAAACATCAAACAAACAAACAAAGAACTTGGTTGAATATAGTTTTCTATAAACAAGAAGAGTAAACAAGCAACAAACAAAATTCTCTTTTCCTATATCTCTGCAGATGCCATGTACTTCGGAGCTGAGATGTGGTCGGGGTGCGAGAATTTGGCAACCGACGACAAATACTACTTCTGGGTCTACTTGATTTTCTTCAATTTCCTCTGGGTCATCTTTCCGTTGCTGTTGCTATGGCAATCCTGGAATGCTATTCGAGATGTCTACAAACGGGCAGAGCGAAATAAAAAGAAATGATGGACCTGTTACACGTAATAATTATCTTGCCCAATACATAAAGAGGACTAATAAAGAGAATAAAATAATTAATTATATTCTCATGTGAAGAGAATTATAAAGCAAGTAATTCTCCTTCTTATGATTACATTTAAAAAAAATGGACGAAAAGAATAAAGCGTTAATATTGCAAAATTTCGCGCGCACTTGTTCTGGTAAATATTTAAAATTTTGGTCGGTTTTGCACTGATGAAAGTGTCGGGGTCACGTGAGGGTGGGGGGTGGGGGGGGGTGTGGTGTGGTTCTTGATACAAGAACTCTAGACGGTGATATCATGTTTTTTGTCGGTACATTGTGCCACCCCTTCTGAAAACCTGGATACGCACTTGGCACAGGCCCGAACACAGGCTGATAAATCAACGTTGAATCGACGGCTGAAATCGACGGTCGAATTCAAAGTTTGAGTCAACGTTGTATCGACGTCGATGTGCCGATTACTCGTTGCTTTCAAATGAACTTTTAATCGGACTTTTGATGACCCCACCCCCGCGAACAGATTTTCGTTTATAGGACATCATCTTTTTTGGTTGTTCCCTTCCTACTTCTCTTTGATCCCCGTTTGTTCAGTACGACAGCAACTTCGTGACCTCTTTTGTTCGACAGAAAATTTATACGGGTTGGTGAACACGGGTTACGTAACTAAATGTTGAAAATTTGGCCGGCAAACATGTTTTAGCGAAATAGCTCCAGAAATGGGAGACACGGGTCGTTTTTGCTTAAATTGCGTACCATGATCACGGATAAGATACCAAACATTTGTGCAAAGAACAAAAAAAAAGTGGCAATATCGTGTTTCACCACCCGATGACGTCATCAATAAATTTGACCCCCTAGCTTACTGAAAAAAAGTAATAACATAAAATCATCTTAAATGACCTCGAATGAATGTCAGAAATAAAATTCCTCTTAAAAAGGACAAGTAGCGACCAAAATGATTCATTAGTATGACCTCGAATGAATGTCAGAAATTAAATTCCTCTTAAAAAGGACAAGTACCGGTAGCGACCAAGATGATTCATTAGTCTCTTTAATACTAATCGTGTTTTACCACCCGTCGCCTATACTCGTTGTAGAAAACCTCTGTACAATGGTATAGGGACGGGTGGTTAAACACGATTAGTATATAAGATCATGCTATCAAGACACTATATACTAATCGTGTTTGGCCACCCGTCCCTATACCTTTGTACAGAGGTTTTATACAACGAGTATAGGCGACGGGTAGCGAAACACGATTAGTATATATAGTGTCTTGGAAAGTTTCAAGCTTCATACTAACCGAATTGTTTTATTTTTTAACGGATTAAAGTCAAAATATATCTATTTTGAAACTTAAACTAGATTAAAGCTGCATTGTGTAATATTTAGATTTATTCCGTTGCATATATTGTCTTGGATATATCAAGATTTATACAAAATATTTTTGATCAGATTTAAAACGGATTAAAAAGTCAGAAATTTATTTTAAAATGTATTTAAATGTTTTAATATTTTTAAAATAGGTATATGACATTCTGTCATATTTAGGTTTATTCCGTTATCGAAAATAGACACTTTTTAAATATTGTAAGTATTTAAAATGTTTTATTTCAAGCATGATAGGTCTATATGCCTAACTAAAACACGGGTAATTAAAAATCTGCGAAAATGTGTAGAATTTTCCCCACCCGTAGATCACTCTTTCCTTCTTGCTTAACCTTCTTCCCCCCCAAACTACCGAGCCCCTCTTTTGCTGGTATAAATATCCCCAAAAGAAATCCCTTTTCTCACCCTCCGGCGGTTACTAATTAAATTTGTTGATATCCAAGGCACTATATACTAATCGTGTTTCACCACCCGTCGCCTATACTTGCTGTATAAAACCTCTGTACAAAGGTATAGGGACGGGTACTAACACGATTAGTATATAAGCATGATACTATCCACGGCCCTATTAATTAAAGATTGTTACTATTTCTGATCTTGGATAGTATCAAGCTTTATCCAAATTTCCGAATTTTATGAACGGAATAAACTGAAAACATTGTATTATATTTAGTTTGAAACTTAAAATAGATGAGCAATATTATGTCATGTTTTGGTTTATTCCGTTATCGAAAATAGACACTTTTTCAACATTGTTAGTATTTAAAAATGTTTTATTTTAAGCATGATAGGTCTATTATACTAATCGTGTTTCACCACCCGTCGCCTATACTCGCTGTATAAAACCTCTGTACAAAGGTATAGGGACGGGTGGCCAAACACGATTAGTATATAGGGCCGTGGATAGTATCATGCTTATTATACTAATCGTGTTTGGCCACCCGTCCCTATACATTTGTACAGAGGTTTTATACAGCGAGTATAGGCGACGGGTGGTGAAACACGATTAGTATATAGTGTCTTGGATATCAACAAATTTAATTAGCAACCGCCCGGAGGGGGAGAAAAGGGGATTTCTTTTGGGGGATATTTATACCAGCAAAAGGGGCTCGGTAGTTTTGGGGGAAGAAGTTAAGCAAGAAGGAAAAGTGATCTACGGGTGGGGAAAAATTCTACACATTTTCGCAGATATTTTAGCACCCGTAATATTTAATGGCAATGATCTATGGGGGGAAAGGGTATGGACGGAATTACTGTATTATTAGTGTTTGTTTTTAAATGTTGTCATTCAACGAATAAAATAATATTGAATAATAACAGATTGAGATTGAACTGAAACTAAATTAAAGCATTTTTTTTTTATTGTGTGATATTTAGATTTATTCCGTTACATATATCTACTGTAGAAAAGACGTAATAATCCGATTAACTATCACAGCAATAGATTAATATAATTTTGGACTATCGCCCTGTACTACGACCTTCACATGGTACCTATGCATTGAACCATGTTATGTTGATTACTCGCGCCGCACCTGTAAGATTAGTATCGTTGAAAAGAGTGGCATTGTATTTATTATATGATTAACATGCACAGGTGCAGTGCAATCTGCTTCTAGCGCAGGCCGATACAGTTATTGTATTCATCTATAATTGCTATGGTAGTTAATCCGATTTATTATGTCACTTCTACAGCGAATTGTCTTGGATCATACATTTTGTACAAACTGTCCTTGATCAGATTTAAAACGGATTAAAGTCAGAATTTGATACCAACATTTTAGTTTAAGGTTTTAACTTTTTTAAATAGGTACGTGACATTCTGGCATATTTTGGTGTATTCCGTTTTCGGAAATAGACAATTTTAACATTGTTAGTTATTTCAAGCATGATAGGTCTATTATTTGCCTAACTAAAAGCCGGGTGATAAAAAATCTGCGAAAATGCGTAGAATTTCCCCCACCCGTAGATCACTCGTTCCTTCTTGCTTAACCTTCTTCCCCCCAAAACTACCGAGCCCCTCTTTTGCTGGCATGATATCCCCCAAAGAAATCCCTTTTCTCACCCTCCGGGCGGTTGCTAATTAAATTTGTTGATATCAAGACACTATATACTAATCGTGTTTCACCACCCGTTCCCTATACTCGCTGTATAAAACTTCTGTATAAAGGTATAGGGACGGGTGGCCAAACACGATTAGTATATAAGATGATACTATCCACGGCCCTATATACTAATCGTGTTTGGCCCCCCGTCCCTATACCTTTGTACAGAGGTTTTATACAGCGAGTATAGGCGACGGGTGGTGAAACACGATTAGTATATAGTGTCTTGGATATCAACAAATTTAATTAGCAACCGCCCGGAGGGTGAGAAAAGGGGATTTCTTTTGGGGGATATTTATACCAGCAAAAGAGGGGCTCGGTAGTTTTGGGGGGAAGAAGGTTAAGCAAGAAGGAACGAGTGATCTACGGGTGGGGAAAATTCTAAACATTTTCGCAGATTTTTAGTCACCCGTGTTAAGTTAGGTATATAATAGACCTATGATGCTCGACTTTTATGAACGGAATAAACTGAAAACATTGTGTTATATTTAGTTTGAAACTTAAAATAGATGAGCAATATTTTGTAATATTTTGGTTTATTCCGTTTTGTAAGACGGACATCAATTAAAGATTGTTACTATTTCTGATCTTGGATAGTATCAAGCTTTATACTAATCCATATTTTTGAATTCTATGAACGGAATAAACTGAAAACATTGTATTATATTTAGTTTAAAACTTAAAAGAGATAAGCAATATTTTGTCATATTTTGGTTTATTCCGTTATCGAAAATAGACACGTTTTAAACATTGTTAGTATTTGAAATGTTTTATTTCAAGCATGATAGGTGTATATGCCCAACTAAAACATGGGTGATTAGGTCTATTATTTGCCTAACTAAAAGCCGGGTGATAAAAAATCTGCGAAAATGTGTAGAATTTTCCCCACCCGTAGATCACTCTTTCCTTCTTGCTTAACCTTCTTCCCCCCAAAACTACCGAGCCCCTCTTTTGCTGGTATAAATATCCCCCAAAAGAAATCCCCTTTTCTCACCCTCCGGGCGGTTGCTAATTAAATTTGTTGATATCCAAGACACTATACTAATCGTGTTTCACCACCCGTCGCCTATACTCGCTGTATAAAACCTCTGTACAAAGGTATAGGGACGGGTGGCCAAACACGATTAGTATATAGGGCCGTGGATAGTACCATGCTTATACTAATCTATTTTAAGTTTCAAACTAAATATGATACAATGTTTTCAGTTTATTCCGTTCATAAAATTCGATTAGTATAAAGCTTGATACTATCCAAGATCAGAAATAGTAACAATCTTTAATTGATGTCCGTCCTACAAAACGGAATAAACCAAAATATGACAAAATATTGCTCATCTATTTTAAGTTTCAAACTAAATATAATACTATGTTTTCAGTTTATTCCGTTCATAAAATTCGAAAATTTGGATTAGTATAAAACTTGATACTATCCAAGATCAGAAATAGTAACAATATTTAATTGATGTCCGTCTTACAAAACGGAATAAACCAAAATATGACAGAATATTGCTCATCTATTTTAAGTTTCAAACTAAATATAATTCAATGTTTTCAGTTTATTCCGTTCATAAAATTCGAAGATTTTGATTAGTATAAAGCTTGATACTATCCAAGATCAGAAATAGTAACAATATTTAATTGATGTCCATCTTACAAAACGGAATAAACCAAAATATGATAGAATATTGCTCAGCTATCTTAAGTTTCAAACTAAATATAATACAATGTTTTCAGTTTATTCCGTTCATAAAATTCGAAAAATTTGATCATTATAAAGCTTGATACTATCCAAAATCAGAAATAGTAACAATCTTTTAATTCATGTCCGTCTTAAAAACGGAATAAATATGACAAAATATTGCTCATCTATTTTTAGTTTCAAACTTGATACGGTATCCAAGACACTATTATACTAATCGTGTTTCACCACCCGTCGCCTGTACTCGCTGTAGAAAACCTCTGTACAAAGGTATAGGGACGGGTGGCCAAACACGATTAGTATATAAGCATGATGCTATCCACGACACTACATTGTTTTGGCTTAAATTCCTTTTAATAATATTATGAAACATGACAAGTTTAGAGCTTGATACTATCCCAAACACTATATACTAATCGTGTTTCGCCACCCGTCCCTTATACTCTCTGTGTTAAACCTCTGTACAAAGGTATAGGGACGGGTGGCCAAACACGATTAGTATAGGGAGTATTGAATCATCTTTGTTGCCTCATATCCCTTTTAAAAGGAATTTTATACTATTTATTTCTGTGTGCACCGGATACATTCACCCATATCAAATACTATCGATTGACCAAGCACGGAAGTGAAATAATAGAGAGCGGTATTTATTCAGTAAGCTAGGGGGTCAAATGTTTTTGATGACGTCACGGGTGGCGAAACACGATATTGCCAAATTATCTTACTCTAAAACCGTTGGGGTTCTGCAAAGTACCCCACTGCAAGTATGTTAATTGTCCATTTATAATCGCTAACCGTGTATTGTGAATGGGGCTGTCAGCCCTGTATCTTCGCCAGCCTCGTACGTCCGAATTGCGTGTCCTATGCCGCCTGTGTCCGCCGAGAACCGCACCATCTCATGCTGTTGTATCAGAATAGGAAAGATGGCGTTTCCCATGCATCAGAGAGGGGACGACAGAAAACAGTGATGATAAATGAAAGGAGTCTACTACAGTAGACTAACACTACGGAAGCATAAGGGCTAGCCTACACTACGGAAGCATCCAAGTGCCATCATACTTGACGACATAATAGCAAGATCATCATTAAACATGTTTAGTTAATGTTGCCCAATCATCGATATTCAACCTATTGTAAACACCCAAGAATCACCTAAATTTGCCCTAATTGGGCGCTTTTAGGGGCACTTTTGCCCAGTCTCCACTGAAAACCTACCCATCGATATACCAAAATTGCTGAAAAGGTACCCCAAAACCGTGACACATCCCCATATACCTTCAGCCAGGGAGAATCCCCACCGCGGTCGAAATGTGGCGAGTGAAATTGGGCCCCGGGAGCAGTAAAGCTTCAGACACGAGTAATAAGGAGCTATACACTCTGCTCTTGAAGGATGGTGCGCCGTTGTCAGATATGTCTCCGACTAGGCCTACTCCATCTGGTAGGCAATTCCAAACGTGAACTGCAGTGTGGATGAAGGTCCTACCAGTACATATGGTTCTAGAACTGGTATTGTGAGAGCGTGACAAGGCATGGACAAGCTGGAGCGGATATAGCTCTTATGTCTTCTGGTGGGTACAAGCTGGTGTGCAGTTTGTAGAAGACTGCTGCTGCAGCCACTTGACGTCTTTGATGGAGAGATGTGATGTTCAGCTCTGTGCTCGCTTCAGTCTTCGCTCACGCTTATATGATTTGAAGGTCCTTCCTCTGGATAGAGTCTAGTAATCCTAGAGTGGTGGTACTGGCACCTATCCAAGACAGCGAGGCGTATTCCATCACACTGCGAACTTGAGCCTTGTAAACCATGTAAACTGTTGCTGACATCAAGTTTATTTGCAACTCTCCTCAGAACGCCCAGCTTCTGTCCTACTCTTGATGAGACTTTTTTACATTGTCATTGCCTTACATTTTGATGGCTCGAAGGTCACCTCACCTCACGGTCTGCACAGGGTTATCTGTAATCTCACAAAACAAGGTGGAATCATCTGTGTAGATCACCCAGGTCATCGATGAAGACAGAGAACAAACGTGTGCCCGATATTGACCCTTTGGGGAATTGATACATTGATGGAGGAAGTGCTTGATGACTGGCCAGATAAGACAACTTTGATGGAACGCTCTGTAAGGTAGCTCCTATTCCTGGTGAGCAGCTTGCCGGATACTCCTTTTGCCGTGAGTTTCGAGCAAAGGCCATTACACCCGACCTTGTCAAATGCTCCTTTGATGTCCAGAGCAATCAGGCGCACGTCGTTGCTTCTGTCCAGAGATTTGGACCACTCTTGGGTCATGGAGAAGCACGTTTCATCAGGACCAGTATCTGGTTGCAGATTCCTAAGAAGCTTCCTAACATCCTTGACCTTGAAGACTATCTTTTCCATTGAGCTCGTTGCTGCTGAACTTCAGGGGTAGATTCTTCTGCGCTGGCAAGCTGACATTTAGCGGCAAAGGTCTGGCAACATTTTTCAGCTTTGTTGATGTAGTGTGAACTTGACGCCCATCCTTTAGCACTGGTATATCAACTCTGGTGGACTTATCAGACAGGGTGTTACAGTAACAGTGTTCCACAATTTCTTGCTGCGGATGCTGCCATCTGAGAGGTTTTTTCTCAACTTGTTATCATAGCTCCTTCTGACTACCTTCTCTGCAGTGCATGCACTCCTTTCTAACTTTTGTAAACTTATCCTTGTTTGCCTTGGTGTTGTTCTTCATAGCATCCTGAATAAACGCTGCTTCTTGGTTGCTACTCGTTTGCAGTGGTCATCAAACCATAAACAACCCATACCTTGTCACCAGTCTTCTTGAAAACGCGAGCTTTGCTGGTATATGAAAATATCCATTGCATCACTGATAATAGTGGTGATGTTACTGCAAGCTTCTTCTGGGTCATCACAAGTACAAGAGACCAGTCTGCAGATGCAAGAAAACCTCTCATTCCCCCAGTAGTCATGCTAATCACTCCCAACTGTAAGATTAGTATATCTTTGAAAAGAGAGGTATTGTATTTAATCTGTGAGCTTCTGTATTTAATTGCAGCCATGCACTGGTGATGAGTGCAACCTGCTTGTAATGCAGGGCGATATGTTCAATAATTGTTTTAACCTATTGCTATGGTAGTTAATCCTGTTACATCATCACTTATACGGCGAATAGGAGTCCTGCCTTGCCATATGAAACATATAGTGATTATTTCCAATGTTTACCAGCAACTATGTCTGCTCGTGTCATTCTGGATGTATTCATTATTTTATAGGTGGAGAACCCCCAAGAAGTCACATCAAATTAAGTCACAGATCTTGGAAGAAATCAACTTTATTTGCTTTTATTTCTCACAATTCACAACATACAAAAATGAAATGGATGTACATATTAAGGAAGACCAGGCCATAATACCCCCTCCCTAAACCATTACACAACATTTAAACACAGTACGACAGCAACTTAGCTCACTTCCGGTAATTTTTACCGGCGTGACCTCTGCTGTTACGTAACGTAATGTTGAAAATCAGGTGGCAAATACAGTTTTTCAGAAAACATCAAAAAATGGAATACACGAGTCGTTTCTCCCTTCATTTCCATATTGAGCCCATAGATAAGATATGAAATATGAGTATAAGGCAAACAGTAACGTGTAAAAGTCCAATTATTGTGGAGAAAATGAATGTTTATTGTGCGCGAAGTAGCCTAAAAATTTTTTAAAAATGCATGTCACGATCACCAAAATGGTTATATCTGCAACTATGAGCCAACGCCGGTCGTATGCTTTTCTGTAATGATAGATATTAGCTAACTTGAGCTTGTATTAAATTTTCAGCGAAAATGATTGGTGGAATAATCGAGTCGTAGGTTGGAAAGTTGCTTTCAAAACGGCTTCCCCTCGCAATCGTGCGTGACCATTAGTGACCAGTGTCCAGCAGGAAAATTAACAGCCGGCCTTGTGCATATAATCGATTAATAATTGTCAGGATCGTCCAGTTGACTACCGTGATATTTATTTATTCATACAAAATACTGCCCTGTCTTATTAAATATCGAAGTCAATATAAAACGTAATTTCAAGCCATTTGACTGAACTTACAAACAGTTTATAAAAGATTATTGTTGAACGAGACACTGAATTAGAAATAACATTGCAAACGGTACGAGAATAAGTTAGCAGGTAGTGATGGTCTAGTGGCTAAGGCCGTGCCTGAAGTGCGAGAGGTTGGAAGTTCGAACCCTACCATAGCGTTGGTTTTTTTTGTTTTTTTGAAAATATTTATGATAGAAGTAAACAACTTTCAGGAAGGGTTTCTGATCATTTGAAGCAGAAATAATGAGGTAAAATGAAAGAAAGCATTTTTTTTTATCTTGACCGCTTATGGTGTTCTATTGAAGATAGGGTAGCTGCAGGTAATATGGGACAGCAGGTAATATGGGACACCTGTTTTCATTTTAACAAAAAGTAGCTTAGAGAAGGTAAACACTTTAAGTTGATTTGTTAAGTGTTTAGAGACATCAATTGTGCTTCTAGAAATGCAGTTTTGGAGTCTGTGTATCAAACTCTTGGAAATCAATGCCAAAAGAGTGAAATTGCCCAAAAATTATGTCGTTTTTTTGGCCTGATATAAAATCAATGACGTCACATTTTATGATTGTGTATCCAAAAACTCTGGTACTGAGGGGCATTTGTCAGTTTTATGATCTTTAGGTGATGGGTTAAGCTTATCAGCAGGTAAAATTCCACTGACAAGTGGCACTTTCCTTTATAAATGATTATTTTCTCTGATTTTCAACTGAATGGGTGCAGGTAATATGGGACACATAGGAAATTGTGTGCATTGTCAATGCGAAAAGCAAAACTATTTAGAAAATTGAATTTTCTTGTAGAAATTTGCATTTAACATTCAAAATCATGTAACAAAAATGTTTTTAGAACAAAAGAGTGATTTTCTGAACTTTTTGATTTTCACCATAGAGATAACACAGTGTCCCATATTACCTGCACATGCAGGTAATATGGGACACTTGACGATGACGTCATTTTGACGTCATAGCGTCCAAACAAACATAAAAACAAGGTAACATTGCCTGTTTTATTAATCTTAAAGGACAGGTTGTTCATCATAACAATCTCTTGTGGGCATATCTTCTTTAGTTTTTATGCAAATAAGCTAAACGGCAATATCGTGTTTCACCACCCGATGACGTCATCAATAAATTTGACCCCCTAGCTTACTGAAAAAAAGTAATAACATAAAATCATCTTAAATGACCTCGAATGAATGTCAGAAATAAAATTCCTCTTAAAAAGGACAAGTAGCGACCAAAATGATTCATTAGTATGACCTCGAATGAATGTCAGAAATTAAATTCCTCTTAAAAAGGACAAGTACCGGTAGCGACCAAGATGATTCATTAGTCTCTTTAATACTAATCGTGTTTTACCACCCGTCGCCTATACTCGTTGTAGAAAACCTCTGTACAATGGTATAGGGACGGGTGGCCAAACACGATTAGTATATAAGCATCATGCTATCCAAGACACTATATACTAATCGTGTTTGGCCACCCGTCCCTATACCTTTGTACAGAGGTTTTATACAACGAGTATAGGCGACGGGTAGCGAAACACGATTAGTATATATAGTGTCTTGGAAAGTTTCAAGCTTCATACTAACCGAATTGTTTTATTTTTAACGGATTAAAGTCAAAATATATCTATTTTGAAACTTAAACTAGATTAAAGCTGCATTGTGTAATATTTAGATTTATTCCGTTGCATATATTGTCTTGGATATATCAAGATTTATACAAAATATTTTTGATCAGATTTAAAACGGATTAAAAAGTCAGAAATTTATTTTAAAATGTATTTAAATGTTTTAATATTTTTAAAATAGGTATATGACATTCTGTCATATTTAGGTTTATTCCGTTATCGAAAATAGACACTTTTTAAATATTGTAAGTATTTAAAATGTTTTATTTCAAGCATGATAGGTCTATATGCCTAACTAAAACACGGGTAATTAAAAATCTGCGAAAATGTGTAGAATTTTCCCCACCCGTAGATCACTCTTTCCTTCTTGCTTAACCTTCTTCCCCCCAAAACTACCGAGCCCCTCTTTTGCTGGTATAAATATCCCCCAAAAGAAATCCCCTTTTCTCACCCTCCGGGCGGTTACTAATTAAATTTGTTGATATCCAAGGCACTATATACTAATCGTGTTTCACCACCCGTCGCCTATACTTGCTGTATAAAACCTCTGTACAAAGGTATAGGGACGGGTGGCCAAACACGATTAGTATATAAGCATGATACTATCCACGGCCCTATTAATTAAAGATTGTTACTATTTCTGATCTTGGATAGTATCAAGCTTTATCCAAATTTCCGAATTTTATGAACGGAATAAACTGAAAACATTGTATTATATTTAGTTTGAAACTTAAAATAGATGAGCAATATTATGTCATGTTTTGGTTTATTCCGTTATCGAAAATAGACACTTTTTCAACATTGTTAGTATTTAAAAATGTTTTATTTTAAGCATGATAGGTCTATTATACTAATCGTGTTTCACCACCCGTCGCCTATACTCGCTGTATAAAACCTCTGTACAAAGGTATAGGGACGGGTGGCCAAACACGATTAGTATATAGGGCCGTGGATAGTATCATGCTTATTATACTAATCGTGTTTGGCCACCCGTCCCTATACATTTGTACAGAGGTTTTATACAGCGAGTATAGGCGACGGGTGGTGAAACACGATTAGTATATAGTGTCTTGGATATCAACAAATTTAATTAGCAACCGCCCGGAGGGGAGAAAAGGGATTTCTTTTGGGGATATTTATACCAGCAAAAGAGGGCTCGGTAGTTTTGGGGGAAGAAGTTTAAGCAAGAAGGAAAGAGTGATCTACGGGTGGGGAAAATTCTACACATTTTCGCAGATATTTTAGCACCCGTAATATTTAATGGCAATGATCTATGGGGGGAAAGGGTATGGACGGAATTACTGTATTATTAGTGTTTGTTTTTAAATGTTGTCATTCAACGAATAAAATAATATTGAATAATAACAGATTGAGATTGAACTGAAACTAAATTAAAGCATTTTTTTTTTATTGTGTGATATTTAGATTTATTCCGTTACATATATCTACTGTAGAAAAGACGTAATAATCCGATTAACTATCACAGCAATAGATTAATATAATTTTGGACTATCGCCCTGTACTACGACCTTCACATGGTACCTATGCATTGAACCATGTTATGTTGATTACTCGCGCCGCACCTGTAAGATTAGTATCGTTGAAAAGAGTGGCATTGTATTTATTATATGATTAACATGCACAGGTGCAGTGCAATCTGCTTCTAGCGCAGGCCGATACAGTTATTGTATTCATCTATAATTGCTATGGTAGTTAATCCGATTTATTATGTCACTTCTACAGCGAATTGTCTTGGATCATACATTTTGTACAAACTGTCCTTGATCAGATTTAAAACGGATTAAAGTCAGAATTTGATACCAACATTTTAGTTTAAGGTTTTAACTTTTTTAAATAGGTACGTGACATTCTGGCATATTTTGGTGTATTCCGTTTTCGGAAATAGACAATTTTAACATTGTTAGTTATTTCAAGCATGATAGGTCTATTATTTGCCTAACTAAAAGCCGGGTGATAAAAAATCTGCAAAAATTGGTAGAATTTTCCCCACCCGTAGATCACTCGTTCCTTCTTGCTTAACCTTCTTCCCCCCAAAACTACCGAGCCCCTCTTTTGCTGGCATGATATCCCCCAAAAGAAATCCCCTTTTCTCACCCTCCGGGCGGTTGCTAATTAAATTTGTTGATATCCAAGACACTATATACTAATCGTGTTTCACCACCCGTTCCCTATACTCGCTGTATAAAACTTCTGTATAAAGGTATAGGGACGGGTGGCCAAACACGATTAGTATATAAGCATGATACTATCCACGGCCCTATATACTAATCGTGTTTGGCCCCCCGTCCCTATACCTTTGTACAGAGGTTTTATACAGCGAGTATAGGCGACGGTGGTGAAACACGATTAGTATATAGTGTCTTGATATCAACAAATTTAATTAGCAACCGCCCGAGGGTGAGAAAAGGATTTCTTTGGATATTTATACCAGCAAAGAGGGGCTCAGTTTTGGGGGAAGAAGGTTAAGCAAGAAAGGAACGAGTGATCTACGGTGGGGAAAATTCTAAACATTTTCGCAGATTTTTAGTCACCCGTGTTAAGTTAGGTATATAATAGACCTATGATGCTCGACTTTTATGAACGGAATAAACTGAAAACATTGTGTTATATTTAGTTTGAAACTTAAAATAGATGAGCAATATTTTGTAATATTTTGGTTTATTCCGTTTTGTAAGACGGACATCAATTAAAGATTGTTACTATTTCTGATCTTGGATAGTATCAAGCTTTATACTAATCCATATTTTTGAATTCTATGAACGGAATAAACTGAAAACATTGTATTATATTTAGTTTAAAACTTAAAAGAGATAAGCAATATTTTGTCATATTTTGGTTTATTCCGTTATCGAAAATAGACACGTTTTAAACATTGTTAGTATTTGAAATGTTTTATTTCAAGCATGATAGGTGTATATGCCCAACTAAAACATGGGTGATTAGGTCTATTATTTGCCTAACTAAAAGCCGGGTGATAAAAAATCTGCGAAAATGTGTAGAATTTTCCCCACCCGTAGATCACTCTTTCCTTCTTGCTTAACCTTCTTCCCCCCAAAACTACCGAGCCCCTCTTTTGCTGGTATAAATATCCCCCAAAAGAAATCCCCTTTTCTCACCCTCCGGGCGGTTGCTAATTAAATTTGTTGATATCCAAGACACTATATACTAATCGTGTTTCACCACCCGTCGCCTATACTCGCTGTATAAAACCTCTGTACAAAGGTATAGGGACGGGTGGCCAAACACGATTAGTATATAGGGCCGTGGATAGTACCATGCTTATACTAATCTATTTTAAGTTTCAAACTAAATATGATACAATGTTTTCAGTTTATTCCGTTCATAAAATTCGATTAGTATAAAGCTTGATACTATCCAAGATCAGAAATAGTAACAATCTTTAATTGATGTCCGTCCTACAAAACGGAATAAACCAAAATATGACAAAATATTGCTCATCTATTTTAAGTTTCAAACTAAATATAATACTATGTTTTCAGTTTATTCCGTTCATAAAATTCGAAAATTTGGATTAGTATAAAACTTGATACTATCCAAGATCAGAAATAGTAACAATATTTAATTGATGTCCGTCTTACAAAACGGAATAAACCAAAATATGACAGAATATTGCTCATCTATTTTAAGTTTCAAACTAAATATAATTCAATGTTTTCAGTTTATTCCGTTCATAAAATTCGAAGATTTTGATTAGTATAAAGCTTGATACTATCCAAGATCAGAAATAGTAACAATATTTAATTGATGTCCATCTTACAAAACGGAATAAACCAAAATATGATAGAATATTGCTCAGCTATCTTAAGTTTCAAACTAAATATAATACAATGTTTTCAGTTTATTCCGTTCATAAAATTCGAAAAATTTGATCATTATAAAGCTTGATACTATCCAAAATCAGAAATAGTAACAATCTTTTAATTCATGTCCGTCTTAAAAACGGAATAAATATGACAAAATATTGCTCATCTATTTTAGTTTCAAACTTGATACGGTATCAAGACACTATTATACTAATCGTGTTTCACCACCCGTCGCCTGTACTCGCTGTAGAAAACCTCTGTACAAAGGTATAGGGACGGGTGGCCAAACACGATTAGTATATAAGCATGATGCTATCCACGACACTACATTGTTTTGGCTTAAATTCCTTTTAATAATATTATGAAACATGACAAGTTTAGAGCTTGATACTATCCCAAACACTATATACTAATCGTGTTTCGCCACCCGTCCCTTATACTCTCTGTGTTAAACCTCTGTACAAAGGTATAGGGACGGGTGGCTAAACACGATTAGTATAGGAGTATTGAATCATCTTTGTTGCCTCTCATATCCCTTTTAAAAGGAATTTTATACTATTTATTTCTGTGTGCACCGGATACATTCACCCATATCAAATACTATCGATTGACCAAGCACGGAAGTGAAATAATAGAGAGCGGTATTTATTCAGTAAGCTAGGGGGTCAAATGTTTTTGATGACGTCACGGGTGGCGAAACACGATATTGCCGATAATTTTGCTTTGATACCACATAACAAATTTAGAATTGTTTGTGAAGATTTCATGATTATGTGTTAATCCAATGGCGACGTCAAAATAGCGATATCGCATCCACCATCATCTGGCGGACAGCGGTTTTCGGAGTGAGCCCTCAACTTGAAGATTTAGCTGTTGGCTCAAAACAGCATAGATGGCGCTTCCATGGTCAGAGGGCAAAGGTCAAAGAACAGTGATTATTAAATAAAAAGAGTCTACACAGTGGACTACCGTAGTGTAGGCTGGCCATGTTCATTTGATTCTTGCACTTGCACTCAGATTTCTCAACTTGACTTCCATACCATACACGCAATAAATTTCCGTTTATTTACCTTTGACCCATTCGATAATTGTTTTTGATACCAAACATAGGCCTACCGTACTTTGATCAGGGTGGGCCTCTAATTAATATTAGCCTAAGCATGTGCCTACTATACGATTACGAAATTATAAGCCTACCGTGAGGTCATCACAAGCAGCGGAAAGAGACCTGAAAACCAAAAAAGATGTGAGTTTGCCAGTTTAGTAACAGTAAATGTATTTTATTATAGACAATAAATTTACGTATATGATAGACATGCAGTCGAATAGCGCCATGGTATAGATAGCTAGTTTTACGCAGAATTGATAAAGCTATGTGCGGAGTTACGCTTGGGTCCTCATGGGCAAAATGATCCAGCCAGGCGAAAAAAGCCTATGTTATAAATTATAATAAGCATGCATGCTGGCTTAAATTCACGGATCATCTTTACCGTTACCATCAAACTTTATTCAAGTATTCTATGGGACATTTTAAAAACAAAATATGTTTACTTTGAACAATGTTGAAAAAAAGATTCAAAATGTGCTTCATTTTAGTGCTAAAGTGATGTTCCCTTGAGTAATGTAAAAGCGCAGACTTTAAATTTGTTTGACTCTGAGAAAAATCTGTTTGAATGAAGAATTTTATTAACAAATGTTGCACTTTTTCTTAAAACATATCAATGCAGGACATCAATACCTTCTCAGCCTCATGAGGCTCGGGATAAGAATATGATGAACTCAAAATATCCCAAATTCCTGATGAAAGGTCTCAACAACCTGCGAGAACAAAACCAACTATGTGACGTCACCATCAGTGTTGGCGGAAAACTTTACAAGCGCACAGAGCTGTTCTTGCAGCGTCTTGTAACTATTTCGGGGCAATGTTCACATCTGGCTTTAAAGAGAAATCTGCCAATGAGATAACTATGTGTGGAAGCGCGGAAGCGTTCGGGATCCTGCTCGAATTTGCTTACACGGGAGAGCTAAATGGGACAAAAGCGACTCGGCAAATGTTTAACGTGCTCGACTTGGCATGTTATATACAGTTCACAGAATTTGCTGAAACTTCATCAGAATTCCTACTCGCTAAGTTTGAGTCTGAACCACACAAAGTCTCAGTGCGTGATGCGTGGAATATTTCTTTGCTAGCAAGAAACCACGATTATCTGAGAGATCTTCTGGCAGCTTCATTGAAGTACCTTGATGATAATGTAAAAAGCCTAAAGAATCTGGACATCTTTCTTCAGGATGCAAGCGTGACATTTCTTCAAGATTTTCTTTGTCGAGAAGACCTATCGAACGAGGATGAGGAAAAACAGGTTTGTATAAAATGTTTATGTTTGAGTACAACATGAGTAGAGCAAAATCAATCCTTTTTTAAAGCTTAACCCGAATTGCAGCGGACACGAATGTATACAGAAAACGGGGCATCACGCATATTATTTTTTAATCCTATAATACTAACTCGCTATATACCCTAAACTCCTACACTAATCCTAACCCGGTCCTAACCCTAAACTCTTAACCTAATTTGATAGTGGTGCTCCATATCCTGCAATTACGCCTTAAGCTTGATACCAGCTACCAGCTTTCACGCTACGTTTCAATGCAAATGTTTAGGGTTTGGGACGTTATATCACAGACCCTCTGAACGTTGCTCTGCAGTGAGCACTTTGTTTATACCGAATATTGGGGTTGTAAAAAATATTGGGACTGAACAATGTGAATAACGATATAAGTATATTTACTAAAACGCGAAATGAAATTAAGACAATCTATAGCCTAATCAATGATTAAAATAGATACATCATCTGCTCAAGCAACAAGCATCCTTCCAAATTCATATAGCTATTTGGCAGAAGTTGGACTGACAAAAGGTACATTATATTGTGTATTTCTAGGTCCTTGAATTGGTATCCAATTGGTTGAAGCATGACTGGTCAAACAGATGTAGCTACTCGCACCAACTTCTACAAAAAGTTCGTCTTGGACTTGTAACATCAGATGATATCAAAGACATTCTTGGTCCAGAAATACTTGGAATCCAAGAATGTTGTGATTTCGTCAACCATGTGTTACAGCTGCACGCCTCGGATACATCTAAGGACACCCTCGCATTTGAGAACCCAGACCTCTTCATGGGAAGGAGTGCTATTACGGTACGTTAAACCAGTTTATCAGTGCACAAACCCTCCACATTTAATTAGTTCATGTCCGGGAGTGACTCCCACTGTGGAGATAGGGCTTAAGACTGCCTTTTTCGGCAATGCTGTAACCAAACACCATACTTTTTCATTCGATCTGTCACCCATAGGCTCTTAACAGGGACTTCCATTTATCACCAACTTTGTTACTATTTTTAATAAGCAAAGCTATTTGAAGTCATTTAGTACTAGAAATTCAATGTTCAAGGCTTGTTTCAGCTCTCATCCAAAGACCCCGGTTTTTAAAAAGGTCATGTTTTTCACTCATGTTCCCCTAATTTAGGTCCAAAAGTCCATCTCTTATTCAGTGACACAATATTTCTTACATTTTGCTCTCACCGATTGTCAAACATTATTCTCTCACTCAATGACCCCATATTTTCCTCTCACCGATTCCTTATACTGTGAAAGTATCATCCACACACCATAGCAATAAATGAATACAATTTATGACTATATCGCCCTGCACTACAACATTCACGCACCTTTTCATTGAACCATAGATGTCAAAGAACAGGGATCTTTAAAGACCTGGATTGTAATTCTATAGAATATGCATATTATGCTGATCACTCGCACCTGTAAGAGTGCAACCTGCTTGTAGTGCAGGGTGAACTATTCAAAAGTTGTATTCATCTATTGCTATGGTAGTTAATCCGATTATTACATCACTTCTACTGCGAATAGACAAGAAAGAATGCTTTTAAAGACATTGATATAGATAAAAAAAATTTTTAACTCCACAGGCACCCATTGCATCACGAGAGCACAACAGTTTTGAATTTTACAACCAAAAACTCGGTTTTGGATGGAAATGGAAAAGATGGACCCACTTCCTGGAAGGAACAAAAGTTTTTCTATCATTGGAGTAAGTGGTAAGCTGTATGCTGCAGGAGGCATCAGTGACTATCATGAACATTATCAAGGCAAAACAGACTTCCATTCCTACAGTATAGTGAATAACAAATGGGATGCACTACAACCTATGTCCACTGGAAGGTTATACTTTCCTATAGTGCATATGGATGGATATATTTATGCCATTGGTGGTAGGATAAATAGCATAATGGGCACTTCTACTAATAGGGTTGAACAATATGATATGGATAGGCAAACATGGGAAAACGTAGCTCCATTGCCACGAACCTGTCATCAGTTAGCAGCTACTGTGTTTGGAGGCAACATAGTCGTGTATGGAATGAAGCATGTCTATGAGAACCCAACTGTTAGTAAACATTCACTGATGATCTACCAGCCTGATCGAAACACCTGGCAAGTTACAGATCTCGAAAACCAGCAAGACCATAACCGCTATAATTCATCACTCTTTTGCCACAACAGCAAGTGTTATGTACTCCTGTATAGGAAAAACTTTGAAGGGTTCATGGAATCTGTCAACATCCTGAATTTTCAAACTGATGAAGAGGGTACCATCACTGTGAGCATTGGGGAAGAAATCACACAAGATCACATGCCACCTAACCGTGGGGCATTCCAGTATTGGTGATGAAGTGTTCGTGCTCATCAATCGCTATGTTACTCATACTAGCATAAGGATTGGACCCCAGCAGAGTGATTATGTAGAATTAGGTTTATGGAACAGATCTAGGTATTTGGGCAATGAGACAAGTAATGTCACATTGTTCACATTTGACAGGAAAAAACTGAGTAATGGTAAGTGTTTGACTTAAAATGCATCCAGGAAGCATGTACTTAGGAAGGACTACCGTAAAAACTCGATAGTTAGCATATGTGCTTACTATCAGGCGCTTTTAAAACATGAAGTGCCCCATCCACAAAAGTGTAAAGGGTTTTAAGCAAATCATCGATACACAGTTATTATATATACAAACAAATATATCAGACATGGAAAGACATAGCTCCATTGCCACGAACCTGTCATCAGTTAGCAGCTACCGTGTTTGGAGGCAACATAGTCGTCTATGGTATGAAGCATGTCTATGCAAACCCAACTGTTGGTGAACATTCACTGATGATCTACCAGCCTGATCAAAACACCTGGCAAGTTACAGATCTCGAAAAACAGCTAGATCTTACCTGCTATAATTCCTCACTCTTATGCCACAGAAACAAGTGTTATATACTCCTGTTTAGAAAAAACTTTAAAGGGTTCGTGGAATCTGTCAACATCCTGAATCTTCAAACTGATGAAGAGGGTACCATCACTGTGAGCATTGGGGAAGAAATCACACAAGATCACATGCCACCTAACCGTGGGGCATTCCGTATTGGTGATGAAGTGTTCGTGCTCATCAATCGCTATGTTACTCGTACGAGCATAAGGATTGGGCCCCAGCAGAGTGATTATGTAGAATTAGGTTTATGGAACAGATCTAGGTATTTGGGCAATGAGACAAGTAATGTCACATTGTTCACATTTGACAGGAAAAAACTGAGTAATGGTAAGTGTTTGACTTAAAATGCATCCAGGAAGCATGTACTTAGGAAGGACTACCAGAAAAACTTCGATAGTTAGCATATGTGCTTACTATCAGGCGCTTTAAAACATGAAGTGCCCCATCCACAAAAGTGTAAAGGGTTTTAAGCAAATCATCGATACACAGTTATTATATATACAAACAAATATATCAGACATGGAAAGACATAGCTCCATTGCCACGAACCTGTCATCAGTTAGCAGCTACCGTGTTTGGAGGCAACATAGTCGTCTATGGTATGAAGCATGTCTATGCAAACCCAACTGTTGGTGAACATTCACTGATGATCTACCAGCCTGATCAAAACACCTGGCAAGTTACAGATCTCGAAAAACAGCTAGATCTTACCCGCTATAATTCCTCACTTTTTTGCCACAGAAACAAGTGTTATATACTCCTGTTTAGGAAAAACTTTGCAGGGTTCATGGAATCTGTCAACATCCTGAATTTTCAAACTGATGAAGAGGGTACCATCACTGTGAGCATTGGGGAAGAAATCACACAAGATCACATGCCACCTAACCGTGGGGCATTCCAGTATTGGTGATGAAGTGTTCGTGCTCATCAATCGCTATGTTACTCATACTAACATAAGGATTGGACCCCAGCAGAGTGATTATGTAGAATTAGGTTTATGGAACAGATCTAGGTATTTGGGCAATGAGACGAGTAATGTCACATTATTCACATTTGACAGGAAAAAACTGAGTAATGGTAAGTGTTTGACATAAATGCATCCAGGAAGCATGTACTTGGGAAGGACTATTGCAATATTGGTTACAGGTCAATAGTCCAAAGGCTCATTAGTCAGAAAATCCAAATAACTTGGTTATAAACCATAACCCTTACCCTAAACTTGACCCTAACTCTAACCTAAGTCCTAATCCTAAACATAACCCTGTCAAAGGAAGGCATGATACTAAACCATTTTTCACCCTGATGTGGCGGTGACGTTATTGCACATTTCATTGGGTGCTACTTCAAATCACTAGCGTCATGTTTAAAGATGCCACAAAGGTGCGTGCGCTATACAGATGCCTCAACGCGTTCACGTCACTGCCACATCAGGGTGAAACATGGTGTTCAACATTTCTTTGAAGACTATTTAGCTGGATAGCTGAAATGAGAAAGGAAAAGGGAAGTTAGCCAAGTAGAGATTCTTTGAAATGTGGAAATGTAGATCCCAGCCAGCCCCAGGTATATCGCCTGCTCAGTGTCAGAAGTAAGTGCAATAGCTGTCAAGTGTAGCTGCCATGTGTAGATGAGTACAATATACTGTGTGTAAATTGCCAATGTTCACAGGGCAGCTATCACACTTGCCCACTTCTGGCACTGAGCAGTCGATATATACTTCATGGCGATTACCCACAACGATAACCTTTCAAGAGTCCCAGCAAACACAAAAATGTTTTTAAAACATAAACACGTTTTGGTTTTGGTAAAAACATTTTAATAACATTTAAATGTCGGGTTATATATAAAGGCCATGAAAACATTTTTAAAACGTTTTACATGGTAAAACACAATCAACAACATTTCAAAAATGTTATCAAAATGTTATTGCAAAATATGTTTTGGCAAGCATTTTTGGTAAATATTTTGTCAACAGTTAAAAACATTTTGTTAGAATGTTTTGCATAAAGTTTTCAAAAATGTTTTCTAAATGTTATTAAAACGTTTTATACCCTTTACAATGTATATAACCTAATCATCTTCAATAAGAGCTATCAAGGAACTTCTACTTTTAAGCAATTTGAAGTGGTACTTGACTTGGCAACAATGAATTTCTACCAGCTTGCTGTGTTGCTGTTTTGTGTTTAGGTGCAGATAGCAATCAAGTAACCTGTGCCAAACCATGTCAAACTGACTGTATTAAAACAACCAAATGTACTCTATCTCGTCCAATTTGCTATTATAGTAACTCGGTTTCCACCTTTCGAGTTAACTTATTAGACTGTGGGGACATAGAACCCCACCCTGGTCCAAACGAGCATCCCTCTAATAATGGTAATAGCAAAACAAAAGTTACAGAAACCCCTTACGCAAACATAAGGATGGTTAAAGGGCTGAAGATCATCTCGCTCAATATATGTTCTTTATATGCAAAATTAGAGGAACTACGCCTGTTAGTTATTGAGTGTAAGCCTGACGTCATTGCTTTAATGGAGACTAAGCTCAATTATACTATCTGCTCATCAGAGCTGGACATTCCAAATTTCAATCTTCACCAAGGGACAGGACCCGAAATGGAGGGGTGTAGCCATTTATGTCAACAGCCAACTTTCTTATACACTACTTGAGCCTATTCTACCGGAAACATCAGAAATGTTATGGATTCACCTTTCATTACCAAAAACTCGTCCAATTCTTCTTGGAGCAGTTTATAGATCAGAAATAGAAACAAACTTTTGTGAGACTTTTGAAATTGCTTTACATGATATATTAGAATCAATAAATAAACGTAAAATTCCATGTGAAATAGTGTGCGTAGGAGACTTTAACTTCAACCAATTTGAAACAAATACTTCTCAATGGAGAAATTTTGAAAAAACAATGGGTATTTTTAAACTTCAACAAATCATAACAAAAGCAACTCGTATAACTAAGAACACTAAAAGTTGCATTGACCATATCTGGACTAACAGGCCACACATGTACTCAAGTAGAGATGTAAATACCTGTACACTTAGTGACCATTCACTTATTTATGCTGGAAGAAAAAATATTACCATCAAACGTCAGTCCAAAATTATTGAGGCTCGATCTTACCGCCATTTTAATGAGACCAAATTTGCAGCTGATCTTCAAGATATCAACTGGGATCCTGTTGGCACGGCTGATAGCCCAGACCAAGGTTGGGACAAGTTTGTTGATTTATTTCTTCCAGTATGTGATAAGCATGCTCCTATAAAGAGGATCAAAGTATCTGACCAACAGCCCACATGGATCACTAATGATTATCTAAATTTGAGACGGCAGAGTCAAAAAGCTCGTGAAATTGCTGAGAAATCCAAATCCTCAGCAGATTGGGAGAAGGCAAAACTTCTCAGAAACAAAGTTAATAATTTGCGCAAGAAATTGAAATCCAAGGATCTTCAGCAAAAACTTAATGAAACAAAAAGTGATCCACGTGGACTTTGGAAAACACTTAAAACCGTATTACCTGGTAAAACCAAAGTGATATCCCTGCTGTTAAAACGCAGGATGGAATTGTTAATGACAAACAACAAGTAGCTGATGCTATGAACAATTTCTTTTCTTCTGTTGGTGAAAAATTAGCAGAAAAGTTTGACAATGTTGATGATAAATATTCTAATCAAATGTCTACTTTTAAGGGTAATCATTTTAAATTTTCCCCATAACTGAGGAGCAGGTTTTAAGTGTCTCAAGTCTCTAGATACAAAGAAATCAACTGGTTTAGATGGTATTAACAGTCGGCTAATCAAAGCAGGGGCTGGTGCCCTTACTACACCTTTGACTAAGTTATTCAACAACAGCTTATCCAGTGGGCAGGTCCCTCAAAAATGGAAATTATGTAGAGTCACTCCCTTATTCAAAGAGGGGTCCAGAGACGATGTCAACAACTACCGTCCAATTTCTGTTATTCCTGTTGTTATGAAAACTTTTGAACGCCTAATTCATAATCAGTTGTATGCCTTTTTAAGTCAACATAATTTGCCGGATTCAGACCCAAACATTCCACACTTACCACTTTGATCGATGTTTCAGAATACATCCTCCAGAACATTGATGCTGGCCATTTTGTTGGAGGGTCTTTATTGACCTAAAAAAGGCATTCGATACGGTCAATCATGCCATTCTTATTCAGAAGCTTACATCTTTTGGAATTTTGGGTCTGGAGCTGGATTGGTTTAAATCTTATCTTAGTGATAGAGAGCAGGCAACTAAGATTGGTAGTACTATTTCTGCATTCAAATGTGTCAGCTTTGGTGTGCCTCAAGGTACAATTTTGGGCCCACTTCTATTCACGATGTACATCAATGATCTGCCTCTAACTGTGTCCAGTGATACCAAAATCACGTTTTATGCTGACGACACGGCCTTTTTTCGCTCATCAAAAGACATAAATGAGATCAATGTGCATCTTAATGATGATCTTAAACGAATTACATCGTGGATGGAAGTGAACAAATTGACCTTAAATGCTAAAAAAACAAAAGCCATGCTTTTTTGTTCAAGTTATTTTAATGCAAGGGTTGATGAGCTAAGTCTTTACATGAATAGGGTACAACTTGAAAATGTAAATCAATGTAAATACCTGGGAGTCATTCTCGACCAAAATCTAAAATGGGAAGCACAAATTAATCAAACTTGTTTAACAGTTTCAAATACATTGGTATGTTGTACAGAATCAGGGAATGGCTATCTGCTAACCACATGAATACAATTTATAAAGCTCTTATTCTTCCAAGATTGACTTACTGTGATACTGTATGGGGAAATTGCAATAACACGCTTCTGAATAGGATTGAGCGTCTCCAGAACAGGGCTGGGAGGGCCATTCTTAAAGTTCCAGTCAGGACACCATCTTCTTTAATCAGGGAAAAACTTAAATGGAAGCCTCTTAGCAACCTTAGACAAGACCATCTGTGTCTTTTAACTTATAAATGTATTGCTGGTTTTGTTCCAAAGTATATGCAAACAATTTTTACCTCTGTGAAAACCAGTCATCGTCACAATACACGTGGTAGCGCTCATGGTAATATTGCACTTAATTTCAAACCCAGAATTGAAGCTGGTAGACGCTCATTCTTATTCAGAGGGGCTAAGGCCTGGAATTCACTAGATCCTAAACTGAAATCACCTCTCCCAATTAGCACAGCAACTTTCAAAACAATATACAACTCTCAATTTTATGATTCTTAAATAGTAGCCTTTAAATGTGTTTCATATTTTGGCTTCATTCGTTTATTTTGCAAAACAAGATTTGTTTTGAGTTATATTTATACTATCATGCTATGCCTTACCGTACTACTATTTTGTGCAATCAATTTCCATATTGAATTATTTGTATTTGACATTAAATGAATTATTTTGTTTGTATTTGGTGCAATCGATAGTTTTGAATAATATTAATGTTTTATAGCTATGCTGGTTCATAGGTTGATTTTTGTAGTGTTTTATCTTTTAAGTAGTTTTAATGCTTATTGGGTCCCCCATATTATTTGATCCTTTATTCTATATGCTTTGCCTATGTATGTAGTATTAATAGTATTTTAAACATGTTGTAAAGTTACATTGTAATTTGATTTATTTTGTAAACATTGTATTTATCTAAATTTGCAATATTATCATGTATTTGAATGTATTTAGTATTTTTAAAACCTTAATAATTATGTTATGTAAATGTTGTATTGATCCCTGGGCCTCAAGGAAGAACAGATGATTAATTGTGTTTTCAACTGATTGAGTGTCCCAGGTTAAAGAAGAAATAAAACAAACAAACAAACAAAACAAACATTGAAATATTTTCTGCAAAACGTTTTATGTTTGCTGGGGTATCACCTGTAGATTCAATTTTTGTTAGCTCACTCACATCCGTTATTGAATGACGGTAGAAAACTGACCCCAATGTTCTTCATAGAGTAAGTATACTATGCACAAAATGTATCCATATAAGGGATCGGATAGCAACGTTTCCACAGTATTTTATGTGGGACATGAGAGCACATCAGATACATCAAATTGCATTCTGAATCGGAGGAATGTCCTTCTAATATCAAATAATTTTGATGTTTTGAAATTCACGATATAATACAGATTTTATGGCTAATTATTAAAAATTGATATTTTCGACATTTAACAGTCCTTGAAGAAAAATTTATAAACCTAATGATATGTACTTAAAGTGTATATAGCTGAGAGGAAAAGCTGTCCATCATTTGAAAATTTTAACCTTTCGTATTGAAAAACAATTTTCCCCCAAAAAGACCTAAAAATTTTAGGTTAAATATCAAAAATATAAATTTGTAATAAATTAAATGGCTTTTGTTTTAAGTGTATGGATACTTTTTGTGTTCAGTATATATCCATCAATTGCAAATGACTCCCCTGGCTTTGATATAAACAGATTGCATGCTTACCTGTTTATTCTTTGGAATTTCACATAAGCATCATATCCTCAAGCACTGCTTATTTTTTTGATAAACTTTTGATGAAATTAGATGTGTGAGCAAGATAATCTTTTGAAGAGGTCTATCAAAAGGTCTATTCACCAACATTTTCAAATCAAAAATTGGGAAACAAAATTCCATTTTTACAATCATTGTGTTGCACACGAATGAACTCACCACTATAACCATGTTATGTCCAATATCAAAATAGTATTTATTTGTATCAAATGGGTCCATGGATTTGACAGAGTTAAAAGAGGGTGATAGTCCTAACTTTTATTTGTATGGAATATCCTACTCTTAGTCACAGATGGAATTTTTACATTCCAAGTGTTCTGTAGCAAACAGTGTTCACTCTCTATAGACGAATACAATTTTACACATTCCTTCACCTCAATGGCAGCCATAGCTGGGTCCCTGTCGGGTATATCTCACCTGAAATATGAAATGATGCGTCCTTGGCGGGGATTTTAAACTGCATTTCATCACCTGTGTTACACGTAGACAATAGAATGATGAAAGTTTACAACACAATACAACATAACATCGATTTTTAAGCAGCTTTAATCCACCCAATTGGGCAGTCACAACACCATGCGTCGAGGACCCAGTCATGGCTGACTCACTTGGCTTGTTGGATTCGTCTATAGAGAGTGGGATCCCAAAATGAAGCACTTTTGGTCCAAAATGACCCAATTTTGACAAAAATGTACAATCTTTTTGTGTCAACAATTTTAAGTGTGCCAAAATGCCAAAACCACACTCCTGAAGATACTATCATGCTGCAGCACTGTGTGAAGTGCTGTTCAGACGATGGTTCTTGGTGCCTTCATCATCTAGCACTCACCTCACTGTATAATTTCCATTGAAACCATCTCCATCTGAATAGCACTCCACAGAGCACTGCATACAGTGGCGGCGCTATGGGGGGAATTTTTGAGGCAAACCCCCAAAATTACGTAAATTTTCACTTTTTTGCAGCAATTTTGCACAAAATTGGTCCATTTTGCACCCCAAATGCACGTCCCCCCCCAAATTCCTGGTGCCGCTACTGACTGCATACAGAAACTTAACCTCAATACTATTAGTTATTAGGTCGAAGTGATGTATAGTACGAGAAATTATTGCACTGAGCGCACAATAATTTCCTGTACCATACTGATGCTGATCCTAATAACAAATTTATCATACCACTAAGTCATTCTAAATATTGAAATAATTAAGTTTTTAAACATTTTAATTATTGCAAAAAGGAAAAACATTGCAAAAAATTGGATGACTGTTCTGCGTATTATGTAATCGTGTACATTTTAAGTGCCCGGTGTACGCGAATCGTCTTCATATGCGTATCTCGTCGCATACACATATCATGCTTACGTATTACGTTCTCATCGACTAGATATAAAGAATAAGTATGCACTCACTGACTAGATACGAAAATATATCCGGTTGTTCTTTGATGTTTCCCTTGGTGGTACGATAATAATTCATTAGTGATGTCTGGAGTTCAAAAATCACACTCTTGAAGATGCTTGTATGTATGAGAGCGGCAAGGGATGTTTCAATCACATCCATGCACTATGCATTATAATTTAAGGCATGATGAAAATAACACTTGGTCAGTACTAATAGTAAGCTTTAGGAAATCGATCACTTGTCAATGATCATGGCTTAATGTTGCTGCCATTGTTGGTATCAGCAATTATAATACTACACAATTAAAAAGTATGCTCATCCATGTAAAGGCAGGCCTTGTCTTTTGAAAATTGCTGGCGGCGAGTGACAAATCACTCTCCTCAAAACGTGCAAGGCTGAGCTGTAGGCGAGTGATTATAATCACTAGTATTATTATTACACCAAATGTAGGCGAGTGATAAAAAGCTCTCCTCAGCTTCATTTTTGGCGAGTGATCACTCTCACTCGCCTCAAAAGACAAGGCCTGTAAAGGAATCCAGACATTTATTTTTGGGGACTGTTTACATAGCTGGACAAAGCGAAGAGTGGGTACAAGTGTGCCAAGTATGACTCACCTATGTCAACTGGCAATTAGCATTGAATTCCCAAAATATTGGTAGTAAGAATCTTTACCCTACTTGAAGAAAAAAGAAATTCAGTTTAGCCGTCAAAAGAAGGCACACAGGGAATCTGCTGCTTTATATTATTATATACACTTCACTATGTCCAAATACATAAGCACTCCCAGGCTATATTATACAAATATTACATGGTTAGAGGGAAATACTGCAAACTATTTGGGGTGATAGGCCTGTAGCCAGTACCGATGGAAACATAGTTGGACCTATTTCCCCAATATAAACCATGCAGTATTTATTTTATTACACCTCTTATATATATCATGAATATGTTTAAGAGGTGTAATGAACTGCATATGGCTACCTAACAAATGTGTTAAATAGCTGTACATAAAACTTTGTTTATTTTTATGTATGTCCAATGTAATCACACTCCTGCATCTCCAAGCTATCCTTGCCACATTTATGTACTTATCAAGCACTGTAAGAATGTTACCAAACTTGTAAGCCATCGGGCAAGTCCTGGAAACCAGTGGCGTAGCCAAAAGGTAGGGGTGGGGACGGGCCCTGTGCCCCAGTACCAATGGCCTGTCGGTACATCGGGACCTGTTAGTACATTTTGCCACATGTCAATATATAATTCTTTAACAACAGCAAGTTTTGATAACATAGTAACACGAATAAGGACTCTTGGATGTGAAAATCGTCTCTTTGTAAGTTTCTGGAACTGGTTGAATTTGATTTAAATTGGTGTTGACTTTGTCGGCTATCGATATATTTTCAAACACCCCCTCCCCCTGTTCTCTAAGCTGGCTTCACCACTGCTGGAAACTTTTCCAAGTAACAGATAATGCCCTGTCCTCTGAATAACCATACTGTCCTGTAGGAGCAGCCATGCTATCTTTCCTGAATAAAGATGGACTCCTGTGGGAAAAGTCCGGCTGCTTTCAGATTTGTGTTGATATCCAGATAGGAAAGACGGCGGCGTGGGAAATTTGTAACAAGCTCATACCTTTCATTTGAGAAACCTTCCTTGCTCACCAGTTTCACAAGAGACTAAAAGAAAGAAGTAGAGAAAGAACAATACTTAATGTTAAATAGAAAACTTTTTCTCCGAAGCATTTTCCACACTGATGTGGCAGTGACATCAGTGCGCATTTCATTGGGTGCAGCTAAAAAATCGCTAGTGTTCGCTCAAAGCACTGGCGTACACACGCACACGCTTCAAGTCGCCGCATAGATGCGTGCGCAAGACAGCTGCCTCAACTCTTTGACGTCACTGCCACATCAGGGTGGAAAATGCTTTAGACATCATTTTGTTACTGAAAGAACAGTTTACAATTCTCGCTATTAGCAATAAGGCGCCGCCAGCGGTTTGCGATGTAATCGTGATGTATCATGGGAAAAGGTCGACATCAAGTCCGCATAATCTGAATATTACCATGCTATTACATAGGAACATGTGACAATATTTTTTTAGTTTGTCAAAATAAAGGTGTTACACGCGAATCGATACTCGATAATACTTAATAATGTGATTTGAAATGTGCACAATTAATTTGCGTGTAATACTGTTATATATACGTTATATTGACAAACTAAAAAATATTGTCACGTGTTCCTATGTAATAGCATGGTAATATTCGTATTGCGCGGACTTGGAGGTCGACCTTTTCCCATGATACATCACAATTTTCCCATGATACATCACGATTACATCGCAAACCGCTGGCGGCGCCCTTATTGCGAATAGCGAGAATTCAAAAGGCAAAGCCTAGAAAATGCACTACTGGATGTCATACCTGCATTCTTAAAAAACATGCACATTTAAAGATTTAGGTGTCTATTTCATTTGTGCCCTATTTCACCCTGGTGTTTCACATGTAAATCTATGGAGATGGGACTGAAGAGGTCGCCATGATGTCGCTATGATGTCACTTCAATCAGTTTAGGCTTGTAGCTAAAACACACCTTTTTATTGTTTCTAATGTTTGCAAATGTTAGAGTATTCAGAATTGGTGAGGATACACCTGTACCCTACATGTATATGATGCTATGGCTCTGTAGTAGTGTAGTGCTTGTAAAAGTGTCTGTAGTAACGTAGTGTTTGTGAAAATGTGTCAAATAAAATGCCACATATGATTTCACTTAGTAGGGGATGTTCCCCTGTACCCTATATGATGCTATGGTAGGACAATGCCTAGCTGTAATTATGCATGTTTGTAAAAATGTGTCAAATAAAATGGAGCATGAAATAAATCTTTAGTGAATGTGTTTTCATTTGTCTCTTTCTAGTTATTTAATAAAAAATATTGGGAGATGTTACAAAGCAGTATTCATTCTATCATAATAGTTGAGTCTAAATTCCTGAAATACTTTAAATTTCATGCTGGCGATAACTTGAATTGATTTTTTTCGACTGACTATAGTGCATCTGATACATCTGACTTCAGGCAAGCAGTCCAATGGGTCAGTTTTGGGATTTCCATTAAAATTCCTGGAGTGCTATATATAATCATACTTACCAATAACGAATCTGTAGCTTGTAATGTGACTTGTTTCCTTCTACCGTCAGGAAACCTCAGCATCAGATTGCAGGCATTAGAAGGATCTGTTATACAAAAAATTAAAAGATACATATTGAACGCAATGCTGTTTTAAATTACATGTGACATGATCAAGGGGAATGAGTCACATGTCGATCCTGGTCGAAAATGAGTTTTACATAGGTTTCTAAAGAGGACATTTAGAGCTTTCTGAAACTGAAAACCCCATGTTGATAGGACTTTTCTTTGCAAAGTTGAAAACAATATAAAACAAAAGAATTTTAACACTTTCTTTGCCAATATCTCAAAATCAATATTAGCTACATCCGACTCATTTCCCTTGATTTTTGTCACATATGGTTTTGAATTGACTGACACAACAAAATGATAACCACTTGATTTGTCTGCAGTATCCTTTCTTTTCCTTGCTCTTAATCTTCAATTCTGTTTCTTTTGTTCTCTTCATACAGGCCAACATACTTGTATAAGCTTTTCAGACTGGCTTGAACATTTTGCTTGAGCCTGGTCCCATCAGGACCCAAGCTTGTGTCTGCCTGGGCCGAATGGTTATACAAACCATCAAATTTGTTTGCTTCAAGAAAATTCAACAAAATACTCAAATTATGAGTCCACAAAATCATTTTTATTTTACAGATTTTGTTAAGGGCTGGGGTATGAACGTTTGGACAGTATTTATTTTGGGACATTAGAGCACATCAGACATATCGAATTGCATTCTGAATATGAAGAATGTCATTCTGATATCAAATAATTTTGATTTTTGAAATTACTTGCAATTTAATACACATTTTATGGCAAATCATTAAAATTGATATTTTTGATATTTAACAGTACTTGAAGTAAACTTTATAAATCTGATGATTTATACTTAAAGTGTATGTAGGTGGGATGAAAAGCCGACGATCAATTGAAAATTTTGACCTTTTCAGTATTGAAGATATGGATTTTTTTTCCAAAACACCAAAAAAATTAGGTCTTTTGGGAAAAAATCCATATCTTCAATACTAAAGGTCAAAATTTTCAATTGACCGTCGCTTTTCCTCCCTGCTACATACACTTTAAGAATATATCATTAGATTTATATAATTTACTGAGGACTGTTATATATCCAAAATTTGAAAAATATCAAATTTTTATAATTTGTCATAAAATTTGTATTATATTGTGATTTAAAAAAATGAAAATTATTTGATATCAGAAAGACATGCTTCAGATTCAGAATGCAATTCGATAGGTCTGAGGTGCTCTCATGTCCCACAAAAAATACTGTCAAACGCATAATAAACGCTCATTTTGGATCCCTTAAGCATTTCATGAAAATTCACATAGATATACACCAATCCGAGAAGCGTTTACTGTATTTGGCCCTCTATTGACGGCAACACAGGTGCACCAGAGCGGGAGATTTAATTTGTAATACGCATGATTGTGTATTGAATATCACTGTTGTGTAAAATTTCCGGGTACAATTCTGTATAGCACACAATAAATGATGGATGGAACCCCGACCTCGGGACACCGCAGTTATACATCGGGGACACCGCAGTAATGGCGAAGTCGGATAGGTGTATAAAGTCTTAAAATTAAAAAAGACTTGTCAATCTTACCAATTGCATCAGCTTCAGATGCAACACTGCTCTCATTTGGTTTATCAGGAACACTAGCATCAAGCTCTGAGGCACCATTTTGTCGACAAGGTGCCACAGATTTGGCAGCTTCTGATTCCTCCACCACTGGTTCTTTCCCATTTGAACTTTGATCTGTTGCATTTGTGTTGTCTGTTTCTTCCTTTTTTGAATCTTTTTCAGAAACTGTCTTCTCCCCTGTTTCTTTATCTTTAGTTCCATCTTTATTATCAGTTCTGCTTGGTTCAGACAAAGCTTTCTTTGCTTGTGGTTTAACAATAACTTTCCTTTCCACAACTTTGACGTCATCTTCATTGTTAGAGTCCTCATCTTCTGAGCTGCTCCCATTGACGGAATGGAACGTATCACTGTCTTCATCATCGTCATCATCTGGAATTGAGATGATTTTCCTTCTAACAGATGAAGATGGAATTGAGGATGACGATGTTGGAGTAGCAGGTTCTTTGTTATCATCGTGTGAGTTGGCTGTTGACGAAGACTCTGCTAAAGATGCGGCAATGGCTGCCTCAAGCTGGCTGTCCTCGCTGGCATCGATAATGGATGTTTGCTGCATGGGAGGAGAAAAAATAAGTATTTTCTCATTTGACACATTTATTATAGGTAGCTTCAAAATTACATTCTGATCAAAATTCTGTCTCACAGCATATCTGAAATATTGCCAACATGTCACACTCCTGGAACACAAGTCTATGCGCAGTTCCCATTTAAAAACAGAAGGCTTTGGATCAATTGCAATGATTTGATCATATAGCTTGAGGATGAGGATTAAGTTAGATTAAATGAAAAAATTGGGATATTTCATTTAAAATCCACACTACCCCTGTGTAAGATTTTGGAAACATCTTCCACACAGGGCGTATGTATTTCAAATGGAATGAGCACATTATTAAGCAGTTCCATTTGAATTTCATACACCTGATAAGAAAGATTAAACCCGAATCTTCCACAGAGAGAGAGGGTGAGTTTCAAATATAGTTGGTTAATTTGCTAATTCCATTTGAAATTCATACTCCCCCTGTGGAAAATATTTCCAAAACCTTCCACACTTAGTGTGGATTTTAAATGGAATAGCCCATTATGTAACTGCTATCTTCAATACTCAGGAGAAAACTACCAGATGTGCAGCAAAAATTAAAACCGGAATCATCCCAAGAATTGGTGTATGAAATAATATTGTACAAGTTAAGAAAGCAGCTAGATATAGCTTTCAAGCAACTTTGTTGAGTAATTATAATTGATGTATTGTAGATGTAAAGGGGATTTAGTCGAGAAGATGTACTTATCACTTGTACACTAGCGAATGGTCCTGATGGTTCCACACGGTGAGTAAATAATTTGATATAAGGCCAAAAAAAAGCTCATGAGAGGTTTGAAAACAAATGTGAAATGCGATTTCTTTTTTTTGTTCCCGACTTGATATTTTTATGGTATTTTGAGAATAAAATCCGGAATTTTTTTTAAATAAAAAAAATTTCCGCATTCAAATCGCCCGATTTTACAAATGCGCGCACAAGCTTTGAGACAAACCTTTTTTTCTTTGGCCTAGTAAGGCAATACTGATTGATGAATACTTCCAGTGGGGTTATTATGACCACTTAAACATGGTCATTTGTCTACTACTGACTGGGAAATTCCCTCTTACAAATGTACATTTTATTGCAAAACCTGATGTAGAAAAACATGTTACACATAGTACAGACTTAGATACACTTGAACAGTACTTACTGTTTTTAATCGTTTGTTTGGTGGTGGACTGGTACCATCTTTGTCAAACATGGGGTGATCAGAAAGAAATTGAATAGCTGGAAATAAAACACATAAGAAAATATTCAATGGTTAAGAGCTCTGAGATATTAGCTTGGTTGTCTGCAAGCTACTAGGCTAAATATTGTGGGGAGGGGAGAAACATCAATGCTGAAAGCATTTTCACCCGTTTCCAAGTCCCCACTCCCTAAAGTTTCTGGCAGAAGAAAGGCAGTTGTTTACATTTTGAGAGCGTGCAGAGCGTAAACACGAAAGCGGGGTTTTGATTGGCCGATTCAATCATCAGACAATCATACCAACAACCCGATAATCTGATTAGGCAATTCCTCATCAAAGCGTTGGACAGCGCAGAGCAGCGCTCTTGAAAGGAATACAAAGCTCTGTGTATGTTGCTCATTAAGCGGGCGCTTGTGTCAATCAGAGCAAGGGACTGCCGTTCTTATCTGAAACTGAGTGTAGCTGTTAACAATGCTGTTACTTCCATGTCCTTGTTTAAAAGTTTATGGTGTATATCAAAATCAGTTCAACAATTCTTCCACTAAAGTTTGTTTGGCTTATATAAGGCGGAAAAAATAAGACTCATAGCTCATAACACCATGTATTGATATAGAATGGCGTGCACGCTGTTGGGCACAGTGCTTACACACACAAGTGTAAGTTGGGATTTTATTGACATGTGTAGTAACAAAAGCCTTATATAAGCCAAACAAACTTAACCACTACCCCTAATGGTACAGATCATGTCTGTACGTTGTGAATATCCACACAGCACTGGGACAGACTGGGACAGTCATTGCTTAACACCCTTCTATTTTTCAAAACTGATCGGAAGCTACAAGTACAGGTATGGCTCTCAATGCATAACAACAAACAAATTTTACCTAGATCACAAAATGACATGTTGTCTAGTCTCGTCCATGAAGCCATCTGTTCACCTGTAAGCAAAAGGATTAAAGGTTTACAAGAATTAAGTAAACAATGCTTTTTATAAGATATCTATTTTGGCATGACAACCCCAGTATGAGTGTTTTAGCATTGTATTTGGCATGACTGCAATACCACAAATCATGTATAGAAAAGAGGAACTTATGAATTTTGGTATCCTATAGTATTCCATAAACTCAATTCAAGTACAAGTTATTGTACTGTGTATGCATAGAAAGGAGAAACATATTTGGCATCTCTATGAATTTAATAAAGCTAATGCTTTTGCTCTGTTCATTTAGATGGTTGAAACATGAGATGTATGTGAACCAGGCCTCATGCATTACTTTGCTAGTCAACATGCTACAGGATGGACCAGTTGCTCTAACTCTCTATACAATTAAAGTCCAATTCAGTGATCTCAGTGAAAGTGTAAAGAAATTAAAATTGTTTATAAATTGCTTAAAGGGGGATTTCGTGATCCACAGCCTCAGCCCCCCAAATATAAAAAAAAAAGTTGAGATTTTTATATCACTGGAATACTCTGGCTACATAATGTTTATGTACAAAATATTTCTTGCAGATTAATTCGTTTAGCAAAGATATCATGAAATTTGAATTTCGTTCTGGTGCACCAGAACGAAATTACAACGTATTGTCTATGGAGCAGTGTAATACACATAATCATCTATCTATCTTGCGGACGCATCCGAGAAAGAGTTTACAATTCTTTTCCAGGAATCTCTATCAGCCATCAGATTTGGGAGGTCATTAATTTCTTGATTGACGTCCCTTGCCCCACAGCGATGTAGTTGAATGGTCTTCTTCCTCTACATGTTCGTGGAAGCCTCATACAGATGACATCTGAAATTATTTGGTCTTTTGCACGGTAGCAGTGGCCTGCAAATCTGGCTCGCCGTTGAGCAACGATGGAGGACACCTGTGGAACACCATCATAGATCTCTGCTTTGGTTTTATGTTCACGCCAGGATATATTTCAACCCTCATCAACAGCCGGGTGTAGGTACCATCAAGACGGTCCTGAAGATCTTTCTTCATTGTCCAGGTCTCACTTCCATATAAGAGGATACTCTCTATGCAGGCTCTAAAGAAGGCAAGCTTGGTATTTCTTGATATGTTGGACTGCCAGATGGTGTGCAGTTTGTTGCAAGCTTTCCATGCTTGAGCTTTGCGAGTCAGAAAGTCTTTCTTGCTGTCGGCAACAAATGAACCAAGATATTTAAAGTCCGACACCTCCTTGAGTTGTGTGCCATCCCGAGAAAGGATTGGAGTTGGGTTCTTATCTCCATTAATACACATATATTCTGTCTTCTTGGAATTGAGAAAGAGGCCAACTTTGGCGGAAGCATCTTCTAAAGATGACAGAAGATCTTGGGCATCTTGTGATAACGTAGCTGTTAAAGCGATGTCGTCTGCGTAGTCAAGAATACTTGTTCTTCTCTCTGCTCGTCTTATTGGGCATGATGTCAATCCCTTTGGACTTGTCAGTGTCTATCGACTGTCTGAGGAGATAGTCTACCACTATCACAAAAAGGTAAGGGCCAAGGTGTCACCCTGCAGGATTCCAGCAGTAGAGAGAAACTCTTCAGTTGGTCCATCACCTGTTTGTACAAAACTTGAAGGATTATCATACATTATTGCAATAGCATTCACAATCTCCTGAGGGATCCCATAATTACGAAGAATATGCAGCATGGCCTTCCGGTTAACACTGTCGAAAGCTTTTGAGAAGTCAACAAACACAATATATGCCTGCTTCTTTGAGATTTTAAGCTCTTCTATTATCCTTCTAAGGGCTAGAATCTGTGGTGTGGTTGATCTACCCTTGCGAAAACCATTTTGGTTACGTCTGAGAATAGGATCTAGATGAGGAGAAATCCTGTTGAGCAGCATAGTGTTATACAGCTTGGCAGCAAGTGCTGACAGTGTGATACCTCTATAATTTGATGGTTGTGAAAGATCCCCTTTCTTCGGGAGAGGTATAATTGTGGATCTTGACAAGGCTTTTGGCTTATTTCCCTTCATGGTTTCATTACAGAAATCAAGCAGTTGCTGATGGAAGAGTGGGTTTTTCCAAACAATGGCTGGTATGTTGTCAGGACCAGGTGTTTTTGACTTGTTGAGCTTGCTCAGACCTTTTGCAGTTCCTCCATAGTAAATGGACCAGTGTGTATTGGGAGATCGTCAGAGACATTGCTGTTAAAGAACGTATCTTCAAGGTTTACGTCTTGCTCTGGTTTCCCTAGTAAGTTGGAAAAGTGTAGAAACCAGTTGTCACGACGCTCTTCAGATGTATTGCCTTTCACTCTAACCACAGGAGCAGATTTGGTGTCAGTTATCTCCCGTAGGAGTTCCCAAGAAGCTGCATGTTTATATTCATGATGGAGGTTGTCAAGTTCCTCTGTCTTCTTTTGAATAGAGGACTCCAGAGTTTCTGTGTAGGCTTTATCAAGAGTAACTTTGGCCGATTCGAGGAGCTTTTGTGATGCTCGGGTGGATCTAGCATTGTGTTTCATAGATGCACTCTTTAAGACATCTCTTGCCTCAGTGACTTTGTCTGATGCAGCAATGTTGTAGGACTGCTTTGATTTTTTAGGGAGCATCTCCAGTGCAACTTCCTCATTAGCCGCAACTAAGGTATCATAAGTGGTGCTAATATTGGGTTCTTGTAGCTCATCGTGTAGAGAACTGAAGCGGTTATAGACTGCTACCACAAACTGCTCACCCAGGATGGTGTCTCTGGTAACCTTCTTCCAGTCAATACGTTTCATTGGGTCTTTCATGGAAGTTCTGCATTTCCGGTAGCTGATTTGACATTTGCATGAAACAATCCTATGGTCCGAGTTCACACCCTCGAAGGAGCTGTATGCACGTGAATTCTTGATTGAGTTGATCCACTTCTTTCTTACCAGGACAAAGTCTAGTTGCACTAGTTGGCCATTAGGGCGCCTATGTGTCCATAATCTGTTGATCTTGGTTTTGAAACCTTGTGTTTGTGGCTATGAGGTTATGTTCCTGCAGGAAGTCTTTCATGTGGTTGCCATTTCTATTGGTTTCTTTAGCAGGTGTGAAGAGAGCATCCAATGGCCCAAGCTGAGCATTAAAGTCTCCTCCAATTATAAGTAAGTTATGAGCTGGGATGGCATTAACTGTAGAAGAGAGTTCTTGGTAGAAGGAGATAACAGCTTCTTCAGGTTGTTCGTTATGTGGACTGTAGCAGCAGAGAACTGTGGATGTTGGATTGCCCAGCAGAGAAATTTCCATAATCCGTTCATTATGACTAATAATGGACATGCAGGAATTGATGGCTCTTGGTGAGATTAAGAAGCCTACTCCACCAGTGGCAGCATTCCTTTGGTTCTTCCATGCTGAAGAGGTGACTAGTCTATATCCATTCAGATCTTCCTGCAAGAGGGAGTCATTGTGACAAATCCGGTGTTCCTGCAGACATATGATGTCAATGCCATAATGTGCGGCTTCATGAGCAAGTTCTTCTTTTTGGCTAGTGAGTTGAGAGTTCTGATGTTGAAAGTGCTGATGGTAAATGGTTTTTTCCTTTGTACAAATTTGTCTTGACCATCCTTATCTGCATCAGGTTTGGTCCGTCCAGGGATGGTATCAACTGGCTTTGAGATCAAACCGTCATTGATGTTAGCATAGTCTAACGGTGACTTAGATGGTCCAGACTTCATAGCAGGGGCTTTAACCCTGGTGCTTAAATGTAAACTCATATTTCTTGTCAATGGCTGAATAAGACAGAGGTCGCCACTCCTTCTGTCATAGAGGATATAAAGGAAAGGTTTCAGCATTTAGTCCAGTTGCCACCCATACTAAATCATATGGGGATACACCTGGTCGCCTGCCGAGGAGATCTGTGTGTATGTACCCCTCAGCGGCATCGGTGAAGTCTCGATTTTCCCAGACTCAGGTGTCTCTACCCTACAGAAGTACCTGAAACAGGTATTCTGTCCTACCATGCAAACGAAGCTGAAGACTAAACTAAATATTAAGCCCTAGACAACTGGATGCTGAGAAGGAGGAAGAACTAGTATAAGCAGGAAAACACATGGAGCACCCAAAGGATGTTGAAAACATCCAGTGGGAAACCCAGCCCCTAAGATGGTAGTAGGGTGCTGGTAAGGGTAACTTTCAGCTCATGACTATAGCCTCGGCTATAGCCTTCCCTTTGTTTAATCATGATCACATAATCACATAATCATGCATAACTCGCAAACGCAAAATCGGAATCAACTGAAATTTTGGGAATATGCTTTTTTCGTGGATAGGCCCTATGTACTGAAAAATGTCATAAAAAGAGGATGCTAGGATCACGAAATACTCCTTTAAAAAGTAAAGAATAAGTCATTCAAATTGTCATTTGGTATTTTTGAAATGTAAATTTGTCAAAAAACTAAGAAAACAGCAGAATTGACTAAGTTGAAGACCCATTCAAATACATGTAGCTAATTTATATACTGTCAGTATATAAATTATTTTGTCTTAAATACACGGCTTTCGACTGAACCACTAGCAGGCTATGTTAGCACATCTATGACAATGACAAAGGCAACAAAACCTGAATTTTGATGATTTTTACAATCGTCCGTATGAGCAAATCACTGAATGGTCCTTTAATGTAACTAGCCTGGATGACACTTTTGCTGGATGCATTATTATTCAAATTTGCTCTAAAGTTCTTTTTCGACTAAGACTTAAAACAGTTCAAATTTACAGCTTGACATCCCGGCAACAAACTGCTATACATCACAACTTGGCGGATGTGTTTGCAACTCTCACTTACCAATGGGCAAATATCTAATTCAAGCCATGGTGCTAACGTCAACACACATTAAAATAACATAATATTCCATCAAAGGGTACTGAAAATGTCCAACATACCTGTTCTTGGATCTAGCACAGCCACATAAGGAAACTCGTTGATTTTATAGAATTGCATAAATCGCTGACCTTCATCACTATCATGATAAACCTGCAAGAAAAACACAAGGGAAATCACCTGTTAAATTGTTGGGAATTCTAAAGGATAGCCTATCATTAAATCATTTTAAATGAAATTTACATGAAAGTCTAGTTGATACACATTCTTTTTTTTTAGGAATTGTCCTCATAGTGTTCACTATGACTTTTACTGTTTAACAACCCAAGTCCAGTAAGCCCATCTTTGTCAAACATAGACCAAATATTGATATGAACACTATAACAGTTCATTTTCAGCTAGGTTGAACTCTAGGATTATAATTGAGCAAGTGTCCTGTGGCATGTAGACATAGATATTGGACTCTGTGATACTGAACATTTCCAGAGCCTGTGTTGAGCAGCGATGTAGCTTGCGATACCATCAAGACTCTTCAAGAATGCCTGATATTTCTTTTTAAACCCCCCCCCCATTAGTGCTGAATTATGTTGACATTGAAAGTAGTTATACAAGTCAATTCCTGGCTGTGTAATTGAGCTAAGTCATGACATGTTGGCATCTCACCATTTCAGGGTAGGCACCCGGGTGTGGGATTTTGTTGGATTTGCAAGAGATAGGGTTAGCCCTAACCTCTAGCAAATCCCACACCCTGGGTGCCTCCTCTGGAACAGAGTGTGCCAGGGCATCCACCCAGACAGGGTTACATTTATTCAGCCACATATGCCCGCCAAGTAACCACCAAAAAAAACCACACACAAAAAAAAACCACACACACACTGCACCATGCATATATACATTCTTTGCACAATTTGTACAGTGCTAGCAAACCTTGTCCAGAGCTGACATTGAGGCATTAGTCCTAACACATAAGCTATATAACTGCATCGTAGCAGCGCTCCCTGGGGTAAATGATGCCCAAGTTTCCCTGAACATGAATGTAGACGCCCTCTCTATTGAATGCCAAGGTCGCACATTTCTAGGAACAGGGTCTACATCTGGTGTCTACCGTAAAGGAAAATTAGTGCATGTAAGAAGGCACAAAATGTTAAATGGCCGTGTATAAATTATCCTGATGGACTCTCCCAGTACGTTCAGGATTGTCTTAAAAATAATAATGAAATGATAAGCTTACCTGCCAGAATACAAATGACTCATTGATGATGCTTTTTACTGTGGAGTCACTCCATACATCACGGTTGAGTTGTTGACAGCTGAATTCTTGCACATTCTGCACATTGACAATTACCCATTTACATTGAGATTGACCATGTTCCCGAGCCTGCAGACAAAAATGATATAAATACATGAATGAGATAAATATCTGGGGCCTAAATTACAAAGTTGTAAGTTAATGAATTGGTGTTATAATGATTGATGAATTCACTTTCAGTTGAAGAGGTTGAAGGGGGTATTGAGCAAAAAACTGCTGTTTGAATAGAAGTGCACCAATAGTTTACCAGTCTATTACTTGTCCAGGCTACATGTCTGATGGAGTGGGAGGGGGCATTATAGGACCCAGTACAAAATGAGGGGGAGGAAACATCAAATGAGGGGGAGTGCAATTGACAATTTTTTGCACAGAAAATTGAAAACTCTCATCTTCAATCAGGCTCTTAGATATACAAGCATGGTAAGCACCCATCATGAATGAAATATCTGATTTCTACACACCACTGGGAATTAATTAACTTGTGTATTATGTAACCTTAATTGTCCCAGCTTACTCTGTTACTATTTTTACATAATTAACATAAAGTCATTAAATTTGTCTGCCTGGTAGCTCATAAAGACATGCATAAGATGGGTTGAAGGGAGGCTAGCTAAACATGGTCTTGAATTCAATAATCGAATTTCACAACAAAGAGTTAGTCCCAGTTCTTCCTATGCCTTACTGTATTGAGAGTTCCTTTATGCATGATGTCCAGTGGTGGGCGGAAGAGATCTTCTAAGGTTCTCTTTTTGGCAGCAAGGCCTCTGTTGGTTTCTCCTCTTCTTATCATTTCCTCTTGCTGTCCTGTAAAATAAACAATATCAAAAAATAACAAAGGGATGAATAAAATTTAGTTGAGCTAGTATAGTTTTAGATATACAATATAGCTACCCAAATTTGAAACATTGGAATATCTTCTATTCAAAATTGTATTAGTTCCATCTTGAGTTGGATGAATAGTAACAAACTTATGTTAAACACCGACAAGACTGAGATCTTAACCGTTGGTACGTCCTCTCGCATAAAACAAGTTGACAGAGAAGAAGATGATACCATCCAGATTTTGAATTCTGACATATCTTTCCAACAATCTGTTAAATACCTCGGTGTTCGGCTGGACCAAACGCTGTCCATGTCTGACCATATAAGTTATATATGTCGCTCTCTATTTTTATCCTTGAGACAAATTGGCACAATCCGTCCATATTTGTCTGAGAAAGCGACGTCGTGTCTTGTTAACTCTCTTATCACGTCTCGCCTTGATTTCTGTAATTCCACTTTGGTTGGTATCATTTCTGATCAAATTCTCCGCCTCCAGAGGATCCAAAACTCTGCCGCCCGGCTCATTGTTAAAAAACGTAAATATGATCACATCACCCCCATACTTTATGAGCTTCATTGGCTACCCATAAAATTCGGATTCAGTTTAAATTATGTGTGTTTGCTTACCGGCACTTTGAGGGTACCCTTCCGTCTTACCTCTCCGCGGTTCTCTGTACTTATGTTCCTCAACGCTCCCTCCGTTCATCTTCTGAAAAGCTACTCAGGACCCCGCGTGTTAATTTATCATCTGCCGGTATGCGTTCCTTTCGTTATGCTGTCCCTGTAGCTTGGAATTCCCTTCCCAACAACATCCGCAATATCACTTCTCTTGCTCAATTCAAATGTAGTCTAAAAACTCATTTTTTCCAACATGCTTTCCCTGATTCCTAAGGTTTTTTTGTTTCACTGTGTTTCTCTGTGTGTCCTTTGGTTGTTTTCGCGCCCTGAGATCTTTTTGATGATTTTTGCGCGGTATAAATATGCTCCATTATTATTATTATTATATAAGTTTAATTTTACCGACGACCTTGTTTCCACCAAAATGTGGTGTTTGACAAACAATGCATGTATAAAATGTTGAAACAAACCTCAAATATTACTCTATTCTGGTTGACAATCTATTGCAATATTTCCTAAATCTTAAATATTACCAAAACAATTTACAATTGACTTACTTGTTTCTGCTTGGAAATCTCTAAATTTGTCAAACACTGAACTTTTTCCTCCTCTTCGTTTGGGTCTTGGCCCTAAATAGGAAATAAAAATAATAAATATTTAAAATTATATCATTATTTTTGTCTTCTTTTATTATGTCTACATATCTTAATGGATCTGAAAGTATAAATAAAGATCTAGTAATAGCATACAACAAGCATGGCATACACAGATCTGACATCCATAACTAAAATTAACAACATTTCTTTTACAACGTACAAGATTTGGGTACTCAACACGTCTAGCATGTAATATGCAGCACCGCTGATTGGCTGTTCATGTGACATACCCATAGTTGGTATTTTCTTGGCAAATTTTCATGTGCTTTGCTTGAACTCGTCATTCTGGGAGTGGGTCCGTGGGACAGCTTTGCAATTGTGCACCTTTTAGAAATCTCGATCAATTTTCACTGTGTGAAACACTGAAGCACACTGTAAATCTGATACACTTTTACCCAAAGTTTCTTCAACTAAATTGTATAATTTATTCAACATTTTCTAGCCTTCATGCATTGCTACCTACCAAATGAGGGTACATCTGGTACCAACACTTCTTGCTTCTGTGGATCAGGTGGCCTCACATTGTCACTGTTATTAAAAATAAAAACACAACAGAAAACAAGTTCCATAAATATGTATCATAAATTCACAAAATATAATTTGAAAAATAGATCTATCATGTGAAGAGTTAAAATGAGATGTTGAGCCCAACTTTCTTTTGTTAGCAATATAAAATGAATTGACAGCAGGTTGGGATTATATTTACACCTGCAACACATTAAACCAATGAAGAAGGTCCCAAACATTAAACTTATGGGCACTCCTTTTTAGTTCCATAGCCCGTATTGTTATAAATGTGCTCCACTCTAAAGCGGTTAACTGAAAAAGTATCTCCATTCATTGTTTTGCCAATTGAGCAGGAGCACCCAAAATCAAGATGACAGGCCAAAAGTATCCCATTTTTGTTTAGATTCCTTACTCATCAATCGCCATTCTGGAAGCAAACGATGGACCAGCGCCATCCAAGGATTCTGCAGCTCCACTTGCTTTAGCCTGTTGACCTGCAACACCGCCCTCTAGCTGCATTCCAATCGCCATCTCTAGATTTCCATTACAAATATCCAACAGTTTGCGCCCTATCTCCTCACTGGCTCCTAGTAATAAAAAAATAATTCAAATAAAAACAATTCTTGAGGTACATGTCCAAGGTACATGTACATATCGTCTTCTCAACATGAAAACTAGAACTGAAAACTAGGCCTGCATAATGTAACCTAGCCTGGAGTAGACTCTGGGGGGGGGGGCACTCCCATATATTGACACAGGTCATGTGCCCATGAAAAGACCCCGTTATTTTTTGCAAATCCTACACCCAATGACCCCGTTTTTTTCAGTAGCCTACACTGAATGACCCCCCTTTTTTGAACAATTAGCCCTCAAAATTACAATTTCGGCTCGCTTCGCGCGCATTTAAAAAAAAAAAAAAAATGAGTTTTGTCAATTTTGTACTGTAAAATTGGGTAAAAAGCTATTTTTGATTGTTAATGATGTGATATTTTGGGCGCTCCCATACAAAATCACCCCATTTTTTACATTGCCAACACCGAATGACTCCCTTTTTTCTGAAAATTTCTACACTGATAGTGATAGACCCTACTTTCCTACGCTGGTGGGCACAGGTATGTCACTTTCAAATTCGAATGCCCCCCCCCCCCAAATGTTCAAAATGTCCTGATCACTATCTCAAGCATTTAAGGTTTGCGAATCAGCTTACCAAAATTGTGATACACATGTGCAAAGCCAAAGGGGTGGGGTGGGGGTCCACCTGAACCGTCAAATTTGTTTGGATTATGATAGGCAAAAAATTACCCTCATTAACATTGTGTGCACCTTAGGACACATTTGCTAGTCAGCCAAATTGGCTCTAACACAGGCTCAAATACAATACTTATTTTGCATGTATACGGAAATTAAAAGAAAAGATAGGGAAAGAAAAGAAAAGGAAACAGAAAGGCTACATAAACATGTTATAATATTTTTCAGAATTCCTTTTACAAATTAAGCGTACTGTTAACCGTCCAGCGCATATTATTTTCCACAACTTCCTACATGTATGTGCACGCTTGATGTTGCGCACGTAGATGCGATCGTCAACGCATTTAAGGAAATTTGCAACAGATTATAGACAGTGACTTCTTTTGACCATTTCATTTTTGTGATGACATTGGTCGAATGAGAGAATCATGAGAATCGCACATACATGTAGGTATGCCAGGCAATTTGTTAATCAACCAAATTCGCCTATAACACAATACATATATAGAAATTTAAAAGAACAGGTAGGTCAAGGAAACCTACATAAATATGTTTTCTATACTTCACTTGACCCAAATATGATTTTTTATGGTGATGAGACAATCGCATATGGAATTTTAGAGGGATTTTGGAGCGAGTGCCGAATAGGGTGCAACTCTACTAGTCTTATTACAAGACTGCCCTACCCCAACCCTAAACCCTAAACTCCGTAAACGAGGACTGAACATAAGTCGAGCAACTTGCACCCTATTTGGTAATTGTATCGGGATTTTGATAGCAGTTCCATTAAAAAAAGGTGCTATGATAATGAGACTAAGATCTAGAAACACCCCCGAAATGCCGTTTTGGGGAATTTTGCCAGCAGAATCTTTTTGATGAAAGTCAATCTTTGACAAGATGTAACATTGCTACGGAAAGTGCTATGACAAAAAGGTTTCCAGTTTTGTCTTTCTTTACTCAAGGGCTTTAAGGCTAATGAAAGTTGATCCCCAGTTTCCCGTTACATAGTTTTTCATGACTGGGTAGGTGACTGTTTCATTATTCATTATTCATTATTTTCAAACTTTCGTTAATATCGGTGCAAAGTTAATTACGGAATGCTATGTTTTGAGGCCCAAATAAAATAATAAAGTATAGTTAGTAATGACCATGCTTCACTTCTTCAAATTAACCTATAGGTTGTGCAACATATGAAAGCACCAGAAGTCCATGATAGTCTTTGGAGAACCACTTTTCCATATAAATACACGGTGTCTGTGTGTTCTATTGCACACTACTTTTTACAAACCAAACTTACTCTCCACTAGCACATCTTTGGAAGCAATATTTATACGGAAATTAGTTTGTCTACTTGCACAAACTGGAGGTTGCTGGTAAAAATCATCACAGGGTGCACGTGTTAATAATAAAACAACCATGCAAGAAATTGACAAATAAATCATTTTATTTATAAGTTTATTTTATTAAATACATAAATATTTGTAAGAAAAGCAGAATAAATTTGACTTCAAATTTTGTTTATTTTATTTATTTTGATGTTGTCTATATTATATAGCGCGCTACATAGTGCACGGTAGAAATGCTTTCATATTTGTTCATACGCTGGTTCCCGCGAACTTGGCTGCCTCTTTGTGTTCGGTCTATCCATTTAGTGGTAGGAGAAACTTAGATGCAGGAATTCCTAGTCTCCAGTAAATGCGCCTACGATATCGCCATTTTACCACGTAGTTTAACCCAGCGTTTGCAAAGACTATTCGGGCCGGTCAGGGTCGGCGTAAAAGTGCTTAAAATACGTGGCGGACGTGAAAGATGACATTAAAACTATCCTTTTTTCTTAAAAACTTGAAAAATGTGAAATAATGAAATAATGGAAAATAATGAAATATTTGATCGGCATTTTTTTCTGACCGGAGTCGGGTAACGGGAAACTGGGAGTCAACTTTCATTAGCCTAATTTGATATATAAAATGATGCAGTTTCATGGCAAATTTGAATTCACCTGGCATACCTAAGTAACATATGATCCCACATCCTGGCATACCTACCGTACATCATCATGATCATGACATGGATTTTTACAAACCGTTCAAACCCAAGGGAACGTCCATTATATTATTAATCTCTTTATGGGAAGTCACCACTTGACTTCGATTATTCCGTGGTATCAAAAGCCACAAGTACTTGAGTACCATCATATAAATAAAAAGACATTTAAAATGAAAACTAAATGAAAATGAATCATGATATTATGATTTCAAAATAAATAAAAATTACAGGAATTTATAATATTAGTAGGCCTACTAGAGAGTTATCATGTAAAATATTAAAGTAACAAATAAAGTTGTCATTTAAATAAATGACAAAATTAAAATCATGCTACATTGTAGCCTACACTAGGCTACAGTAAATAAATTTATAATTCATGAATGATAAATAAATGAAAGTTTACCTGAAGAAATTAAAAAAATATAATAATATAAACAAATAATATATAGCGACAAATAAACGTAAATAAATAATAATAAAAGTCCTATAAAAAGAGGATTAGGGTATAATAACAAGCAGGGTTCGGTTTTTGCGGCAAAAACCTGTTTTTGCCGGACAAGGGTGGCAAAACTGGCAAAAACTATTTTGCCAGTTTTGCCTGGTTTAAACCGCAAAACTGGCAAAAACTCACATATAGTCACTCAAATATAAAAAAGTAACACAGAAAGCTCATAAACAGTAACACAAAACTTTTAATGAATCATTCAACATATTGTTTGTCTCATCAAGTCCTTAAATGAAAAAGTTTTGAATATGATATATGACACATTTTGGTTAAATGCACTTGAGCAATAAAAATGCATGCCTTTAATTTCTTAATATGGTACTTGTAATTACAAAACCTGGCCTTGTTACACTCAGGAAATTATTTTCGTAACTTAATAATTTGTTTTGAGATGAGAAAACTGAGCTATAAAATCACTTTTTTAGTTTTTGCCATTTTTGTCGGCAAAAACTGTTTTTATAAGCGGTTAAAACCACGTTAAAACCGCGGTTTTTTCCACTTGCGGCAAAAACCTGCGAACCCTGAGAACTAGACAGGACGTTCCCTTGGCTTGGCTTGGGTTTGAACGGTGACCGTTTGTGGAATTTTAGAGGGATTTAAGGGCAGAGTAATGGGAGAGAACGTGGACCTTTTCGGGCTTCATTATTTCTGAATTGTATGTCCAAAGTATATAAAACTATACATTTTTGGAAAGGAAATGAGTCAAGGAATCCCATGGTGACATCAGATTTGTTCAAAAATCTCAAGTTTTTGAAAAAATCACAAAAAATCACTTTTTGGCCCAATTTTTTGTGACAACTTAGAAAAAAAAATCCGCTCGAGTAAAAAAAAATTCAGTTAGCTTTTCATGAAGAAGAGACATGAACTTAGGGAAGGTTTTTTATTTTTGGAAATTGCCTCTTTTTTCAAATATTGAAAAAACATGTGAAAAAAAGCCATTTTGTCACTCTATTAAGCTAAAAATTGAACATAATGGTGTATATTTTTGTTTAAAACAAATATTTTGAAAAAATGAAAAATCCTTCCCTAGACTTTGATGTACTACAAAGGATAGTGCAAAAAGTTTACCCTTTGCTTGCATATTTTTCGAGTTATCTTGTCACAAAAATCGCGCAATATTGTCAAAAGTGAACTCAGAGAAATCGACGTTTTAGTACAAAAATGTCAAAATTATGCACAAAACGTCCTTAAATTTTAAAACGGTAAGACTTTCACACTTGTAAAAGCTGTATCTGGTGCATGGTCTAAATATGCATCTTTTTGCACCAATGAATCTATAATGTCTGATTTCAGTGCGCCAAAATTCATAATAATTCAAAATCTAAGTGGCATTTTGACTGCAAATTTTTGTTTTGTTTACACCACATTTGCTGGCGTGAACAACATACCGAATGCTCCTTGACTGCGTTGGACATACGCGCAGAGTTGCGCCGTCACGCCGACGCCGAATCACGCCATGAGTAATCACAATATTTCGCATTCGCGCATTTCTGACTCATTATTTCCGCCAATTTACTAAGCTGTCTTGAGCCATGTGACTTTTTAGAGTTGAAAAGAGTGAAATAAATCAAGCAAAAATACGAATAAATATAAGCAAGTTGTATTTTATCAGTTTCAAGTGAAAGAATACATCTTAGTGTTGATAAATATCAAAAAATCTCAAATTCGGTCGTGGACGAATGTGTCTTCCATTACTCTGGCCTTAAAAAGATTTTTTTTGGGGGGGGGGTAGAGCAATTTTTTACGTCATGGAAAATTTACACCCAGGCTCATAACTAGTGCACAGATCCGTCAGATTTATAAAAAAAATTGGAAACTGAATCCCTGACCCACTTGACCAGCCAGCTGACAAAGTAAAGTACATGTCTGACGAACCTGTCATGCCTGTCGAATTTTGCACTTTTTTGACATCAATCATGTCAATACTGCGAATACGTCGCTGCTGTGATTAATCTACGCAAGTTTCATTTAAAAATCATCAATCTACATCTGAGAAATATTTTATACTAACCTGTTACTGCAGCAAATTGCACAGCCAGTGCTTTTAATCCCTTGATTCGCGATTTTGAAGCCATTATTTCCGAATTCCCGGCAGAACTTCTCCGTAAAACAATCAGCGCAATGATAAATAAGACGGTGTTGCCAGAATTCTGTACTTGTCAAAGGAAGGCGCTGAGCCCAATGTATTCACGTTCACAACAAATTGCACGAAAAAACAACCCGTTAGGGGACCGTTCACAAACACTTCTTAGGGGGGGCTGATGCAAAAGGGAGGGGAGCTGAATTTTTTGACCCTCCTAATGGGGGGGGCTGAAAAAATGACCACAAATTTTCCTGGAAAAATTTAGTTTATATGCTTTTCTATGGGGTTGATTTCATGTCAAAAGTGGGGGGGCCTGTGACTCCCTACATTAGGCCAAATAAAAAAATAAACATGTTTCACGTCCCCTCCCGCTTCCTTTTTTGAGGTTTCCTCAAATATATTTTTATTTTTTTTTTTTTTTTTTTAACTTTTCAAAAAATATGTCTAGGAAGGTGGGATGCATTCTATAGCCTTGTTAAGATACAAGCAACACTTTAGGAAGGTTTTGTGATCATTAGAGGGGGTGTAACTCACAGAACAACAAATAAAAAAGGGCCTCCTCCTTTTTCCAGGCATTATTATATATACGCTAAAACAGCTCTAAATATGGGTATTTACACCAATTTTGCGATAAAAAATAGAAAATAAAAAGCCCCCTCTTCCTCCTTTTTTTCGAAAACCCGGACGTGAAACATGTTTTATTTTTTACTTGGCCTTATGGTCATCAAAAATTTGGGACACCCCCACTTACATTTTGGATCAAAAGTTGAGAAAATTGAGAAGGCGTTTAGTATTTAGCTATAAAACGACTTTCCTTGAGTCTAAACCCCGGGGGAGGCACTCCCTATCTGAAATGGCAGGGATGTGCCTCGGCCATGTTAAAAGTAGGGGGCATTCAGGTCAAATGTACAATCACAAAAATATGGGGTCATTCAGCTCAGGTGGTGTATGACGTGCAGTCCCTAAATTCAGTAAATTTTCATCGTCAACCGTGTAATTGAATGGGATTATTTTGAAATTTTAAAACGCTTGAAATATCAAAAACAAATAGGCCTATGTTGATAAATAATATAAATACAAGCTAAAACCGTTGGGGTTCGATAATGAACCCCACAAAACTAACCGAGTATATGGAAAATGCCATACGGCCGGGCGGTTTCACAAGTTGCCGGCTCGATCATGTCACTCCGCCGCCTGATTCAGCTAGTACACAACCTGGATAAAAATGGGGTCATTCGGTATGAAACTTTGAAAAAAGGATGGTCATTGGGGTAACAAAAAGTAAAATGGGAGTCTAGTCATTGAGTACAGGATTGCCAAATATATCATTAAGTACACATAAATAAGTGCCAAACTGCGTAAAAACAACTTGGCCACCTTGGAAATGTGAAAAATCTCATTATTTCTGGAGGAGAACACAAATACCACCTAAATTTGGGAATGAAAAGGGGAGTCATTGGGTATAGCAGGAAATAGAAAAGGGGGTCATTGAGTACATGAGGGGGTCATTGGGAAATAGGTAGGACCACCGACCATAACACAAAAAAGGGGGTCATTGGGTACAAGCCGGTTTGAAAAAGGGGGTCTATCCCGAGGCACATGATGCATATCTGTCATGAAAGTGCCCCCCCCTCCCCAGGGTCCAAACTGATTTTTTTTTTTTTGCCTTCAGCATAAATCAGTTCCCCAATAAAAATCCCGAAAAGCGTGCGCCGAAAAACCCTGAACAGCTAGCCCTCATTTTGGGCGAGATTTAATAGAACTTGTCAACATGGAAACAACTTTATCAAATAACGACAGAGGGCGGAAACAAGAAAAAATAATGGTCATTCTACTTACCAGAGGTGGAGCGTACCGGTTATGATTAATTGCAAATTGCAAAAGGGGAGGGGAGCTGAATTTTTTGACCCTCCTAATGGGGGGGGCTGAAAAAAATGACCACAAATTTTCCTGGAAAAATTTAGTTTATATGCTTTTCTATGGGGTTGATTTCATGTCAAAAGTGGGGGGCCTGTGACTCCTACATTAGGCCAAATAAAAAATAAACATGTTTCACGTCCCTCCCGCTTCCTTTTTTGAGGTTTCCTCAAATATATTTTTATTTTTTGAAATTCAGTTATAACTTTTCAAAAAATATGTCTAGGAAGGTGGGATGCATTCTATAGCCTTGTTAAGATACAAGCAACACTTTAGGAAGGTTTTGTGATCATTAGAGGGGTGTAACTCACAGAACAACAAATAAAAAAGGCCTCCTCCTTTTCCAGGCATTATTATATATACGCTAAAACAGCTCTAAATATGGGTATTTACACCAATTTTGCGATAAAAATAGAAAATAAAAAGCCCCTCTTCCTCCTTTTTTTTCGAAAACCCGGACGTGAAACATGTTTTATTTTTTACTTGGCCTTATGGTCATCAAAAATTTGGGACACCCCCACTTACATTTTGGATCAAAAGTTGAGAAAATTGAGAAGGCGTTTAGTATTTAGCTATAAAACGACTTTCCTTGAGTCTAAACCCCGGGGGAGGCACTCCCTATCTGAAATGGCAGGGATGTGCCTCGGCCATGTTAAAAGTAGGGGGCATTCAGGTCAAATGTACAATCACAAAAATATGGGGTCATTCAGCTCAGGTGGTGTATGACGTGCAGTCCCTAAATTCAGTAAATTTTCATCGTCAACCGTGTAATTGAATGGGATTATTTTGAAATTTTAAAACGCTTGAAATATCAAAAACAAATAGGCCTATGTTGATAAATAATATAAATACAAGCTAAAACCGTTGGGGTTCGATAATGAACCCCACAAAACTAACCGAGTATATGGAAAATGCCATACGGCCGGGCGGTTTCACAAGTTGCCGGCTCGATCATGTCATCCGCCGCCTGATTCAGCTAGTACACAACCTGGATAAAAATGGGGTCATTCGGTATGAAACTTTGAAAAAAGGATGGTCATTGGGGTAACAAAAAGTAAAATGGGAGTCTAGTCATTGAGTACAGGATTGCCAAATATATCATTAAGTACACATAAATAAGTGCCAAACTGCGTAAAAACAACTTGGCCACCTTGGAAATGTGAAAAATCTCATTATTTCTGGAGGAGAACACAAATACCACCTAAATTTGGGAATGAAAAGGGGAGTCATTGGGTATAGCAGGAAATAGAAAAGGGGGTCATTGAGTACATGAGGGGGTCATTGGGAAATAGGTAGGACCACCGACCATAACACAAAAAAGGGGGTCATTGGGTACAAGCCGGTTTGAAAAAGGGGGTCTATCCCGAGGCACATGATGCATATCTGTCATGAAAGTGCCCCCCCCCCCGGGGTCCAAACTGATTTTTTTTTTTTTGCCTTCAGCATAAATCAGTTCCCCAATAAAAATCCCTAAAAGCGTGCGCCGAAAAACCCTGAACAGCTAGCCCTCATTTTGGGCGAGATTTAATAGAACTTGTCAACATGGAAACAACTTTATCAAATAACGACAGAGGGCGGAAACAAAGAAAAAATAATGGTCATTCTACTTACCAGAGGTGGAGCGTACCGGTTATGATTAATTTTGGCCTTTTTTTGATTATAAAATAATTATATTTTACAGTTTTGAAAAGCTTTCAACTATAAAATGTCATGTAAAAAGTCAATGGAAGTTTGCTATTCTATTGTTCTAAAACTTTTATTAACAATACATGATTAGCTACGATTATTAAGGGGCACTACACCCATTTTTTTTTGTATTTTGTGAAGAAATGAGAAAAAAAACACAATGGGACAAAGTGATATGCAAAATGAAGGGGCAAATCTTCTGGTTCTATCAGTGATGTAGGCCTACTACTTTTTGGCTTCTACCTTTAAAAGCATGTAAGGTTCATTGATACAGATGCCACCAATAGAGTGATGTACCACTTTTTGGCTTCTACCTTTAAAAGCATCCAGGTCCAAAATTGCATCTTCCATTTTAGACAAACACCATGTTTTGGGCCAAAATAGGCTTCGCGCGCACTGGCCTCTTGTATAGCAAAATTCAGCTTCAATTTGGGCTAAAATAGTCTAAAATTTAAATTTTTTTGCACGCTTGGCCACTTGAGTGCATATGCCTTCCTCATGGTGCGTTTGGGGGCCTCCAAATTTTAGCCTGGCCCAGGGCCCCCAAAAATGTAAATCCGGTCCTGCCCTTAATAACACCAAAGGCTTGATGATCATGATTCGATATGCACTGGCAATCCCACTCATTGCCCTGTAAATTCCACACCCTTTTTTGAGCGACTTTCATTCTTGTCTGAGTGACTTTCACTCTTGTCCGTCATTTTCACTCTTGTCAGAGTGACTTTCACTCCCCACCCTATTTTTTTGGACCAAAATAGGGGTGAAAATTGAGTGTTGGTTACAGAATGAATTGTTCATTTATTTGAAGGCTCTATTCATATTGATTCGATATGCAATGTTTCCCACCTCATTGTCCTGGAAATTTTTTTTTTTGAGCGACTTTTACTCTTGTCAGAGTGACTTTTACTCTTGTCAGAGTGACTTTCACTCTTGTCACTCTTGTCAGAGTGACTTTCACTCTTGTCAGAGTGACTTTCACTCTTGTCAGAGTGACTTTCACTCTTGTCAGAGTGACTTTCACTCTTGTCAGAGTGACTTTCACTCTTGTCAGAGTGACTTTCACTCTTGTCAGAGTGACTTTTACACTTGTCAGAGTGACTTTCATTCTTGTCAGAGTGACTTTCACACTTGTCAGAGTGACTTTCACTCTTGTCAGAGTGACTTTCACTCTTGTCAGAGTGACTTTCTCTCTTGTCCGAGTGACTTTCACTCTTGTCAGAGTGACTTTCACTCTTGTCAGAGTGACTTTTACACTTGTCAGAGTGACTTTCACTCTTGTCAGAGTGACTTTCACTCTTGTCAGAGTGACTTTCACTCTTGTCAGAGTGATTTTCACTCTTGTCAGAGTGACTTTCACTCTTGTCAGAGTGACTTTTACACTTGTCAGAGTGACTTTTACTATTGTCAGAGTGACTTTCACTCTTGTCAGAGTGACTTTCACTCTTGTCAGAGTGACTTTTACACTTGTCAGAGTGACTTTCACTCTTGTCAGAGTGACTTTTACACTTGTCAGAGTGACTTTTACTATTGTCAGAGTGACTTTCACTCTTGTCAGAGTGACTTTCACTCTTGTCAGAGTGACTTTCACTCTTGTCAGAGTGACTTTCACTCTTGTCAGAGTGACTTTCACTCTTGTCAGAGTGACTTTCACTCTTGTCAGAGTGACTTTCACTCTTGTCAGAGTGACTTTCACTCTTGTCAGAGTGACTTTCACTCTTGTCAGAGTGACTTTCACTCTTGTCAGAGTGACTTTCACTCTTGTCAGAGTGACTTTTACACTTGTCAGAGTGACTTTCACTCTTGTCAGAGTGACTTTCACACTTGTCAGAGTGACTTTCACTCTTGTCAGAGTGACTTTCACTCTTGTCAGAGTGACTTTCACTCTTGTCAGAGTGACTTTCACTCTTGTCAGAGTGACTTTCACTCTTGTCAGAGTGACTTTCACTCTTGTCAGAGTGACTTTCACTCTTGTCAGAGTGACTTTCACTCTTGTCAGAGTGACTTTCACTCTTGTCAGAGTGACTTTTACACTTGTCAGAGTGACTTTCATTCTTGTCAGAGTGACTTTCATTCTTGTCAGAGTGACTTTCACACTTGTTAGAGTGCTTTGTCAGAGTGACTTTCACTCTTGTCAGAGTGATTTTCACTCTTGTCAGAGTGACTTTCACTCTTATCAGAGTGACTTTCACTCTTATCAGAGTGACTTTCACTCTTGTCAGAGTGACTTTCACTCTTGTCAGAGTGACTTTCACACTTGTCAGAGTATGAGAATGAGTCGTTCAGTTATTTGAATACTTGATGCATCATGATTCGATATGCAATGTTTCCCACTTTGTTGTCGTGCACTATTTGAGGGCACAGTTTGTTGTCGTGCACTATTTGAGGGTTAGTCAACAAATATGAGATTTCCACTTGTGCTATTAAAAAAATGTTGAAAGGATGTTGTTTGAGCTATAATATTTACAGTAATTTCTTGGCCAAACTGGAACATGCGCTATTGCCCTTGTAGCGTATTAAGCGTGTGTAATGCAATGTAAAGCGCGTGTATGCTTTCTTCTGTACCACGCAATATTCGCGTGTGTTTATCGCGGAGCCACTAGCGTTTATAGTGTTCCAGTTTGGCCAAGAAATTACTGTAAATATTATAGTAGTTTGTTCTATGTATGTCCCAAATGGTAGCACTGTCCATATTTAAATTCCCAAGAATATAGCAATTAACAATACACACAGGCATGAGAATGGCTTCTTTGAAAACTGCCTGAAAAAGCGTGTGAAGGGTACATGCCACAAAATAGCTTACGTGCAAAATAGGGGTCACGTTTTAGGCTATAAGTCGAGTTACGTCTTACTTTGAAATATATGTTTGATATCATCTTAATCAGAACAAAATTCTGCATAACATATCTGAAAATGACACCATATTTTAGGTCTACTTTTTGAGAAAAATAGCGCTATATGAAAAAGCCAGATTTTCCCGTGTTTACGTCCGACTGCTAACCGCGTTTTGACCTTGTGTGTTCATGCGCTCATCATCATAAACATCACTAAAATTTTCGCGTTTTCTGTTCAAATTAGTAGAGATCACATTCACAAGTTCTAGCAAAACACGATTTGCAACACTAAAATTGTTAATATTGTACCGATTTTGCACAATTTTTATGTAAAGTTGGGACTATAGTCGTGATAAACTTTTACCGGAAACCGCTTCACAGGCGGATTTAGTGGTATGCACCCTGAATACGACCCAATACGAATAAGGCCCAAAATAAAATAAAAATACAGAAATTTGGACAACAAAACTGCCTCATGCCTGACTACCTCATTTTAGCCTATTTAGTTCTTTGGTTCATTGCCCATATTTTCATGCAGTGTGTGTAGCCTGTTGATTTTATGTTAATGTTGATACTTATTAAATCAATTAATGTGGTATCACATGTGTTGTTTGAAAGACACAAAGGTACAAAATAGTCCATGCATAAATCTGGGTAAAAGATAAAATTCTGGGTAAAAGGTCAACTTTAAAAACATCGACTCCCTTCGCGCTAGCCTTGTCAAAGGCCCTCCAAGTTTTCCTCCCTCATGATCAACACTTGAACCACTTTCGGGCTTGCCAAGTCTGTGAGGACCACAGAGCCCCGCACACACTGTGGCTACCAATGGTCGTGCTTATCATGTTGAACGATCGAACTGGGGTTGAGTCTACGAGCCCGCACTCACGATTCAACCCAAGTTCGGTCGTTCGACATACGCACAGTAGTCATTGGTAGCCGCAGCCTGTGGCCCTCATCGAGCCCAAACGTAGTGATAGGGTTGATATGAGGCAGGAAACTTAGATGGCTTTGAACAAGGCATGACGACTGCTAACACAAACACAAGACAAAATCTAATTAACATGATTAAGTACTTTATTTATGACAATCCATATACAGATGTCACTTTTCTTTTGTAAACCAGTCTGGAGACAGTTGCATGAGGAACATAATTATACAACAACATTCAATGTGCTCAAAGACATTTTGTTTTGTGTAATACCATTCAGGAAGCCAGTTAATTTAAACAATCTATAATATATCAATTATTACAATATTATGAAACCAAAAAGTGACACTCCGACCAACTATCAGTATTTATACTCTTTATTTTAAACACTCATGTGTTAAACACTTTTACGCATTTTTAAATATTAATGGGCATTCATACATACAGTAATAACAGTGATATTTTTAACCATACATTTGCTCTTTTAGTTTTACTATAAATCTCATTGGAAATTGAACTTCAGGACTCATTGGCAAATTGGCATCCCAAATATATCCCAAATATACATATGATTATATAAAAAAAAAAGAAGTATATTAAATAACCCAAGTTTCATTAAAGGACTGTCCTTCTATCTATTAACCTATAATTAAGAATGCGAGTAAAACTTCATATGTGATGCGATCAAGCAAAATCAGTCGAACTCAGAAATATTCAATTTTCAGCTTCTTATAAGATGGTAAAAAGTATTTAAAAAGCTGGATTTTGCACAAATTGCATTGAAATTGAACAACCAGTTCCAAAGATATGAGCGATTAAAGAGTTTCCAAAACAACAGGAAATATTACGTTTGTTTGGCTACATCTCAAAATCACTATTTCGAGTTCCGACTGATTTTCTTGATCACATCACATAGGGGTAGTCAACTTGAAAAACTATTATTTCAACATTGTTATTTTCCAAACAGAATAGTTGCAGCCTTTTGAAAAAGTTTGATTATTTTGACAAATTAATAAATGTTGGTTCAAGCATACCTTTGGGGTTTTGAATATCCACTGTTTTACGCATTGGGCTATTCCAGTTAAAGAAAGTGCAATAGCTGCCATGTGAGCATTTGTCAATTAGAGTATACCGTAAAAACTTGCATTTACTATCGAGCGCTTTTAAAACATGCAAACATGAAGAGCCTCATTTCTTAACATATATAATGAACCACTTGTCTTGAATCACTGAAATTTCAGTGAAGTAATTGGATTCCTTGGCCATATAATATACATAACTTTTGTTACCAGTGTAGAAAAATGCAAAATTGGTCACAAAATTATCAGGGGGTGTAGCACCACCTTAAATGAGAAAATTTTGTTTGGCATTCCAAATCTCCAACACCTTTTCCACTTTTTATAGATGAAAATGATTGGATCCGAAATTGAACAAACGGTTGAATTTGGTTGGAAATTTGGAATTCAAAAAATCTTCCTCAACGTGTAGTTTTTAAATGGAACAGCCCAAAAGTTGGCATCACCAAATCAATAGAAGTATATTATCTGAACACATAAAGCTTTATGCAATTGCTGAAAAAATAATGTCAATAAATAAGAAAGAAACAAAAAAGGGAACAACAGATTTCACTTCATGTTTAAGCCATAAACAATGTACAATTTTATGATATGAATTTTTTTCCAAACCTGATATTTTGCCATAATGTTTGTAGAGTATGTATTCGCTGTCGTAGTGCACTTTAGAATATGACCGTTGCTAGGTCAACTGGATCACGCTTTCTTTGTTACGAACCACTGATCGAAATGATCACAACACAAAGCCTATGGCATATCAAAATTCGGAACAGGTGTATGAGACCAGGCTTGGAGCAGTAACAATGGTTACTAACGTGCACTACGACAGCGAATTGCAAATGGGAATGAACACATTAGGCAGCTCCATTGGAATTTTATGCACCCTCTGATAAAGATTCAACCTGTATCGTCCCCAGAGAGACATTGAGATTTCAAATTGAGTTGGTAAATGTGCTTATCCCATACTTACCCTGTGGATGTCACAGAGTGGAAGATAATTTCACAATCTGCAAACAGGGGGAGTGTGGATTATAAATGGATTAGCCCATCAGTCAGAAGGGCAAATGAATGAACACATTATGACAAACGCTTGCATTCCCACTACCCATCCATCACAATGCCCCCAAACGTGCACATCTAACATGGCACATTGTGTTGATTCATCTGCCATTATGACTGTCATATCCTCAGCCTGCTACGGTAATTGCCTAAGTTATTTCATGTAATTTTGAGAACAAAGAACAAAATGTGGTTCAAGCATGCATCAGTTACGTAATCACCCTAATTATTTTGGATTATTCCCTTTCATTTGTATCATTATCATTTCTTCTTGTGCAAAGATTGGTGAATAAATGTTTAAATGCATGTTTGAACCATATTTTGTACTTTGTTCTCAAAATTACGAGAAATGACTTGGGCAATTAGTGTAGCAGGCTGATGATAGGCAGTAAGGGAGATTATTGATTTAACACAAAAAGACAGCAATAAATGTTTTTGTTAATTGTTTTTGCTTGACATTCTATATACAATACAACTTTAAAAAATTGATCTTACTTTTCAACAAGTTTGTGTTAACTTTGAATCCAAATTAGTACATGTACCTCATACTATTAAGGGTAAAATCAACTGCAATGTATATTTTGTAATTTAACTTAAAAAGAAATCAAGTAGTACTCCCAGGATTCTAGATAAAAGCTTCAGCTGCTCTATATTCTTAACCCCCTGAGCACCACCTGCCAATCTAACATTGCTTCTGATTGGTCAATTACATGATATCTTCATTCTAATCACCAATCAGAATGGAGTTTTGCAAATAATTCACCCAAATGTTTTTGCTTGGTAAAATTATTTTAACAATGTTGCTGATTGGTCCAATTGATAATGAAAACTATTTTTTGACCAATAGGCAGGTAGTTCTCATGGGGTTAAAATGGTAAAAAAATATACAAATAAAACAAATGAACCATTTCCCTGTGCAGAATAGCCAATCTACAGTGCACATTGTGTGTCTCTCTAATAAAAAAACAAAAACAAGAAGCACCATCACTAATAATTAGGGCTCAACTGATATGGCATTTGTCTACCGATCCGATATTGATTTTATAATATCGGCCGATATCCGATCCGATATTGGTTTTAAAAAAAATTAATTATTTTTTTCAAAAGTTTTCGGCAACTTTGGAGATCCCACTGGACCTATTCAATCACAGTTCATTTGAAAAAAAAATGCAAAAATTACAGTTTGTTGTCCTTAAGGCCAATTACAAGTGATCCTTAGTTTCCTGTTTCCCTCGCGCGTCCAAAATCAAGAATGGAAAAATATTTAATTATTTTATTTTTATTTAGGTATTTTCATCTTTTAATTGACTTTTTAATTACTTTTATTTGCTAATATCTGTTTTTGATCATCTACACTTTGATTATGAATATAAAACAAGAACATTGTAGGGTCCCCTACTAATGTTAATGTAAAAAGTCAATTATAAAGGTAAAATAATTAAATCCGTAGTCTTAGTCAAAATGACCAAATGGACTGTTGATAATAGTCACGACCACATTTTCAAAATAAAGAAAGTAATAGATAATTAATAATTAATAATTAAAAGTCGCCTCGTCCTTTATTTTCAAACTTGAAACAGGAAACTAAGAGTTAATTGTGAAGGGCCTAATATGCAAACCACAATCTAATGTTTACCTCTTCATCTATCACATATTATAAATGCATTGGTTTTCCACACATTTATAATGTTATGCGATCATGCAAAATCAGTCGGAACTCAGAAATATTAAATTTTCAGTTTCTTAGCAAAAAGCATTTATAAATCTGGATTTTGCAGAAAATCCTATTGAAATTTAACAACCAGTTTCAAAGATATAAGCAATAAAGAGTTTCCAAAACAACAGGAAACAAAAGGAAATATTTCCTTTGTATGGCTATATCTCAAAATCAATATTTCCGAGTTCCGACTGATTTTGCTTGATCGCATCACATATGTGATTTGCATATTAAAGATAACAAACTGTAATTTTTCATTTTTTTTTTTTCAAATTACCTGTGATTGTTCCTAGCACTTCAGAATAGGTCCGGTGGCTTTCTAAAGTCGCTGAAAACTTTTCTTTTTTTTTAATTAATTTTTTTTTTCACTGATATCCCCCAATACGATATCCGATCCGATAATTGGTTAAGCCCCATTACTAATGTCATCTGTTGCTATGAATCAGCCTATAGTTAATGTGTACAATATTATCTTACTGCTTGTGCAAGTTATATATACGTTCATTTTTTCTAGTCGTGCAAGTTTTCAATAATCTGTCCAATCAGTTCTTCGTTATAGGTAGGATATATTAACATTATACATATACAATACATACATGTATTGGGATACCGTAAACGTTCGCCTAATGGCGCTATGGGCTGCCTTGACATAACTGGAATTTTAGGCTTAATCTAAAAGTGCCTTCCCGTAAAAATCCCACCAGCAAATAAGGGCATGTACCCTTAGTTCTTTGCAAAGGAGCTCAGGTGCGCCATTAGGCGAACGTTTACGGTATTCCAGTTGAAATCCATACACCCCCTATGGAAGACATGACTTTATCTTCCACACAGAGAATGTGAATTTCAAATAAGGTTACCTGAATGGGTGACTTCATTTGAAATCTACAACCCCTGTGTGGCAGATTAAGTCATGTCTTCAATAGGGGGTGTATGGGACTGTATCGTGCTACGTGCAAAATTCATGCTGTAAATAGGCAAGATAAACTTTATCTATAGAACAGAACTTTTTACTTCTCAGAGATGGATAAAAATAACATATTTGATTTAGCTAATACTCAACTGCATTTCAAAATCCAAAATCAGGAACTTGTGTATTTTATATTAAAACTCCAAACAGTCCTATAACAGTACTAAGATAAAGTGTGCAAAAGTCACAAAAGAAATTAATGTATGTTAATATCGTTGTAATTTTCACAAAATAGCGAATAATATACCCCATCCATATTCAGCCTGTGAAGTTCCTTATGTGATCCATGCTTGATGAATAACCACAAAATATGGCTGTGTCAATATATTTGGTAGTCCACATCATCAGGATCCACTTGTCGGCTGCTACATGTGTTTCTATTCACATTATAGCTAGGAATTAATACCAGACTCATCTCAAGTGGAGGTCACTTCAAATACTGCCAAAGTCACATGGTTTAGGATTGTATCCCTAAACCATGAGACTGTGGTATGATTTGAACTGACTTCCACTTGAGATGAGTCTGGTATTTATTCCTTTTTTCCCACAATAAAGTTCTTTGTGATATGCCAGTAATTCCACACTTACAAAATTTGTAAATACCGTATTGTTTGTAATAAACGCCCTGGGGGCGTTGCATTTTTCCAAAAGGGGGGCGTTTATTGAAGGTGAATTGTCAGTGAAAAATACTTTAAAATCTGGTTAAATTTCCCGATGGTTCTCCTGTAGAAAGGAGGGATTTACGGCTAAATTAATATAGTATTATGGCGACGCCTATGGAAAATATCATTTTCGTGGTAAATACATCAAAATTACACACGTAAGTGTATCATCAAGCAAGAATCTGGTGATATTCGACCATAATTAGGCAATGGAATGGATGGAAGTGTGAGTCATAATAGGTTTTGTCCATGCAATTTAGCGTTCGTCCCTGACAAGATTGACTGACTGACTGATGCCAGTTTCAAGCTTACTCACACAATATAGCATGGAAATGTTTGCATTTTTGTCCATTTTTTACAGAAAAATTTGAGGGAGGGGCGTTTATTAGAGGGGGAGCGTTTATTACAAACAATACGGTAAACAAATTGCCCCAATAATCGAAATTCCATCCAGGAGAATAACACTGGCAGGTGTTGCTACCTCCTTCATTCAATCTTGCTTTATGATTCCTCTCTGCATGATAAGCATTCTAAACGAATGTTCCTAAACTAAGCATTTTATAACAAGCTGCCTGGTAGCTAAAAGAATTGGCATGCACAGAGTTTTTGCCGCAGCTGTATACATTGCTAATAAATACCAGAATTAAACAACATACTCAACACACTAATAAAATCAAATAAAAAATACAAACAAATGGAAATCGGTGCAGACATGTACATGTGAATTTGAATATTAAAATCCTGTATTTCCTCTTTCGAAACTCATTTAACTCCAGAACTGAAAATTACCAGCTTAAAATCACCTTAAAGATAACAATGAGTGTCTACATTGTAGAACTAGATCAGCTCACTGGCTGTGATGCCTTGTATCATGAGCGCTGAGCTTGATATGGTTCAGCTTGTTGGGATATCACCAGTGGCATCCGGTTTTCAAAAGTTTGCAATATAGTAGACACAAAATAATGAAAAACATAGCAGCATGTAAATTGCAACTCTTGCACTTAATAGCGTCTATCCTCACACCTCGACTCCAAATGCTCAGTTAAAATAATCTTTAAAATAGGATTTTTAAAACAATAATATACTTTGGCATTTATGTACATTTAAGAATATTACAGATCACACCTTCAAAGAAATTACACCTTTTACAAAATAAAAAATACCGTACTCAATAGAAATAGATATGATGTTCACACAGTTTGGAATAGTTTATAATTACAATTAAAAACGATGGAACAAAAATGAACACAGATATGTAGACAAATCTCTCAGAATTTCCATTGTCAAAAAGCATGATTAGTACATATCATTTCTTACAACTTTCAGCAATAAAATATTAATAAAACACTTTCCAGTAACATCTAAAATTACTGACATTTTTTAAACCAGAGGAAGTGTAGGGGGAAGAGGCATGTACAGCATCCATACACACCCCCTTTGACTTCCTTTGGTCTTAAATATTAAATGCCCTTAGTTGATTCCAGAAAATTGAAGAACTAGTGTATGCCAAATTGAAATCTTTGTTAATGCCCCTTAACTTCCTGTAGATCGGATTAACTATTGCGGTAAACTGTTGTATTTGTACAGTTTCTGTGTTTTTCAATTGACACAAATATACACCGTCTGTGTCATTAAAATCTTAATAATCAGTAATCATAGCTTATTTTCTAATTAGCTTTACAATTTTTGGCAATTTGAAGTAAAAACAGCATTAACAGTGTGACATTTTTGTTCCATCGGTACACAAAATTTACACCAAAATATTGCAGCGATCCATATATTGATCACAGGTCCCATACAACACTGAAAATACTGTTATTAATGATTATCAATCTCATTAGTGCTTATCATAAAGACATTTTCATTTTTACATACTTGTGACACTCTTGTGAACCAGTGTGGTACAATGATTTCAAAAGGGCTCCAATTTTAATTATCCGCAGCAAAGTCAGTAGTTACATATTCTTTTACAGCAAGCCCATTGGGCTATTCCAGTTAAAATCCACAGAGGTAGTATGAGTTTCAAATAGAATAGACAGTTTGGTAACTTCCATTTGAAATACTCACTCCAGTTGTTGAAGATATACATGTAAGTAAAACCATAATACAGGGGGGGGGGGTACAGGTTTCAAAATGATTAACCCTAACTAATTACATTTGAAATTCATACTCCCCCCTGTGAAAGATATTTCCAAAACCTTCCACAGTGTAGATTTTAAATGGAATAGCCCATTGCTTACAATCCTGTCCTGATATGTTGTGCTAATCATCTCCCAGAGACACCAGACATGAAACCGTTGACAAGGATAGGATAGCAACTGTGCCAACAGGTGTACGAGGGGGTATCCAAAAGTTTTTGAAATCACCCAGAAGTGAAAGAGCTATATCGATGAAATTTTGTCAGTGTAATCACTGGTCCTTATGTACATTATGGTCCAAAAATGGTCTCATAAGTATGTTTACTTTCTTTACAGGTGGCGCTAGATGGGCAGAAGGCGCATAACCTTTTCATGATAAGATCCTCCACTTTCTTGAGTTTCTTCACTGTGGCCGCATCATCCGTAAGTGATGGACGTCCACTTCTTGGCTCATCTGTGAGGGACATGTGGCCAGTTTTGAAATTCCTTTTTCAAAAAGCAACAGTGCCATATGATGGGCAATCATCACCATAGATAGCTTTCATTTAATCATAGATTTTCTGAGCATTGTAGGCCTAACCCTTGCAGGAATGCAGGAATTTAATCATGCTGTGCACCTCAATTTTCACCATCTTGCAGGTTATGCAACTACTGCCCATCTAGCGCCACTTGTAAAGAAATTGAACATACTTATGAGACCATTTTTGGACCATAATGTACATAAGGACCAGTAATTACACTGACAAAATTTCATCGATATAGCTCCTTCACTTTTAAGTGATTTCAAAAACTTTTGGATACCCCCTCGTAGTATTGAGGAACATGAAAGGTAACATTCAAATCTGCAATGAATTTTTGGTCACACAGGATCGCATAAACGTCATTCTCCATGCAGGAGATGATGAGCAAAACGTCTCAATCAACAGTTTTACCTTATGATGTTGTAGGTCTACCGCATAGATATACTTTATTCAACTCGTAGTAAGTGAAATTATTATATTGTTTTCGTTAATGCACACCTAAATCGAGTCCCAACTTACATTCTCAGAAGCATGTATATTCAACTGCACACATGCTATTCTACATCTATCCACTGTGTTTACAAGCTGAATAAAGTATATCTAAAGAAATTTCATTTGAATGAACACAGCTGCCAACAGCGTGACAATTGTCCGCGTACACTTAGGGATTCAATCATGTTTCACCGTTGTTCATCACCGATCAACAATGATGCGTGCGCATCGTCTGAGTGGTTTAGTAAACCGTACAGACGCGCCAGAGCGAAGTAAACAATGCAGACACGCAGGATGCGAGTTGTTAATCGGTGATGAATAACGGTGAAACATGATTGAATCCCTTTCAACAACGAAACAAGCTAAATATATGTAATTCACTTGCTTCTTTCATTCGGAATGTCCATTTGTCATTGCCACTCAACCTTACAAGAAGATCGCGGTATTTCTCTCTTGATATTGGCAATAAAACTAAAGAATAAAGCTTTAATATTTAGCTGCTACCGCCAACATAAGAGAGTTCATGTTTACGCATACGCTCCAGGCATGACAAATTTTACGCTACTTGACTGTGGATTCATCACCGATTAACAACGCTTGGCTCCTGTACAAAGTATAGGAAGAGTTGTTGAATGTGTGATGAACACTAGTGTGTGCATGACGCAGAAATGAATCCTATCATTCTAACTCACTCGTGATTGGTTAGTATTTTTGAGTACACAAGGTTGTGCGTTCATGTTGTATTTTGAAATACGATCATGGTAGAACCGTGTACAGCTGCTGGCAGCTGTGTTCATTCAAATAAAATGTTAACTGTAATACAATCTTCTTTGTATACCTTAGTAGTTAGCTTACTAAAAGAAGACTGTTGCATCATTACTAATGACTACTTTAATATAAGAACTGATACACTGAAAAGGATATCCACTGTTGGTAACCCATGCTTTAGAAAGGGTGGGTTTGAGAGGTCCACAAAATGCTTAAAAGGGTGGGTTTGAAAAATTTCTGGTTAAAATGTGTGTCCTTTATATAAAGGGTGGTCACTGATAAAACTGGTGGGTTTAGAAGTCAACAATTGCAATCTCAAAGCTTACTGTAATTTCTGACTGAATGACACTTAATGAAATACAAAAAACATTGAAATCCCATTCTGTAGTGTTTGGTCATCTAAAACTTCAATATGTAATTCTCTTTGGATGAAAATCTGCACCTCCTGGACCACCATAACCACTTATCAATGATTAGTAACCACGCTTAGAAAGGTTGGGTTTCGGAGTTTTGGTATAAAGGGTATAAAATAAAAAGGGTGGGTTTGAAATAAAAAGGGTGGGTTTGTATCATCACTGCCAACTATGATATCCTCACTAATAATGCTCATGTTATGAACAGTATCTTACTGACAATTACTCAGTATTAAATGCACCTTAAACAGTTTAGACCACAAAAGTTTTCAGATATCCATACATTTTGATAGGTCTGCTATTTTTGGACTCACTCTCTCCTATTTACACATTCGTTTACATGTCATATCCATAGACTAATAGTATACAGACTATTTTCCAACAGTCAAAGTCCCTGTGCTTTGTATGCTGCAAATTCTCGCATATTCATGAGGGCCGATCATATCTATAGACTAATACAGACTATTCCCCAACAGTCAAAGTACCTGTGCTTTGTATGCTGTGAATTCTCGCATATTCATGAGGGCCGATCAATCATGTCGAACAATCACGCCAGTGTTGCATGCCTTCATATACATGTAGACCATGCATCTGCAAATAGCGGCGTGGGGACCCTGGATCACATGTATGAGACGCTACGCTCTATTTGGCACTTTAAGTTATTTCATTTTTTAATGTGGCATTCCACAGAATCTATTTGAGAGTGCCTGGCATAGAAGATAGAGCGTTGTGTGGCTTCGCTATTACACGAAAGACCATAAAAATATATGGGGTTTGCATTATGGTATGTGTGTAGCAGCATACAGACAGTCTATGGCAGCATTTTCATCTGTAGTACTTCATGGAATGACCAGCCTTCATTATTGGGTAACACCAAGACTTCATCTGGTTGTGGTTAGTCTGTATATCTTTAGTCTATGGTCAAATCTATGAAATGTCTTTTTACCTGTAAAAAAGTCTATTCCAGTCAAAATCCATTATAATACAACTCCTATGGAAGAAATAGCCTTAATTTCCCACACAGGGGGTGTATGTTTCAAATAGAGCTCCATTGTCAGGTAACCCCATTTGAAATTCACACTCCCTGTATGGAAGATTTAAGTCATATCTTCCACAGGGGGTGTATGGATTTCAATTGGAATAGCCCATTTTAGAGTAGACGACACTAAATGTGGGTGACTCCATTTGAAATTCACACTCTCTGTGTGGGAGATTAAGGTTATGTCTTCCATAGGGGGTGTATGGATTTCAATTGGAATAGCACATTTTAGAGCAGACGGCACTAAATGTGGGTGACTCCATTTGAAATTCACACTCCCTGTATGGAAGATTAAAGTCATATCTTCCACAGGGGGGTGTATGGATTTCAATTGGAATAGTCCAATATCTCACATGTGTATAAGCAAACTGTTATTAGCTGTGACTTGGTTTGCACCTGGGGTTTGCTCTATCCTAAATTTTACTTACATGTACGATATTTGAAATAACAAAATGACAGGATACAGTACATACAAATCAATGATGATGATAAACATTTTGTATAATCACTGAGCAGGGAAATTAGCTTGAATCATGACGCAGCTTGGATGACACTGATGACTCCACAATGGGCCTTTTGCTTACAATATCAAAACAATAAATATTTAAATGTTGACAAATTTGACTACATACCACTGTAGCGTATCTGGCTAGATCTAATGTGCTGTACACCTGGATAATAAGGAAGAATAATATGTACAAAAAGATTAATCATTATGAATTGTGCTAAAAATATTCATCATTAAATTTCATTTAAAAAACATTTACGCAAGTGATGATGATGATTTATTATGCACTCAGGTCAGATATGGTATTGGTAGGCCCATAGCCAGATAATGGAAGCAGATGATCCTTCCATCCATTAAGGGATCTGGAATGAGCATTTTGAGCATTTCGACAGTATTTTTTGTGGGACATGAGAGCATATCAAACGTATCGAATTGCATTCTGAATACGAAGACTGTCTTTCTGATATCAAATAATTTTCATTTTTTAAAATTCACGATATAATACAAATTTTATGACAAATTGTAAAAATTTGATATTTGTCACATTTTTGATATATAACAGTCCTCGAAGTAAATTTTATAAATTTAATGATATATTCTTAAAGTGTTTGTAGCTGGGAGGAAAAGCCGATGATCAATTGAAAATTTTGACCTTTCATATTGAAGATATGGAATTTTTTCCCAAAAAGACCTAATTTTTTTTGGTGTTTTGAGAAAAAAGTCCATATCTTCAATACGAAAGGTCAAAATTTTTAATTGATCGTCGGCTTTTCATCTCACCTACATACACTTGAAGTATAAATCATCAGATTTATAAAGTTTACTTCGAGTACTGTTAAATATCAAAAATATCAATTTTTAATCATTTGCTATAAAATGTGTATTACATTGCAAATTTCACAAAATGAAAATTATTTGATATCAGAAGGACATTCTTTGTATTCAGAATGCAATTCGATATGTCTGATGTGCTCTAATTAATGTCCCACAATAAATACTGTCCAAACATTCATACCCCATCCCTTAAGGACCAAAACATCTTCACAAATCCAACCAACAAACCTACAATTCCATCCCAAATCACCACTGGCCCAAGATTACCCAAAATCCACCAATGCACTCCCACAACTCACCCAATTTTGCAATGTGTCCCAAATCCACAACAAAAATTTACACTTTTTCACAAATCTGCCCCCCAAAGGTTCATTGTTTCAAAAAGCCGCCTTCCTCAAAATATTTGCTGACTATGAGCCTGGATAGAGGAGTTCATTCTGAAATGCATGTTATGTATTCGCCATTCAATGTTACCATGCCGTTTTTGTTTTAGATTGGAAACCATTTTTCACCTGATGTGGCAGTGACATCGGTGCACATTTCATTGGGCACCAGTCTCATATGGCTAGTGTTCTCTCAAAGCAGTGGCGTACACACGCTTAAAGATGCCACATAGATTTGCGTGTGAAAAAACTGTGTCAACATGTTAACGTCACTGCCACATCAGGGTGAAAAATGGTATAGGCGAATATTTACTGGCAGCAAGATTATATGAACTTCAAAATGTTTCCATGGTTTGCAAATTAACCATCATTAATCATATTTGTAAAAATAAAAAGCAGGAAGGTTTCTATATGACATTCTGCATTCTCTGTTCCCGGTCATACTAACATTACCCATTTATTTCTTTTGTTATTAGTTTAATTTTTTTGTTTATATTACATAATGATGTTTACTTACCAAAGCGATCCATAGCACCACATACTCTGGTATTGGAGCATCCAGGTATTGGTTGATAAATAACAACCCTGGACCAATGAAGGAAGTATCCAAAAATTTCATACCACTTTTGCTCATGTGTGCAACCTGTTTAGTAAAGGATTCAAGATTGTACAATAATAAAAACTATATTAGGAAATAATAAACACATACATGGGATAATAAGTACATAAATGATGGGCATTTGGGCAGCAGGCATGCTGTGTAGTCAGAGGTAAATCTGCTTGACACAAGGTTCAAGTTATTTTGGAGGGGTCACAGTCAGTGGCGTAGCATCATAGGGGCACGGCACCCCCAATCAATCTGAACATTTAGAAAATCCCATAGGAAAATTGTTGAAAAGTGGCTAGTGCCCTCCCAAGGCTCCCATCAGACCCGGTGCCCCCCAATCACGGGTGATACCCCCATACGATGACCCATGCTTCGCCACTGGTCACAGTGGCATTGCATTTAAGAAACAAGAACTATAAATGCATGTACATGTAGTAAGTTGTAACATGGTTGCTTGATGAACAGAATTTGATAGCACAATGTCAGAATTTTGTTTCGCAGTGTGAGAATCAATCTTGATTCTTGCAGAATAAATTTGCGGGAATCATTTGATTCTTGCAAATCAACTTCTGTCTAAACTACAAAAGTTTGTGAGAATTCATTCATGCAAATCTGTTTACAAGAATCTTTGCGAGAATCGATTCTCGACAAAATTCTGACTCTGAGAGCAACCTCTTTGACATTGAAACTTTTTCCTTGTATAAACAGGGTCAAGGTTTGTACACACACTAAATAGGATATTGACATATCCATATCTAATCTGTTGGCACTTTGCCCATGGTTAGATTTGTGTACATACTGAGTAAACATGACTAGGCACATCTTGACAGCTTGAACAATAGATGTGGCAAGCTAATCAACACAACATAAAAACATGCACATCTCCACACACACACACCAAGCAACACACCCCCATACACCCCCACCCCCATAAACACAAAAATACTTTATTTTTTTATTTTATAACAGCTTTGCAAGGTCTAATGCCAGTAACAACAGCTTTACAGCTGAGGAAAAAACAAAATGTCTTATGTGCATGCCACAATTCTTCTGCCGTATAACGGCAAGATCCTGGGGCAAGATATGTCACTATGAAAAACATGTGTAAATGAAGTGCTTTTAGCAAATACGCCGCTATGTGAAACAGACAATTTGAAATAAAGCACATATATGACCAGACAAATTCATTAATATTATCTCACTATAAATGAAGCAATATCCATAGTCAGGATTTGGTAAGTTTGAAGAGTGTTGTCTACCTACTCCTCTACCAAAATTCATGAAAATGTTAAAAATGTCAAATACGTCACTATGCACTAAGCCCAATGAATTGCAACTTGCAAGAGAGCTGAAATTACACGGTGTGATAATTGCTGAACTGCCAAGTATAACCTTCCTGTTTTGATTATCACAAGAACACTTGGTTTGTAAGTAGTACTTTGTTAATTAATTTGTTAATTGAATTGTTAATTTAGCTCTGCGCTTTTATAAAGCATCATATGTGACACAAACTGGTCCTTGGAGGCCAAAGGAGTCATTTTTGGAAAGTGAGTTACTGCAATTATTACTGTATACAAACATTATGCTATCATATACTGAAAACACCAAAGGTCTAGTATACTTGGTTCTATTTGTAAAAATTATAACACAAGAGTTACTTACCACCAATTTATTTGTGACTTTTGACCCAACCATCCCAAACATCAGTAAATACAAACTTGGTGATCTTTCATAAAGTCTACTCGGTGATTTGAATTTGATGACCATTGCCATGGCGATGATGGCACTGATGTGAAAGAGTGGTGATAATACACTGGTATCCTGAAAATGAGTTACAAGAAATAACATTCTTACACACTTGAGAAAGATCCTTATTGGTTCTTAGCCATGTTATATGACACAATGTAACACGCTTCAGCGACTGCATGTCCACATGAAACGCTTGTAACACGCTATTTGAACCAATTGGAGACGAATTGGAAGAACGAAACTGATAAATTCTAAGCCTTAGGTAATTCCTTGTAAATATAGGATTTAATTTGAATAAAATTTGATATACTTATTGAAATTGAATAAGAATAAAGGTATTGTTATATATCCCACAGGTGACATCGTTATTTTTGGCGTAAAACAACTCTGCTTCCCTTTGTTCTACTTCAAATTATGATGTATTATGAGAAAATAAATAATTAATTCTCTAAATATAACATAACTATTTAAAAGCAGGGTTGCAACTCTAGTACCTCTTTAGACACAACAAAGCCAGTTATACCAGTAATTCTAACAGTTGACCGACCCAGAGTATGAATTACTAAAATTTCTCTACAATCCAAAACAAAATGTTAGCCATCTGGAGCAAATAATCAAATTTGCATCAAGCTAACACTGACCCTAATTTGTGTCATCTGACAGCAAAATTACTCATCCTTAAAATCAGGCAGATGTTAGTATAGCATTTATTAATATACAAAAACAACCTCTAATTGCTTCTGCATAATTTTGATATCATTATACTTTATATCCTTTACATTAAGGAATCGGACAACAATGTTTGCACAGCATTTTTTGTGGGACCTGCGAGCACATCAGACATATCGAATTGTATTCTGAATACGATGAATGTGAGAATGTCCTTCGAATGTCAAATAATTTTGATTTTTTTTTAAAAATTTGAGATATAATGCAGTCCTCGAAGTAAACTTTATAAACATACTGAGTGATATGTACTTAAAGTGTTTGTAGCTGGGATGAAAAGCCGACCATCAATTAAAAATTTTGACCTTTCACATTTTTTAAACTTAATTGTTTGGTGTTTTTAGAAAAAAATCTTCAATATAAAATGTCAAAATTTTCATATGATGGACAGCTTTTCATCCCAGCTACATAAACTTTAAAGGCCCATTCAGTGATTTGTTCATCCGGTCGATCGTAAAAATCATCAAAATTCAGATTTTGGTACCTTTGTCATTTTCATAATTATGTAAACATAGCCTGCTGGTGGTTCAGCTGAAAGCCATGTATTTAAGACAAAAATAGGGAATTTACATGCATGAATCTGTAACACATCTTTTTTCAAGTGTGGGCAGACACCATAATACTTTATTGTGATATTAATATTTTAACAGCTACATGTACAATGAAAGCAAAGTAATGAAAAATATGGTTAAATATAATGAAAAGGGCATGGCTATTAAGAGGGCTCACTGCTTCTAAAGCCAACTACTGCAGATACCTAACATAAAGTAAGAATTATTATAACTAAAATTAATTAATTCATAACCTCGTGAATATACACGACATGCTTAAACCAATCACAGAGAATAAATCTTAGATACGCGGACGTAAATGCAAATTGAAAAAGTATAATGACCGCATCTTTTGACGTAAAAACATGCATGGTATCATTTATTTTTCAGGTATTGCAAAAAATCTAAACATTTTGCTTGGACCTCAAAATATCCTTCGGGCTGTGACCCTCAGGATATTCCTTAGTTCCAAAGCAATGTTTAGATTTTTCACAATACCCTCAAAAGAACTGATGCGCAGTCATTAACCTCGAACTACAATAGTACATTGCTGGGCTCACAGTGGACCATTCAGTTTCCACACAATGCAATACTAAATCAACATAAGTTGTTATTTTATCGATGCGTGATTATATTGCATTGCTTTGCAGTTTGTATTTTATGCTTAATAAATTTTCACATTTCAGGAATATCAAACCTGATGTTTTTTTAATTACTATTTTAAATTTAACAATGTAGTAAAAACAGGTGTCTTCCAATAAAAGATGAAAAAATATTTGAGACTGTTTTTAATTTTTTAAATGCCATGGAAGTCGGCAAAAGCACAAAATGTGTGAATATTATTGTTAGATGACCTCTTATGGACTGTCCACTGTGCACAACACAGATTTGTGAATATTATTGATTTATTGTCTTATTGATAGTTCTGTTTTATTTGCATAGTACAAATAATTGTATCACTAGGTACTACATTTGTGTTAGCATATCTATAAACATAGCTAGCCACTATGTTAGCAAATCATAACATAGCTACCACTACTGAATCTGCTGTATTGATCAAGTTCATGAGCCATCATTTAGAAAAATACCAGGTGAACAAATAAACAATAAATAAAAGGACCACCCCACACATTGTTTTGTTTTAATCAGCAATTGCATATTCTGAGCTAATGTTTTGGCAACTGCTCACTCTCATAGGAAAAATCAAATCTAATACATAGTTGCAGGGAGCAACAAGCACCATTGAAGGCCTATTCAGTGATTTGCTCATCCGGTAGATCATAAAAATCACCAAAATTTAGATTTTGGAACCTTTAATAGTGTCATACATGTAGATTTGCTGCTAAACTAAAAGCTGTGTATTAAAGACAAAATGAAACATTTTACACGAATCTGCAATTTCTATACATATCTAGAGAAATGAATTATCGTACATGTATTGAATGGGGCTTCAACTTGATACTGCCGTTTTCCTCATTTTTTGGCCAAATTTTTCATAGCAAAAATACCTGATGTCAATTTTAATGACTTATCCTTCACTCTTTGGCAATTTATAAACAATTTATACACCTTTGCTGGGATCACTGAATAGGCCTTTAAACAAAAATCAAAATCAATTCATTAGTTCCCACTGATGGAAAAAACCAGCGATACAACTTACACATGTAGTGCATACATCAGGCCACTTATATATAAATCACATGACAACTTTGTATATGTCATTGCTTATGTTAACTCTCAAATGATATGCTTCATAAAGTTTACTTAAATACTATTATCAGTGCCCTGGATTATGTGAATAATAAAATCTGGTGTTTGCAAACCATTGGCAATGGCAACAGGTGTACCTTATTGTCAGCCATTTCACACCATTTTGTAATAAATATAAATACAACCAGGCTTCCCGTTAGCGTGTGTTCTTGCATCCAGACATGTTTTTAAACATTTGGACACAAGTTTCAGATGATCGATCAAGTATTTTGCGTCCATGTCACATGCATGTGGATTGTGGACCCAAGACCAAACTTCGAAATTTAATCATTAATTGGTGATAAAAATAAGAAATTTCCATTCTTTTATATTTTAAGATAATAAAAGCCCACAAATTGTGACCAAGAATTGAAGTAAATTCTGCAATATTTGTAAATGCATTATCAGAAAATCTTGCACGTTTTGCATGCTTTCTGTAATGATGGTTTGATGTGGAAATCTAGGTTGATAACAATTTGTTTACTATTTAATTATTTATCACAACCTGAAAATATTCGGTTTTTAATGTTTTAAGTTTATATAATCTATATTTCCTTTATTAATATTATTATTACAATGAATAAAAGCAATTTTAAAGACAAAATCAAAATGATAACTTTTTTTTCTGGCAGCACATGTTTTAGCATCAACAACATGTTAATGAAAATTTGCTAAAAATTGGCCTAGTTTGTGCATGTTTTGCACCTGTTTCTGACCAAAATTTATCACAGCGACTGGAGATGGAATATCACAGCATTTTTATTTTATTTGAACAATCAACATTTGATGAATTGTGTAAAACCGGGGGTACGTGTAGCAAAAACTTTCCTAAACAAGGGATTGCCTTTCTGATCATGGCATGCCGCAGCATTTCCCAGTATGATTAATCGGGAATTTCAAATGGACGCACAAATATCCGTCTCCATGCAAGTTTTTGCAACCTTGTTGGCAAACTTGCATCCACACGGACGCACATTTTTTAAGCCTTAACAAGAAGCTTGAATACAACTATGCTAAATTAATTTTTGTTCTGCATCAAGATTGGATCATAAGTGTTTATTCATTTACCCACAGAAGGAATAATGCAAATTTACATTTTAAATAGCATTTATTTTAATTTGTATTATGGCCAGCATGCACAAAGTGTAAATTCTTTTTTTCAATAATATGTAACTCACAATACCTATATTCAGAGCACCAATTTTCCAAGAAAAAAATTGTAGTTTTTAAGTGGTAATGTAAATTATATTTATAAATTTTAATTTAAAATTAATGAGAGAGATCACAAAGATTATGGCTTCGTTCCAGTGCATGTATGATGGAGAGATAAGCATCCTTAACACAATGGGTAGCTTTTCATTCACTAAAATTCAATGGCATGACCTCAGCAACTTGGCATTAACAATTTGGTTTATTTTGCTGAATAAAAACCAATATAAAATTAACAGCTCTCAATAACTTGTTCTCATGCTTTCTGTAACTTTTCTCTAAAATTTGTTTGTCAATACATAAGTCATATTTAAATTTACAAGTTTCTCCACTCTTCAGTGTAATTCTTGCAAAAATCCATGAATACCAAAATATTGTTTAACTGTTCATTTCTGTGGAGTGAATGCTAGTATAATGCAGGCACTTTTCTGATTATTAGTTTTTGGGGGCCACAACTTGCTTAGTTGAACAAGTCTGGTGTATAATTTCATTGTTCAGGAGATACAGTACTTTTCTTTGTTGATTGAAATTCATTTAGTGGGTTACATGAAAATCATGCATAATTGCATGTGTAACAATACACCATTATGCCCGAGTCCCCCTAGGCCAAGGGGATGCTGCTAACTTACCGCAACTGTTGAGCCATTTTTTCCTTTGCCACCTCCACCAAAGATGATTATGATGTAGTTGTATAATGCTAGCCCCGATGTTACCAGGCCAAATATAAAAAATAGAATCTTGAATTCAATTCCAAAGATTGGTAGCTGAAAAGAAGTTTACAAATATGTTATTCCATTAATCACATCACATGTGACAAAATTATATGGCTGAACATCTTCTAAATATTCTGTTGTTACACTATCAATCAAACAGTTTTAAAAAGTTTTTATTAAAGATTTTGGTGATTTTATAGTGTCACTTAAATTTACAAAAACAAAACAAGACAAGAAACGTCATACTGACCATACTTGAAAGACTGTCTGCCCACAAAACATTTTTTTGCCTTAGTGGAGTAAAAACACTGAAAATTCCTTTTTCTTGGTTTATTAAATACATGTATTCATTCAGGCCCGTCGCAGGATTTTGTTTGGGGGTGCTGATTTTGAAAAAGTGGACTTTTTCCCAAGGGAGGGGCGATTTTGTGAAAAGTGGACTTTCTTTCCAAAATTTGGACATTTTTTGACGAAAAACCTGTAAAAAACCTGATTTTTTTTGCCTCATGCACGCTCATAAATCCTGAAATTTTGGGACTTTTTGTACACTTGGGCAAATTTGGGGGGGGGGGGTGTGACACCCCCCTGCGTACGGGCCTGTATTCATTCTTATTGCTATGTTCACTGCAATTTCACAAATATTTACATTTTTTTGGCATTTTCTTTTTAATATTTCAGAAGCCTAACAACAGATGAAACAGGTGAAAGTGTCCAATATACTATTTTTTTTTCTTCTAAAACATCTTTTGCAAAGATGATCAACTACATTTGATTAAATTATTCTTACCTTTAATCCCCAAAACCCTGGACCAAACACCCCTGAACACATAAAGATGAAACAAAATGTAAGCTGACCTTCTGTAACATCAAGTCTGAAAATAAATAAACAAATAAATAATTTTGATAGGGTGGTTAGCTTGAAGTATTGTGTACTTATAGTTCAATTTTCCTTCAACAAGTCAACAATCAACATCTATTGTAATTATATTACAGATTCCCTCAAAATTTACATCATACACATATTTGCATATTTACAAAGCAATTAACAATGCATATATAGTGAACGATATGCACTGTACATGTTTCGAGGTCAGGGTAAAAGCACTGAACATGTCTAAAGGAAAAACCTGACATCATCAATCCATATTTGGCAATATTGACCCGTTTATTTTCTTACACAGAATAAATCGTATACCTAAACCAGCATGATGTCAGGTTTTCCGCTGCCTTAAGTAGGTTTCAAAAGCATTACATCTTCAGATTGACCTCATAAAAATAAAGTACTATACACATGTGCTTGTATTATACATGTACATTGTGCGACATGTACTGTACATGTTTTGGGGTCATGGAAATATTACTATATCATCAGATCGACCTCATTAATATTAAATAAAAAACTTTGAATCTTATTCACATTGTGACATGTCGTGGGGCATTCCCCTAACCACAGAATGTGCGAACAGGTGATGTTGTTACAAATTTTGTGTAATTTGTTAATTTTAAAGCTTTCTCAAAATTGATCAAATACGGATTTGTAAGCAGGGTTTAAACTTTAGTAATGATCAGAGTAATATTGCTTGGTGACTACATGGTTTGTAGTTAGCAAATTTTTAAGTCGCAGATGGCGAGGAAACATGTTTGCACTGGTAAAAATATGGTCGCATATGTGACCGATTTAGTTGCTATGTACAACACTGGTAGGACAACAGGTCAACACAACAAAAACAAGTCTACAAAACATACATGTATAAGGTAGGATATTATGAAGGTGAACTTACCTTCCAAATTTTAGTGTTCCGGAAACATAAGTTTGCCAGTGTGCTGAATAGAACATGAACATTGATATCATGAAGAGAGCAAAATAAATGTTGGGATATTCACCAAGCTGCAGGGCTATTCCACAAGATATCGCTACAAAATCTGCAACAGAAAAGACCAAGATAAAATAATTATAGCAGATATTTCCACTATAGTTTTTGCAATACCTCTCTTCTCCCGAAAAGTTTCAATTATATCAGATCCTTACAAAAATCATGCTAAATGGGTCTCTTGAATCACATCTCTTAGATTTTTCAAAGGCAAAGTTATAATACATGTATGGTCTTTGTCAGAAGTGACTTTCACAAGCAAACTGGACAATAATAAACAGATTTGTCCTCAAGTTACGTTGACATTCAGATATATTCTGTACCCTGGGCCTTCTCACCAAATGACCCTTTTTTTGGTGTCAAAGCTCTCACCGAATGACACTTAGTTTAGAACAGGTGTCCTCACATCCCCGTCACTTCCAAAGTCGAGTCCCCCCCCCCCAGGATTCTGTATGTTCAACATTGACCCACACTCACGTCACATGAATTGACAAGGAACACATATGGATCAATTTGATGATAATCGAGCAGCTTTTTCATGAAATAGTTCCAGTAATTCCTTCTAGAAGGGTCATAATACCATCCATCTCCCAAACTTTGATTTTTACGAAATGACGTAAGTGCATACCGTATTTCATCAAATAGCCGCCCCCTTCAATTAAATGCCCACCCACCACTTTTTTCAACTAAGATGTTTAAAAAATGCTAATATTTCCATAGTAGTTAGTACTATCTTGTGTAGCAAGCTTACCAAGGTGCACACATGGCGTCGGTAATTGGCGAAAATCTGGCCGTAAACCCGTAAGTGAACCGAAAGTCATCGTTCCAAAGTTCACAGTTAATCATTTCAGTGTGAGTTTTAAGATTACCTAATGATTTTAACGGGAATCATCAGTATGGTAGGGGGAAATTGTGGTTCGGTTGTGATAGATATCAGAGTGTTGTTGTAAGATCCCTGGATCTCTTCTTCTTTTTTTTTTTATAAATTTAATCAATAATATGCTTACTTATTGATACAGCATCACAGCCATGATCAAAGAGTTCTCCTAGAGGTGTGCTTGAGTTGGTTCTTCTGGCTTGTTTGCCATCTATAGCATCCAATGATTGATATGCAAAGAGACTAATAGCTGCAAACACATATGTCCATGATGGGCACTGGGGGAAAAAGAAAGAAAACATTATGGCTACAAACACCTAGATGTCCTTGTTGGTAAGGGAGGGGGGGGGAGGTAAGAAGAAACATTATGCCTGTGCAGGTCAAGATTTGTGCCACTACAACCTACACATGTATACAGCAAAATATTGTTATTCCTGTACATGCAAATGAACCTGGTACAGGCAGTCCTCACTGTCAAAATGATACAGTCTTCATGCTTGATGTATTTAAAAATAAATGTAGATATTTATATAGCGCTTTAGGCCGTAAACAGCCTCAAAGCGCTTTACATTTATTCCGCCGTCATTAGAATATGTCGGAACCACGTTTGCAGCCTACAAGTGGCGCAGGGTCCATCAGTACAACGATCTGCGACTACCCCTAACAGCTTCCCATTGCACCTGGGTGGGGTGAGGCAAGCGAGGCAAAGCGCCTTGCCCAAGGGCGCAACACGGTGGTGGGGCGGGAATCGAACCCACACGTCGAGCAAGCTCTCGGATTATGAGTCCAAGCAGGGTTCGATTTAACTTGTGTCGTGGAGCAAAATGCTCCCCATTTTGGACAAAATGCTACACAAATTTCAGCTTGTATAGCAATTTTTTACAATGTAAACATACATTGTATGCTAATATTATAAGAACATCACCTAAATAAGGTTCCCTACGCACATTTTTCAAAGTAAATCGAACCCTGAGTCCAAGGCCGTAACCACTGAGCCACCGTGTCCAAAAATTTGGAGCCTTTGGCGCTTAGTGAGCATTAGTGCGCTTTTAATAAATATCTTATTATTATTAAAATCAAGCATTTGGTATTGAAAATATACAGAGTTCCTAAAGAAGTAAGCCCCCCTAAAACATTTTGGCATAATCCAAAACCTAATTGATCATTTATATTGTTTTAAAGTTTGGAACACAGACTGATTAGTGAGTTATGTAAGCTATCCACCATTCCACCAGTGGATCTTCTGCGACCATATGCAGAACTTCCGTTAGTGGATTAACTGCGCACGGTGGACGCAGGGATCCACAGTCGGATTTTCTGCGCACGTGCGCTGAAACAACCCTCCGTATATAGGCGCCGGTGGAGTATTTCTGCGCCGCGTCGCAGGGAATCCACTGACGGATTTTCTGCGCACGTGCGCTGAAACTTCCCTCCGTATATATAGGCACCGGTAGAGTATTTCTGCGCCGCGGTGCAGGGAATCCACTGACGGATTTTTCGGCGCGCGTGCAGAAACTCCCCTCCGTATATAGCTCCGGTGGAGTAATTCTGCGCCGCAGTCGCAGGGAATCCACTGACGGATTTTTCGGCATGCGACGCAAAAAAAACTCCCCTCCGTATATAGCTCCGGTGGAGTATTTCTGCACACGCAGTCGCAGGGAATCCACTGGCGGATTTTTGGCGCGCGTGCGCTTGAAACTCCGCTCCGTATATAGCTCGGTGGAGTCCTAGAATGTTTCATAAGAGATAATAAAAAGGTAGAAAGTAAGAAATATTATTTAGGCCTATATTTTTAGAGTCAGAAGTTACGGTTCTGCGCATCAAATGTCTCGTGCTTAAAAAGAATAACTTAGAAAGTATGAAATATATATATTTTTAGAGTTTATATTTAATACGGTGGAGTATTTCTGCGCAAGGTCGCAGTGAATCCACAGTCGGACTTTCTGCGCACGTTTGTCTTGAATTGTTATGATTTAATATTGGTCTAAGCTATATACGGAGGGGAGTTTCTGCACGTGCACGAAAGTCCGACCGTGCAGAAATACTCCACGGAGCTATATACGAGCGGAGTTTCTGCGCTTTATCGCCCGAAGTCCGACTGTGGATTTCCTGCGACCGTGCGCAGAATTACTCCACGAGCTATATACTGGAGCGGAGTTTCTGCGCACGTCGCCGAAAGTCCGACTGTGGATTTCCTGCGACCGTGCGCAGAATTACTCCACCGTTCTAACTTCTGACTCTGTATAATAAAACATTTCAATTTCATACTTTCTAAGTTATTCTTTTTTAAAACGTGCGCCGAAAATCCGTCAGTGGATTCCCTGCGACCGTGCGCAGAAATACTCCACGGGCGCCTATAATATACGGAGGGTTGTTTCAGCGCACGTGCGCAGAAAATCCGTCAGTGGATACCTTGCGTCCACCGTGCGCAGTTAATCCACTATCGGAAGTTCTGCGTAGGGGTCGCAGAAGCTCCACTGGTGGATCATGTACATACATGGATTAGTTTTGCACCAAGTGAGTTGCTACCTTTTATCATCTTCACTGTGAAATTCAGCCATTTATGAAATTGGCAGCAAATAAAAAAGTTACTTCTTGGAAATCCTGTATGATGAAAACCTAATTCCAGAAAATAAATACCCAGAATATATTGATCTATATTAATTCTTTCTTATTACTAATTCTAGTACTCTGCTTGATTTCAAGAGCTGGTTTTAAGTAGAATAATCAGTAATATTTAAGGGTAGACAAGGTACTGTTGGTCGAAGCAGCCAAAAATATTGATTTTCATTATGTAAATAAATATATTTTTGAAAAATAACACTTGGATGTTTTGCAAAAGTTCATTCTACAAACCATATACTTTCAAACCTTGCTTGATTTATTGTTGTTAATGAGTTATGTTTATGTAAGTGTGGCAGGTGTTTCAGCCCGCCCACAACATAACTCAAGAACCACATGACCTACAAAAGTATATCTGTGATATTTGAATTCTTCTACATACTCGCTATGAAATGAGCAATGCAATTTTTGCCAAAGCTCACTACCATTCGCAAGATGCTGTGAACTACCAAATTGCAACACTTTAAAATAGTGTCAAACTTTAAAGTCAGGATCTTCTACTCTCTTTGCATTCACCTTTTGTGATTTCTGGCTGTATAATATGTATGATTATTATGCCTGCATCATTAGTCAGGGTAATAATGGACAATACCGACAAATAGATGAACATAGATCTGTTTTTCATTCACTTTCTCTGTGACAAAAACTTTTGACATTCCATATTCAAATAGGTTAAAAATCCATGCAAATTGTTCCCTTTGCACAAACATTCAAGCACATACGTAAAGAGATCTGTTGCAAAAGCCCTTACATCCATTTCTGGCTGAAATTGAGTTAATGGCATGATATTATAGTGCAGGTAAAATACATATTTTGGTTGTTGTTTGACCTTCATACCACATTTCCTTCCAGAGATATATATTTCCCGTTTGGGAAATCTTAGGGAAGTTCCTGAAATCTGAACTTAAGCTGTAGCTTCGGAAATGCTCAAAAATGCCAGATTTAATTAAAAATTCATAATTAAAATAGTAAATGAGATATTTCAATTTTTCTTTTGAAAGCATTAGTCAAGTTACATAAAGTAGTGCAAACAAATGGGCTCAAATTTGATTGCAAAGGTTGTTTCTAGAAAAGGGGTAAATTTCTTTTGTTGCAAAAGCCCTTACGTCTGCAAAAGGCGTGATACATTAGAAATAATAAAATAAATAGGAAGGCTTGAAAATTGTACCAAACCTTTTCTGTTAGTTTCTATTCATCAACACTTTATCCAAACCCAAATTGAATCAAATCAAACAACTGCACAATTAAAAAAAAAGCCGTTTTTCTCAAAAAGTGGATGCAAGGGCTTTTACAACAAAGCTCTTCACATAGCAACTGGGTCAGCAAAGGGTGCAGACAGCCAGACTGCACACATATACTATGTACACCCTGTTTTTTCTGAATTGGCTTACATCTTGATTGGCAGTTGGGTCATAATACATAAGGATGAGAGATCCTAGGATGTTGAAGGCTAGACCAGCAAGTGTGATTGCATTGGGTGCTATTGTACGCGGTATTTGTTCTACCAGCCATCTCCAGAAAACCTGCAAAAACACAGAAGAGAAAGAGACACAAATGATAATAATAATTCATGGATTCTTACATGTATAGACAGATGTTGAGATTGACACTTGTGAGAGAATTTGAGCTAAGTCAGACCAAAGTTATCAATAATAAAAACGAAAAACAAAACATAATAAAAACATAAGAAAACATTAATATGAATAATTTTGCAACCAAGTAAGTCAGGCTGCAGTTGAGTCACCTTATCAGTTATCTGATTCCGAGTCCCTGATTTTTCAGTATCCGAATCCGACTCTGAGTCTGAAATATTATTCTATTTCACTAAATTCCCGGCCCTGTCACTCTCCAAACTATCATGCACCCTACATGTATAAGCTTGCGGAAAACTTTGCAAAGATAGGGTGATTGCAATAACAAATTTTGTAAATTTCTTTCATCACAAAATTCAGAAAAGGTGTTTTTTGGTAGTCATCAAAAAGCACCGTAATCATTACTTTAGTTTACGATTTTTTGTTTTCAGGAAGGCTAAAAATGCATAGTGAATTTTAACATTTTTCAGAGTATACAATGTATTTTTATATACTAAATTGTGTTTTGTTTTAAAAACGGTTACTTCAAAAATTTGTAAAGATTTTTTTCACACAAAAAACATTCAATCTAATTTCATTACACAAACATACATTGTCTCACATGTAGAGGCCTACTCGGAATAGAAGTTTTTTATAACCTTTATTCCACAAAAAAAGCAAGATGTAATGGGGGGGCAATGTTTTGATATTAGAACATAAGGCAAACATTCATATATTCCAATGGGTTCCCCAATAATCTGGCATACATGTCAAAACCACAAAATAACAACTTTGGCGCTACTAGTATTTAGCAAAAGAAGGATGGCCCAACAATACTGAGTAGAGCAAAAGAATGATCACCTAACATACTGAGTAGAACATTCAAAGTCAGTTTTACAAATAAATGCAATAAAATTTCACTTTCTCAAATGTAGAATTCTTGCAAGAATTTTGTATCGCATGACAGACTTTCAAAACCTACCTTCAGAAGTTTAGACACAAATTTGCTTAACAATACATGTAGCTTCACATTTGAGGTCCATTGCTATTGAATTTTGAAATCTAGTGGAACAAATGAAACATGACACAGTGTAATACAAGTAAACACAGCCGATCACGATCACGATGGGTTATCACATCCAAAATGTTGTTAAAATTGCACTTCAAGTTCCAATTAATTTTAGAATTGTCAAAATAGTAAATCTATAGACAACCTTTGCTCTAAAAGATACCATATATTCATTCCAATAAGTGCCCATGCCCCAATAAGCGCCCACCCAGGGTATTTTCAATTTGCTAAAGGGTACCATTCATGTTGAAGTTACAGAAAGATGTCGATACAGCGAAATAGCTGCAGGACTACAAGTCCTGCGTAAACTTGCAAATTCTACGTAATTGCATAAAATCATAAAATTAGTCTTGGGCCAACTCGGGCCTTGTCGTCTAGATTTTAGAGGCGAGTGGTTAATCACTCGCTAGCATGATGCTAGGCGAGTGGTTGAATATTCACAAATACCACTTATTTGGGTATAATCAAGTAGAGTTTCGGTCATTAAACTGTATTTATGGATTTATATTGAAATGCGCACGAAGCGCACACAAAATTGTGACTTTCTCTGCTGGGAGGGGGCGCAGAATCGATTAAATGCTGAATTGGTTGATTCGATGGCTGATTTTGGAAGATTCGCAGCGAGTGATATTTATTGCCTATGGCGAGTGGAAAATCGCTCGCTAGAAATCAAGTTTGGACGCGCAGTGGTGAGCGAGAGCGCTCGCTCGCCTCAAACGGCAAGGCCTGCAACTGTTTGTTAGGATCGACGAGCCTCAGACCGACACAAACTGGCTGTGAAGGAGACTTTCATAAAATACAATGTGACGTCCACGTTGGAACAATTGGAGTACCGGTACAGAAGATATATTCATTAACAGGACTGAAGCAATGTGGCCATTTCTATGTTTGTACCAGGCATTTTTCGACACAGAGACTTCTACAAATTCATCTAAAGGTAAGCAAAAGCTTGGGGATCCTATTTTTAACTATCATTAAAATGTTTCGGAGTTGAGGTCCGCTAAAAGTAAGCCATTTCGGGGGCTGTAGCTGTATTTGGGGTACATGTCACATTAAATGAACAATGAGTGAAAACCGACAACATTCGCTGGTGAATTATAGCGACGATGTAGTAGACAGCCATTCATGGAAGAACAGCTGTATACATGTACATGTACAAGTAGTCTTGCCAGCAAGACTTCAGTCTTTATCATAAACATAATAACATCTACATTACGGACCGGAGTCTATGGTTACAGTTACTGGAACTACATGTACAAGTAGACATAACTCAAAAGACACTGTTGACTGATTTACTTTCATCCGAATTTCAACATTTTAAAACAGAACAAATAACATCTGAAATGACAACACTGATCAACTGAAAAATGACAGCAATAGACTCTAACTTAGTAGAATCGAATGAGAAGCTTGAGCATGTTGAGTATTCTGTCGGTCCGTGCCACGTCACTTCCGGTTGATGATGCGACTCACGGTCGAAGTCCCTGATTCGATTTTTGTTGATGATTTCTGTCATTGGTGTTATGTAAATTTTGATCGCAAATAGTGGAATCAAACAACCGTTTCTAAGTCTTCAGAGTGGAAGAAACTTACTTGATTTACCGTTTATATACTGACAAACTTAAAATTAAATTCCATGGTCGAGTGTTGTTTTTTCCGAAATTGAATGTCACTCCAGCAACATCGCTATGTATGTAGCCTCCTTCACAGCCGGTTTCTGTTGTTCACAACAAACTGTGAGCCACATGAAGTTTGGGCCCGAGATGTTGGACCGACAGAATATGAGTAAACCTCAAGTTCAACCACTTTTGCTTTTTACCACAAAATCTTTACCCCTATTCATAATTCAACACCCTGGCCTGGGGCATATGGGGGACGGGTACAAAATATTATTGCACTGTATCCCTAAGGAGACTCTCAGTGTCATGACATTAGCATGTATTAAAAAAAAAAACTATTAAAAGACACGAATCTCATCAACATGCTTGTTCATCAAGTTGTTGTGATCAAATTCAATAATCATGCATCAGCATGCATGTGTTGTTCATGTGTTTACCATCCATGACCATGTTTACGAATTTACCTGCATAGTCGGTTCACATAGTGATTGACCTTCTGCACTGTACTTATGCTCTTTGAGACGTTTTAATTGACTTGGTGTCAAAACATCTGACATGATAACGTTCGTCACCATGTCTGATGCCATGATTTTATTTCTTTAGAGCGTATAAAAATGACAAATTCTCACGCAATCTGTGTATATCAGCTGGGCAGGATCCGGCGACTTTAATGTGTTTCTAATTCATGTAAATGAAATTTTGATAAATAACCATATTTAGGTCATATACGTTGATTATCCATATTCAATTATTCAGTTTATTCTTATTTATTTAAATAAATATCAGAAAATTATAGTTTTTCCCATAAAAAATCATGTTGTAAAGAAATTATGGAAAGTTAAAAGCTGATTTCGCCTAAAAACACCGTCTATAACATCACTTCTATTTTACCGCAACTGTCCTAATGAATAGCGTTGCGGGTATGTAAACTTAACGTCGACTTCTGGATATGATATTTCCCTTTCCCATTTATATTGATAGAGGGCGGACTATCAATAAATTTTTAAACCTGTTTTTAAATAAATTTAAATATAAATCCAATAAATCATGAAATTGAAACAGTGTATTATTTATATTAAAATTATATTGATTTAAAGAGTTTTGGGGGTAGGGGGTCTAATTTTCAAAATCATGATTTTTTACTTTGCAGATATTTCATAAAATTAGCAGTTTTAGTAGGCCTACCGGTAGGCCTACTGTAGGCTATAGGCTAAATTTATTAGCTACATGTAGGCCTAGTAGTAGGCCTAGTATAGAGAACATAAGACAGAGTTGGCTACATTCGAAAAAGGGACAAATACTATTTCAAAAAATGTCTCTTATATAGGGTTATATTGTTGTTTCCTTTAAAAACGTACACATTTTGTATTTTTGCACACATTTCAGTTGCACATAGTCTTAATTCTGCCTGAATTCTGCAGCTAGTAGGCCTATAGACTTCTCCGTAGTCCACTTGCCAATTGTGCACTACTCTCGTACTCTGTCTATTACATTTAAGGTGGTTCTGGACCCATTTTGGAAGTGCTCTATTTATGTTTTAAACATATTAATTGAGTAGGGCAGAGAACACTGATCCATACGCCTTTTGTTTGAAGCTAATCGGACATACGGTTTTCATAATACATACATTTTAAATGTCTTTGTATTGTATTGTTTTTATCAATAATCAATACAGTTAATGAGCTAATATGACTTGAAAGTGCTCATTAATATGTAATTTTGCCAATATTTTGCTAAAATCCAATGCATAAATGTTCATAACATTTTTATTTAACAGAATATTGGTTTCAAACTTGGTCAAAGTGTTCCTAATGACTTCCAGATAATTTATGCATAATTAATGAGCTAGCCGCCCTAATTTGCATAATTAATTAGCATTTATGCAAATTAGCTCATTAATTATGCAAATATGCAAATGAGGGGCGGCTTCACTATATAATACATTAGAACATATTAGAAACACTTTGACCAAGTTTCAGGGCAAAAGTATGCAAAATAAAAGTACCATGAACATTTATGCATTGATTTTTAGCAAAATATTGGCAAAAATTACATATTAATGAGCCTTTACAGTCCTTTTAGCTCATTAACTATATTGATTATTGATAAAAACAATAAGATACAAAGAAAATATAATTTGATGTAGTATAGAAACCGTATGTCCGATTTGCTTCAAACAAAAGGCATATTGATCAGTGTACTTTTACCCTACTCAATTAATCTGTTTAAAACATGCTCAAAGCATTTCCTTATTTCTAGAAAATGCATCCAATACCACCTTAAGCTTAAAACTCTGATTTAATTAATGAGTGCACAATTGATAGATTTTCACAACTGATCATCTTTTCAGTCACCGTACGCCCTCTGTTTGTTAGCTTTTTCGGATAACATAAACTGGCAGATTCTAAAATTAGAATTGTTCAGTATTGAAGTGTCATTATAATTATGCCATTATGATATGTTGCATAATATAAGCCTACGTAGGGCCTATACTTTACTTTTACTGTCACAAATATAATTATATAGCCTAAACTTTTTCATAACCATTTTATACTAGTATTTTGATGTAGGCCTACTAAATATCAGTATAATTTCGAGTTCAACTGAATGCGTTCATCATGATTAATAACATTTTTATTTATCAAAAATCGACTATGGCACCCGGTGGGTTCAGTTTGTATTTAAAGGTAGGACGTATGACCGTTCCAGGATTTGAAAATGACCCCTATTTCACGGGGAATCGAGGACATTTGCAGCAATTTTACCCCCTATTTTGCGCGAAATCAAGGAAAATTTGCCCCCAAATACCTCCCCTATTTTTATCATTTTGAGGACGCATTTTCATTTCACCCCCTTATCACGGGGTTTTTACAAATCAAGGACACTTTTGAATTTCCCCCCTATTTCACGAGGAAATGAGGACAATAACGAAAACTGTAGCGGTAAAACGCGGACGAAAGTCCTAGAAATACACCCTATTTCTCATTTCAAGGACAGTTTTGCTCCAAAACACCCCTAATTTAAACAATCGCGAAAAATTTTGTCCTCGAAAATTCCGCGGACATTTCTTGAAAAGTACCCCTAATTGGAACCATCATGCGTACACATTGTCAGTGAAGACTGAACCCACCGGGCTATGGCATAGTCTACAGCAGCTAGTAGGCCTAAGCCTGTTCAAACGTTTCTCTACCTACTCCCATTCCACTCAGTGTGGTCTTTGGGGGTTTAACCCCCATGATTTGGTTTTATAAGTCAACCCCAACAGAAAATTTCAACCCACCCTAAAAACAACCCAAATTTTTAACCCCTCAATAGTATAAAAGTTCAACTTTATTTGGGGCTAAGTGTAAAATTGAAAATTGGCCTGGTAGGCGTAAACACAAAATTTCACCTTCATTTTGGGTTAATAATAATATAGGCCTAATATGTGACCATTTTGGAAAAAATATTAAACATGTTAAAGCTTGATTTAGCCCCTAATTTGATTCAGATTGTTTGTCAGAAGCTGACAGCTGGAAAGTCTCTTCAAAATTTGCATGTCACAGGGAAATGAGGCGCCGCCAAAGATAAAAATTTAATTTGGGATAGGCCTAATTTGGAATCATTTTGTCATGATTTAAATTTTGTTTTACGAAATTTGAAATTTAATCTACTAAAAATAATTGTAATTTAAAACAAGTTTTAGAATGAAGATGAAATACATACCGGTACATGATAGAGAAGCTCGAAGCTGGCTATAAAGGAGAAAAAAAATTAATACTGAAAATTCAAATCTGACATTAAAAGGTCATTCTCTGGCAAATGCCAACAGTTAGCTATTTTTGTACATAGGCCTATCACTTACTTAAAAATTAGATAATTTTGTTCCCATTGTTTGTTAATGCAAGCCTGCACAAGCATTTGGCGTGCAAAGGAATAACGATAAAAGCCAGCATCATTAATTTAATCTCGTGCGCTGGTATATAATTTTTGCATGTTTTTATGTTCCAGTGTGGTAAGCCTATCCCTGTTTGTTAAAAGTAATTATGTCGATACGTCTTAATGTCATTTTACCCTCTTCGCAATCTTATTTAATCACATTAACAAAATTGGGTCAATATGGCATTTCGTAAGTACCAATTTCAGTATTCAAAATATTTGGAATAAGACGACGTATTTACTAGTTTGTTTACTACTACATTACCCCTTTGGTGACAAAAGTTTAACTAGGCCTACATGAAGAATTGTTGATAAATTTTACAATTTTGGGTAAATCTTTATCACTTTTGGGTAACCAATAGTAACCGTCATCTGTTTTGACACCATTCCATACTCTGTTCCCCAGAATGGGTTTCTTTTAGTTGTTTGGGGCAGATATATGTAACGTTGTTGCCAGGATTGTTTTCAGAGGTGGCTAGGTGGAAAAAGGGGTAGAGTGACTTTGAGGCGTGACATAACAATCTTTAAAATTTCGGCGTCAAGTGTCAAGAGGGGAAAAGATGTTTCACAGGGGCAACCTTTTTTAGGGGAGGGGCGGAGCTCGGGGGCAAGGACTTTTAGAACTACATCGAAAAGGGGGCAAGCAATATTTGGCACGCAATTTGGTAATCATTGCACAGTCCGTCGCATAGTCCGTAACAATACCTTTTGTCCTTCATTATTATTCCTTTTTCAGCTCAACGGTAGGCCTACAAGGCTTTTTTAATGTTAAGCTATTTTAAGCTACGGATCGGAGAATTCAAATTTGTTTAAAATGGGGTTTAATGGCCATGGAAACTGCATTCTCTTTGAATTCTCCCAACAGCTTAAAATTAAAGAAGCTTTGTATGTCAATAATATAAAATGTAATACAAACTTTTGTAATGCAAGAAATTGCTCGAAATTATGGCAAAGGTGGCAAAAATGTCCAAAATAACTATATACTTGCTTTATATGCCTACTTATGAATTTTTGTTTTGTTTTTTGTATTCTCACTATATAAAGTACATTTGTTTCAAAATTGAGGGCGCTATTTACATATATTTTAAATTCAATTGTGACAATTACAAATAATATGAGTTATTACTTTCATTTCATGATAACAAGTATATTGAACATTTCTTTGCTATCTGTTATTTTAATGCCGGTATTATAGTGTCTACCCCTTATAAATATGCGCGCACACCAACAGCCCCCCCCACAGACACACAAAATGAAATATATAGCGCCATCAGTTTTCACATTTAGTTAAAAATGACTATAGTTCTCCCAGATAATTCTATACATGCGATCAAACAACCGTGGATTCTATGTGTCATGGGTTCAATTTTTCAACAGCACAGTTAAAAGCAAATACTGTGCTGTTATATAAAAAGGGGATAAACAGCCAGTTGATAATTTCAGACGTGTCTCCTTGCTCTGCATGTGGAGATATCATGGAAAGAGCTGTGTTTGAAATAATTGGTTACCCTCATAGCATCAAAAATCGACTTGCAGCAGCATGGTTTTGTTAAGGGTAGATCTACACTTACTCGGTGTTTCATGAAATATCATCACCTATGGAAGGAGCTGATGCTTTATTTGCATTATGCAAAGCTTGTGATAGTGTTTCCCACCATTTACTCATTCATAAGTTGCAATCATTTGGTTTTCATTCAAATTTTTTTCAGTGATTTGGAGTATACTTGTTGGGTAGAGGGCATGAAGGGTAGTTGTTGATGGGTTTAATTCTGATTGGCTCCCTGATTTCTCATGTGTCCCGCAGGGATCAATTTTAGGACCATTGCTCATAATTTTCCTTTAATATATTAATGATATGCTCAGCTCCACATAAAATTCAACTCTGACTTTATTTGCAGATGATTCAAAAAGTTCGAGACCAGTATTACTGATTGCTATATCCTTCAGCAAGATATTGGCTCTTTATACCAGTGGGATATCACATTGGACTTGCACTCTCATCCATCAAAATGTCAAAACTTCCTATTGCCAGGAAATGATGTGTCAAGTTGACTTTGATTACAAAATGAAAGGTAAAGTTTTGAGTCATATATAGTCAAAGATCTTGGTATTGACATTTTGGCATGTTTATTATTAATTGTTTTGGGGTTGAATTGGGGGAAGGGTCTGTGGCTATTGGTGGGACCGGCCTAGAGGTGCTTGCACCTGTTTGTCCTTACCTTTCATTGATGTTTTAATTTTTTTTCTTACTATTCTTCCATTTTGATGTTTTTATATCCTTCGTTTGCAATACTATGTAGCTTGTACAGATTTGATCCAAGCATGCATGTACCAGTGATAAAACATAATGAAATAAATAAGCAATTTATATTTTCTTTTTTGCTCTTCATTCATCTATAAATGATCGTACTAGTTTCGTGAGAAACGCAAAACGTAATTTTTTGTTTAAAATATATACCGAATAAATTTTATAAAGATTGTTTATGATCACTTCTCTCGTGGCGTATGAGACATAATGAATGCAATAAGTCCGGACAACACTTTCGCCGTAAGATTGACCCTCGTAATGGGAAATAAAGCACAACTATTTTGATTAGAAGTCCTTTAAACTGGTAAATTAATATTAAGCCAGTCTTGATCTCTAGAGTTCATTATAGAAAGCTTTAAAAATATCCATGTGACGTCATTCGAATTGTTTATACTCGCTCATAGCTGCAGGACATAAGTTGGGCATATGTTGGGCTGCCCTGCTACCATACCCAGGTCAATAAGATGCAGTCTCTGGGGTACGTAATAGTCTCTTAGCAATGTGAGGAGAATGTATCGAGATAAAATTGAAAACTAATGAATGGGGAATATTATACAGGAAGATGTAATATAAGTGCAGAGATAGAACTACGTGTAATATCAAATCAATTTTAGATATTAAAATCAAGCACAATGCCAGAACACAATATTCATATATTTATATTGATTGCTTAAACTTATATTTGGGCATTTTTGATAATTGTAAGTGGTGGCTGATGTCATGATAATATTATGACGATGATGAAGATGATGTGAAAGTGCAAACTTTGTGTAAAATAGAGTGGTTTTGTATACTAACCTCATGTGATTTATTACAGTGGCGGATCCAGGATTTTTGAAAAGGGGGGGGGCACAAACGTAGAAACATCGGCGCGACGCAGGGGGTGTCTGAGGGGGGATGTGCCATGGGATGTGCCCCCTGAGAAGTGAGAAACTTTTGCAAAATGAAGACCTAATTGAAGCTATTTGGTGGACCATTTTGGCACTATTATTGTGGAAAATTTTAATTTTAAAAAGCCGAAAATTTGCGAAAAGACGGTCCAATTGAAATCATTTGTCGACAAGCTTTCTCTATTATTGTGTAAATTATTGCTTTAAACATAAAGGGTCGGGTGTCCAAAAACAGAAGCGAACAGTTTAACTTCTTTATGCATACGCAGGGGGTGTCTGAGGGGGATGTGCCTCCCTCAAGAAGTGAGAAACTTTTGCAAAATGAAGACCTAATTGAAGCCATTTGATGGACCATTTTGGCACTATTGTGTAAAGTTTTAATTTGAAAAAGCCGAAAATTTGTGAAATGACGGTCCAATTGAAGTCATTCATCGACAATTTCCCACTATTACTGTGTAAATTATTGCTTTAAACATAAAGGGTCTGGTGTCCAAAGCAGAAGTGAAAAAGGCAACTCATTATGCATACGTAGAGGGGGATGTTCCCTCCTGAGAAGTCGGAAGATTTTGCAAAATGAAGGCCCAATTGAAACCATTTGGTGAAAAATTGTAAAATTTTAAGTCATTCGTCAACAAATTTTCACTATTGTGTCAATTATTGCTTTTTTCATTTTTACACTTTTATCATTGCTTAAAACAAAAAAGGCCCCAAACTCAATTTGCAAAATTTTAAATATTACACTTGTCCCGGGACTGGTCCCGACTGACATTTTATTAGGCCTAGCATGCACGGATCAGCAGAAGATAGCTATACTTCATCAAAACCTTTATCAGCAGTAGATAGCTAAATAATATACTTATCAGCAGTAGATGACTACTTCATCAGTTTACTGATATCAGCAGTAGATAGTTAATTTCTCAATACTCTTATCAGCCGTAGATAATTACTTCATCAGTACTGATTTCAAGCTATATCAGCAGTAGATAGTTCTATCTTTAATACCCTTATCATGAGCAGTATATAACTACTTCATCCATACCCATACAGCCGCAGTAAATGACTACTTCTCCAATACTGGTGTAAGGAGTATTAGTTACTTCATCAATACTGATACCAGCATGCAGTAAGTTGCTACTTCATCAAAACATGTATCAGCAGTAGGTAAAGCTACTTAGTCTACATCCCTATCAGTAGTAGATAGATATACTTCATCAAAAATACCCTTATGTAAAAAAAATCTCTTAGTTTACTTTATTTAACTTTTTTATACTTTACTTTTACTTTTATTATTTTTACTTTTGCTTACACTTTTTATTTTTACTTATACTTGTATTTTACTTAATTTTATATTTGAATTTACTAATTTTACTTTTACTTAACTTTATTTTACTTCATTCTATTTTATATTATTAATTTATTTAATTAATTAGTTAATAAATAAATAAATAAATAAATAAATAAATAAATAAATAAATAAATAAATAAATAAATAAATAAATAAATAAATAAAATTATTTATTAATTAATTTATTTATTTATTTATCTATTTATCTATTTATTTATCTATATAATACAATAGTACAATATTTCAATTTTTCATTTTTTCTTGTGAATATTTTTTTCCTTTTGTTCGATCGATGTAATCAATCAAGTGTAGGCTGGTGTAGGCCTATTCTTGCAGGTTTCCGTTTTCAGTTTAGAGCATTGGGCCTCGACCATTGTCCGAAATAGGGAACCTCGGTATTATGGATCTCTTTATAACTGAGCAATAGTAATACTCCATAAGTGTAGAGTCAATGAGCCCCTCAAGTGATAATCACCTGCATAAAAATACAAGATACTCAAAATGTATTATGGAATAGAAACACCCTTAAAGCCAAGGCGCGAAAATTCAACAAAAACATCATCAAGCTAGGAGACGGACGTTGTTCCGAGACTGTCGTATATTTCTTCGATTCTTTCACAAATTCCAAAATCAAATTGGTAAGTAATCATCTTAATATTGTCATCATCATTCATCATCATACGTGTGTTACTTAGTCTTAGTAATGATTCCAATAAAATCGGTGTCACAATGCGAAATAAATGACACGAATAAACGATATCAGTAAAACGACTAATGAATAAACTAAACGGAAATAAATCATCATCGACACCACCATTGTCATCTTCATCGTCATCATCATCATCATCATCATCATCATCATCATCATCATCATCATCATCATCATCATCATCATCATCGTCATCGTCATCGCCATCGTCATCGTCATCGCCATCGTCATCATCATCATCTAATCTATCATCACCATCATCACTGATCATTGAAACGACAAAGTTAAGGGGCTGTGCAATAATTATGAGCCCTGGGGAGGGTAAAATAGGGGGGGCAAGACGATTTTTGGCGGGCCGAGGGGGGGGGGAGCAAGCGATTTTTGGCGAGCCGTTTGGAAAATTGGCTCATAATTATTACACAGCCCCTAAGTAGGCCTATAAATGACGTTCGTGGTTGATTCGCCCGAATCATCTGGTCGTTCTAATGAGACTGCATTTCATTTTATGTTCCAGAAAGAAGATCATATCACTTGCGTGATGTACAAAAGAAGTTTGGAGCTGCGATATAATGAAGACACGGTGAAACGGAACTCTTTTTAGACACATAGCTGCAGTACACGTACAACATGCTGATGAAAGTTAAGTAGACCTATGCACGTAGATTTAAACAGAAATTGAAAGATTCCCCTTTGCTTTTTGAGCCGATATAAAGCAGCAAAATGAAACAAAAACACAGTATTGTGCCCGGATTGTGTCGGATGGATTGTTTGCACTCATTTAATATAGTACAATATCATCACCACAGAATGTAAGTTCTTCTTTTCATATTGTTTTGTACCCCAAAATACCATTTTTGAATGAATATTTCACTCTTTTACATTAACATAGAAAGTTGGAAAGGTGGTCTATTTTACCTCGGGATACCGTTTCTTTATTCAAAATCTTTGTTTGTCATAATTACAGCTCATTAGCTTTAATTCTGTGAATGTATTTCACACAATTACTATGGCATGATTATGCAATTGAAATTAAGCCTATATCATGGTTATAAATTATAGTGCAATCAATCCCAATTGTCTACTTAGTCTTAGCTGAGACTAATGTTTATGGTGAACAAAACACAAAACGTTTTCGACATCATTCGCAAAAGTTTAGAAAAGGTTACCAGAAAACGTTTAAATGTTGGGTTATATAAAGGGTATAAAACGATTTCATGACATTCAAAAACATTTTTGATAACTTACTGCAAACATTCTAATTTATCGTTATTTAAGTTATTTAAGTGTTGACAAAATATCTGGCAAATATGTTTGCAGAAAAATATTTGTTTTCAATAATTATTAAATAAATATAAATATTTTTGTAGTGTGTTTCATAAAACGTTCTGTATGAAAACGTTTTCTTGACCTTTAATGACCCGACATTTAATGTTAATAAAACGTTTTTACCAAAACCGAAATCCCAAAATTAACCTGTTCAAACGTTTTGTGTTCAGTTTGCTGGGTATTATGTTCACTTCCCCATTCAGCTCTCTATTTATTTACGTAGAAAACCATGCGAATTACAAACTTGATGTTAATCACAGCTAAGTGATAATAATGAAATAAAAGCATTTGACATTTACACGATCTTGTGAAAATAAGAAGGCTGAAAGTCATTTTCGTGACACTGGAGAACTTTATTAACTCGGTGCATGTATCACAGGCAATTAACATCGTAAGGTGCAGAAAAATTATGTTAGGCCTACTCGTGTTCTCTGTAATCTAGGTGGTTTTGAACACTTTATACATTTTGTGAATTATGTTTAATGTATGTAATGTTTGTAGCTGCAAAAAGCTAAATGTTATATTTAGGCATCACCTTGTGATATTGTGCGCATATCTAGGCGAAAAAGTAACATTCCTGGCACGGCATGATGAAATCGACGTAAAACTTGTTTTGGTATAATAAAAGATTATAATTTTGCTTGAATTTTAAAGAGCTAGCCTGTCTTTCCTTGTATTTGCTGCAATTAATTACCTTGTACGAAAATACAAGACATAACACCTACCCTGATCTGATGTGGAAAATCTGAATACATGCTTGTTGAGTCGTTCGTGTTCACGGTTACACGAGAAAGCATAACGTGATGAGAACGCGAAGAGCATGAAAAGTGCAAGAACGCTTGTGATTATAACTCGATTTGTGCTTTTTAGTTATTTGTACGCTCTGTTTTATCACAAAGTGGTGTTAAAAAAACACTAAACACATTTCTTTTGGAAGGGGGTCCCGGTGCCAGTGGCCAGTCAATTTTTAAACCCCTATATCTGAGGTTGATCATTTGTGTGACCCCGCTTTCTAAGGCATGATCGTGATGATGAGAGCTGCTATTTGCACTCATTTTAATGAACACATTTTCAACTTTATTTGAAAACGGAAGCTTCATCGCCCACACACTTCCGTGTTATTAGCGACTCGACTCAGTATCAAACTTTGATATTTGGGACCCCCTACCAAAGAAAATTACAAAAGTACTGCATGATTGTTACTTATCCTAACCGTAAACTAACTTAATCTAAAGCCTAAAAAAGTATGTAACAGAGCTTGCGAAAATCTTAAAATCCAATGCGGTTACTCTTAATCAACTTTTCCTATTCAAACTCGGGTCAAAATAAGCTTGAGATGCTCGAAACTTTTAAAACTGAACAAAATGAAATTTGTCTCTAATTTAAAGTGTTGTTCACATAATTCTTCAAACAAAATAATGCTTTATAAGCATTATATAATTTCTACCGGTTTTTTTTCCAAACAAAATGAGGGGACGAACGCGCGGGTAGATCTTGTGATCTGAGACATGCACTTTTTTGGCCTTTTCTAATACAATCTTACTCAACATAACCTGATCTTGCCTTAGTCCCAATAACTGAGAGACACAACATTATCATCATGATAAGGTTCGACATTTCTAGTTACTAGGACTATAGAGCTTGCCTAACATAAACCAACATATCCTTAACATAATTATAACATAATCTTAATAACCCTTTGTAACATTACAAACCGAACACAATCTTATCCGTTATAACACAACCTACATAACATAACCTATCTAACATAACCATATCTAACATTAAACCTAACATAATATTTATTATCCGCTATACACAACCTAACCTAACATAACCTTACTAATATAACCTACTATCTAACATCAAACTTAACATAATATTATCCGTTATATCACAACATAACCCGGCAAACACAAAAATGTTCTTAAAACGTTTTAATAACATTTAAATGTCGAGTTTTATAAAGATGATTATGAATATGTTTAAAATGTTATTGTAAAATATTTTGGGCAAACATGTTTGCAAAATATTTTGTCAACAGTTAAATATCATACTGTTAGGATGTTTTGCATCACCTTTTCAAAAATGTTTATGAATGTTATTAAAACATTTTATACCCTTTATACCCGACATTTTCTGTAAAACGTTGTATACTTGCTAAGAAGTTAACTCAACATTTCCCAAAAGTCCTATAACCCAGATACGGTATAGTCTAACTAACACAAAAACATAAGCATGACAAGCGTTATTGTACTTTTCATGCTTTTTCGCGTTGCTTATTACGTTTTATATACCTCATCTAAAGATTCCCGTCATCTGATTGGTTAAAAGAGCGGGCATAGTTTTGACTATGCCCACTAAAGTAACTATTCCCCGGGCATAGTTCTGCGTGTGCTTTGTTTCTAGCGTAAAATGCTATTACGCACGCGTTAATGTTTTTGCGCGCTATAATTACGCGGAAATCGCAGATTGTAATCTGTGCCGTTCGCATTGAAACTTTTAATTTCTCTTCCCAAAACCGATGCTTTTAACCAAACAGATGACAAGAATCTTAAGATTCGGTATATAAAACAAATATTGACTGCTTAATATTCGGGACACAGTTTAAAATTATAGGCCCTCGGTGATGTCAAAACCATGACTATGCCCTCAGCTTCGCTTCGGGCATAGTCATGGTTTTGACATCACCTCGGCCTATAATTTTAACTGTGCCCTCATAGCAGTCAATAATTGTGTTTTGTCGTGTAACCGAGAACACGAATGACTCAACAAGCCTGTATTCAGGGTTTCCACCTCGGATCAGGGTAGGTATTATTGTGCGAGGTAATTAATTGCAGCAAATGCAAGGACAGACAGGCTAGCTCTCTAAAATTCGGTTAAAATTATAACCTATCTTTATTTTACATAAACGCGTTTTATGTCGATTCAACTTCCCATGCCAGAAATATTACTTTTTGTTTAAGTCTAGACACGAACAAGGCGAGGCCTATAAATATAACATCTAATTTTTGCAGCTACAAATTGCATAACCCAAACTTAATTCACCAGAAGATGTTTAAAATGTTCAAAACCACTAAGATTACAGAAAAGACTTGTAAGCCTAACATTTCCGCATGAGAAATATACCTAGGTCTATTTTTTCGAATCGCCAAATAACCTTGTGATACTAATTGCCTGATACATGTACCTGAGGCGATAAAAAAAAGAAAACACTGTTCTACGGGCCCGACCGACCCTGATTTTTGAACAAATTCGGAAAAAAATTCCTGTACAAATGAATGTTTTCTTCAAAATTATGATTTTCACACGATTGCAATTTAGGCTTTATACATATTAAAATAAAATACCACGTTGGTATAAATGTGACAGAATCCAATATTTTAAATTAAATTTCGGTATCTCGAGGTATAAAAACAGCCAACCGTAACAATGCCGAATGATTATAAAAGCGTTTTAATATATAATACAGCTGTTTTTATTTTTTAATTATTTTACTTGTTTTGGCTCAAAAAGCGAATAGAATCTTTCTGTTAGTAAAAATGAATATAATTTTATCATGCTTTGAGAAGAAAAAAATCGATATTGATCCGAAACCTTATATCATTGAGTGTGGGATGAGTTCCTTTTAACATGTGAAAGAATAGGAGCTTGATTTGGTGGTGTTCACATTATATTATCTTATATGTAATAACATTTTCCTTTGTGGTTTTATTTTTGTGGTATCTTGGATGGATGGCGAAAATGAGGATTGGAGTCGCTAATTAGGGAAGAGCTGGATGCACCAACGGTAATTGAGAATTGGAGGAGCACAACATGTGGGTGAGTGCACAATTTTCAATCAATCAATGTATAAGCCTAAAGCATTTGCAAATGAAACAGAAAGTGAAACAGATGTGGTAATGCATTGAGCTAGTTAACTGTAATGTGTCATTGTTATCAGCAGTAGATAGCAAAAATACTGAAAATGATACCATGTTAATTAGCTTGTTTGCATAGTCAAGATACGTTGGAAACAAAGCAGTCTCTTTAAGTTTACAGTATCCAAATTTATGATATAATAATGATATAACATGTACACGTTTGATATCTAGAGCTCTAGGGTACACACCTGTAAAAAGGAATCTCCCGATACCTTTCGGGGAAAATATCATTGTTTCGAAAAGTGAAAAGTGGCATGTTATTTACCATGTTTACAGAATTAAAGAATTACAGAAAAGACTTAAAACAAGCAATTGGAACCGGATTCATATTTAATCCTCCTTTAGGCCTGGATTGTCAATGAAAAACGAGCAGGCTTCAACATGTGTTGTACTTCAAAAATACTAAGCTTTTTTATTGTTCTGTAAAATCTCACTGGATGTGAGCTTCTCCTCATTGTTCCGATTTTGGTTAAAAACATATTTTAAAATATTCGTATGGTCATAAAGATTAAAAATATATTTACTTTGACCTATCTACGACTTATCAGTCTGGAGTTATTAGCAAAATTTTCAAAGTCAAAATATGAGCTCCACACGGGGTAAAATATTGCCTTATTAAAAAAAATAATACTCTGCACTATGTAGGACATTTTGTTACAGAGCAAAATGGTCAGCACCCACTTTTAGTCAGTTGAATGTGACCAATCAATGTTGACTGATAAGTCGTAGATAGGTCAAAGTCAGGAGGCTTAAAGGCATTCCTACAATGCACTATGATTGGGAAATTTGATCAATATAACCTAATTTTAAAGGCAAAGTCCCCATTGCCACACACACAAAATGGTGATTTTAAAACTGCAGCCAACGAGCTAATAGTTGAGACTTAGGACTGATATTTGATTTTCTTACAGGAAACATTCATATTGTCCCACTGCATTAATTTTATTCCTAAGTCTCGATGTTATGAATGTTAAATAATAGGATGACAACGCCAGATATTTGCACACAATTCCAATGCAAGGCATGATCAACTGTACCATATGTGTACAAAAGCCAGACATACAAGGTCAGAAACCCCATTGGGTTGTGGGAATGTCTTTAAACATCCTCTGGGTCAAAGTATATAATATGATAGTCATACACAAGTTTACACTTGGGCAATATTTTGAGGTTATCAACTAGGCTATCGTTTTTGCCCATGCAAATCGTTTGTCTTTCCGTTTGTTTGTATGAAGATATATGTCTGGCCAATCTGGTAACACCATAATGGTTGCTAATTGTAAGTGACGTAGATAGTATAGCCAGCGACGTGCATAGTCTGTCTGTGAGTCTGTCCGCCCTTATCCTCGGAACTGACGGGTCACATGCCCTTCAAACTTGATGGGTAGGTGCGACTTGGACCACGTCGGAGTAAGTTTGCATTTGTTAGTGGATTTCTAGGACCCCAACCTGTGGGTCTTCTCTTTTCCTCTCCATAGGTTACCATGGCCAGTCTCTTATTAGGCATGTCACAGTGGCTGCACAATAATTCTGCCACACTGTGCATGCAAGCATAACAGTAAATTGAAAAGCGCGCGCATCAAAGTTCTTCAATTTTGGCAAACATCCATGTCGAAAAATCAATTTCCTCATATGTGCTATTTATCACAATTGTTTGAATTTTTGATATATGGTGTGCGAAACCTTTCTGTGACTACCATCGGGTTTTGATTAAATAAATATTGCTTCGTTTAAGAGCTACTACCTGTTTTTATGGATTGTTGAAGATCCCTCATAAATCAATAAATGTAGGCCTTTTGAAAAATCAAGACCTACCACCATTTAGCTGAAACACTAATCTTTCTAAGCATGTAAATTATTTCCGTCGACAACGAGTGAGGAAAACGAGTTAAAACAAAACATTTTTAAAGTGAGTTTAAAGGGAGTAATATTCCAAACCACAATAGCTCTAAGCCATTGTGTGTGTCCAAGGCCACACCATTTTTGTATACGCGGTATAGTCGAGTGGCTGTTACTTTTACCGTTTGTCTTCCCACGTTAATCCAGATAACAAAATGTTAATTTAATGTTAATTTTTAAAGTCTCATTGCAAATGAATTTTTTATTTTTACTTTTCGAATTTGGCTTTGAGCAATGGTAACACATACCATATTTACAGAAAAAATTAAAATTCTATCCCAGACACCGTCAAAATGTTATATTAAAGTATTTAACTGCAGATTCTTTACTCAACATCATAACCGGTTCATACTTGACAAATTTATGATGAATGAAAAGACTTTCAGGAAATGAAAAAAAAAGCCACAAAATTACTCATGCCTAATTTACATAATAATATCATGAATACATAATTAGCTGTAATTAGCTAATTTGCATAATTAATTACTTTTGGTGTATTTTTTGTTATCAATTGAAAGAACTTTGTATACATATGTGTGCGAAAAAAAACCGTACGGTTTTCTATTGGCATCAATTTTGCATATTAATTTAACTTAGTCATTTTTTCAGCTTTAATTTGTCTGCAGATTGGCCGCAATTGCTAAAATAGTATATTTGGTTAATTTATTATAAATATTCAATGATAGATTTTTTAATTTTGTTTTCTTTGACGAAGTTAGAAAAGATAGGCAATTAACCTGTGATACTTAAATTAACGTTGCTTTTTCAAGCAAGCGTCCAAATAAACCTTCAAAATCTCGAAATGTGCCCGATTTTGTCATTACATCAATTTGTGGCAGATATGCATTCCATTTATGAGCATCTTAAAATTGACACTACATCACAATGCATTGACCGATTTCAATTCGGTTTTTGATTTTTTGATGCTTTAATAAAGCTCATTCATGTAGAAACATTAAATAACGTGTTTCTGCTGCGCTTATTTTCGAGGTGATATACCTACTCTTATTAACACAAAATCACTATATTAACTTACACGCTTAGTAGGTTGGTGGATGTAACTAAAACAATGACCACAGATGAAGACAACGCCATTTGTGGGTCATCCGGAGTCATCCAGAGTCAAATCACCATAGATTGTAACAGATTAATGAATTTTGGTCAGAACCAGTGATATTTTGGGGTCATCTGCAGTAAAATCACCGTATGTTGTTGTAGTTTCTTGAAATTTGAGTTGTAGTTTCATGAAACTGGGTGGAAATGACTTCTACAGACACTTTAAGCTTGCTGAAATCGTCCAATCATATGAACCAGGAATGTTTGTGCTGATACAAACCGCGAAAGCCAGGTGACTGCCTAGTTTATATGTGATATTTGGCAATAAATTTTAACCAAATTCTTATTTTGAATGGATCCTGATACTAAAAATAAAGGGTTCCAAGCACAGCAGCTGAAGGGAGTATCCCATCATGCATCTGCTTACTCCATAGCAAATACATACAAAACATAAGTAAGAGCGGCTTAGATATTGAGAGCTATGGATAGTTTCACAATACTTTGGAGATCATATTTTTTCAAACAAAAGTCTTAACTCCCCTAATATAAGCGAGTAATTGAAAGTTGAAGTGAGGGACTTTGTGTACACTTTCTATGGCATGTGCAGCTATACTGTGGTACTGCAGAGCATGATGGGATACACCTATCTGCTGCTGTGGGTTCCAAGTATGTAAAAATACAAATGGCACAGCTTCTTCCTTCCGTCTTAGTCTTGATTATTATTTTGCTCACCACCAGGTTGATGATCCTGTCAGGCAGATTAGGGGTGCATGGTGATATAAACTGACATTTTCTGATTGATTGATGCTGAAACCAACCATTGATTGATGATGACACCAACCTTTGATGATGACGCCAACCATTGATGATGACACCAACCAGTCCATTGTTGGCGGATTGCGGACTGAAGTAGAATCAGGGGCAGAGGCACCCGGTGCCTCCTGGTTGCTTGTCGTGCAACCAGGCTGGTTGCTTGTTGTGCAACCGTGCCTCGCCTGGTTGCTTGTTGTGCAACCAGGTTTGGTTGCTTGTGTTGCAACCATGGTTACCTGGTTGCTTGTTGGAGTGCAACCGGGTTGGTTGCTTGTTGTGCAGCCGATGCTTCACCTGGTTGACACCAGCCATTGATTGATGATGACACCAACCTTTGATGATGACGCCAACCATTGATGATGACACCAACCAGTCCATTGTTGGCGGATTGCGGACTGAAGTAGATTGATTGACTGATGATGCGGAAACCAACCACTGATTGATGATGATACCAACCATTGATGATGACGCCAACCATTGATGATGACACCAACCAGTCCATTGTTGGCAGATTGCGGACTGAAGTAGAATCAGGGGCAGAGGCACCCGGTGCCTCCTGGTTGCTTGTCGTGCAACCAGGCTGGTTGCTTGTTGTGTAACCGTGCCTCGCCTGGTTGCTTGTTGTGCAACCAGGTTTGGTTGCTTGTGTTGCAACCATGGTTACCTGGTTGCTTGTTGGAGTGCAACCGGGTTGGTTGCTTGTTGTGCAGCCGATGCTTCACCTGGTTGACACCAGCCATTGATTGATGATGACACCAACCTTTGATGACGCCAACCATTGATGATGACACCAACCAGTCCATTGTTGGCGGATTGCGGACTGAAGTAGATTGATTGATTGACTGATGCTGAAACCAACCACTGATTGATGATGATACCAACCTTTGATGATGACGCCAACCATTGATGATGACACCAACCAGTCCATTGTTGGCGGATTGCGGACTGAAGTAGAATCAGGGGCAGAGGCACCCGGTGCCTCCTGGTTGCTTGTCGTGCAACCAGGCTGGTTGCTTGTTGTGCAACCGTGCCTCGCCTGGTTGCTTGTTGTGCAACCAGGTTTGGTTGCTTGTGTTGCAATCATGGTTACCTGGTTGCTTGTTGGAGTGCAACCGGGTTGGTTGCTTGTTGTGCAGCCGATGCTTCACCTGGTTGACACCAGCCATTGATTGATGATGACACCAACCTTTGATGATGACGCCAACCATTGATGATGACACCAACCAGTCCATTGTTGGCGGATTGCGGACTGAAGTAGATTGATTGATTGACTGATGCTGAAACCAACCACTGATTGATGATGATACCAACCTTTGATGATGACGCCAACCATTGATGATGACACCAACCAGTCCATTGTTGGCGGATTGCGGTTGCTTGTTGTGCAACCGTGCCTCGCCTGGTTGCTTGTTGTGCAACCAGGTTTGGTTGCTTGTGTTGCAATCATGGTTACCTGGTTGCTTGTTGGAGTGCAACCGGGTTGGTTGCTTGTTGTGCAGCCGATGCTTCACCTGGTTGACACCAGCCATTGATTGATGATGACCCCAACCTTTGATGATGACACCAACCATTGATGATGACACCAACCAGTCCATTGTTGGCGGACTGCGGACTGAAGTAGAATCAGGGGCAGAGGCACCCGGTGCAGGGTTATTTCACAGATTAGTAAGTTTTTTGGCGTTTTGTGGTCACAATGCGGTCACCTGGTTTTCGCGGTTCTTAAAAACAGAAACATTCCTGGTTTAGACGGTTGATGGAAGATTTCAACCAAATTCATGAAACTACAAATCTATGGCGATTTGACCCCAGATGACCCCAAAATGTCACTGGCTCAAAAAAATTACTGACATTTTTAGTCTCGCTTTGGTGGTCGTTCTCACAAATTTGATTAATCTGCAACAATCTATGACGATTTGACCCCGAATGACCCTAAAATGACTATGGCATTGTCTTATTTTAATGGTCATTCTTTAAGTTAAATCCTCCCACCAAGCGTATACGGTAGTAGTTACATGGCCATGGCAACCTGTGGGTAGCAAGCGACAAGACCCCAGGTTGGGGTCTCTGTGGTAGAATTAAATCTATTAATAAATGCAAACTTGCTCTGACTTGGCCCATGTCACATCTTCCCACCAAGTTTGAGGGGCTGTGGCCTGTCCGTTACGAGAATAAAGGGGGACAGACTCATAGACGGACTCGGATATAGCGTATTATTATTAAAGCTCAAATTAGGTACACATGTTAGTTCCGTTTGGGTGTCATTCTTCTTCCTTTCCAAGTTCCTCCTATCCTTCCTGATTGTCATATTGGAAGCGCAATGTTGTGTGTGCTTGTCTGTCTGCAGGCAACACCCAGAGGTATAAAAATATTAATTACAATTCTGAGGAAATTTAAGGCACGTTTTTGGATTTACACCACCTGATGGATGACGTCACTACATAGAGACGGTGTGCTGTAATAGTTTGCGATGCACCGCCGCGAAAAATCCATAAAATTGTTGTGGTGTCATGGTAGAAGATATCATAAACATTAGGTAAATTGGTGTTTTTAATGAACCAGGGATTTTTAATCATAAGAAAAGGACACATTCCTCTGTACCATTTTAACATTTGAAAGAATAGGAGTTTGATTTGGTGGTGTTTATATTATATTTTCTTAGATGTAATAACGCTCTTTGTGGTTTTATTTTTGTGGTATCTTGGATGGCTGGCGAAAATTAAGGATTGGAGTCGCTAATTAGGGAAGAGCTGGATGCACCAACGGTAACTGAGATTTGGAGGAGCACAACATGTGGGTGAGTGCACAATTTTCAATCAATCAATGTATAAGCCTAAAGCAGTTGCAAATGAAACAGAAAGTGAAACAAATGTGGTAATGCATTGAGCTAGTTAACTGTAATGTGTCATTGTTATCAGCAGTAGATTGTTATCAGCAGCAAAAAAATGCTGAAAATGATACCATGTTAATTAGCTTGTTTGCATAGTCAAGATACATTAAATTGGAAACAAAGCAGTCTCTTTATGTTTACCAGTATCCAAATTTATGATATATGATATAACATGTACACGTTTGGGTTAGGGTGCACACATGTAAAAAGGAATCTCCCGATACCTTTCGGGCAAATATCATTGTTTCGAAAAGTGAAAAGTGGCATGTTTTTTTACCATGTTTACAGATTATACAGAAAAGACTTAAAACAAGCAATTGGAACCGGATTCATATTTAATCATTTTGGACCTAACGTGATTTCACATTTTCATACTTTGGGCCATAATAATTGTGGAGCTTTTTCGTTTGTTGAAAATTGACCAAAATTTAGGAGACTTTGATCAATTCAACTTTGTAACTTTTAAATTTGACACTTAGAGCCATACTGTAACAAAAGAAATAGATTTGTAAGTTTTCACTCTCAAAAGTGTCCGCTTTTATATTTGAACCGGATAAATAAGGCAAAACAAAGCGCCTATCTCGCCAATGCGTGTGCCACTCCGTCGGCCGTGACTGAGACCGGTTGATGTGTTATGACCATCCCAAACGCTTACAATGTTATGAGCATCGTGTATGCGCTCGACTAATATTTTGATCGTATGAATAAAACGACGGGACACGTCATTAATTTAACATCTCCGATTGTATCACAAATTAATTATTCAAGTATATTACTTTGAAAAACATTGAATTCATCAGCAAATGTTACAATATGGCTGTAAGACATTTCAGACAGTGCTTTGCAGACACTTAATCCATTCTTTGTGCTATCTGTTTTAAGGAACTGGTGTGCCGATGAGATTCACTGCTGACCACAGTCTTCAAACGGCACGATGCACCCTGCACAGGCCTATGTGATTGGATCGACTGCTATATCTAAATCTTGTGGACCCAGATAGTGCCGAATGTTGAGACTTTGCTATTAAATATTTACAAGCCGACGACGAATGTCGGCTTGTTCTGTCTCTTCTCAATTCTTACCTAGCCGGGACACCGGCTAGGTCTTGTGATGCTATCGGATCTTTCTTACCTAGCCGGGACACCGGCTAGGTCTTGTGATGCTATCGGATCTTTCTTTCTTCTTCTGGCAACAAATTCAAAATGCTTCTTCTCCTACATGTTACATCCTACAATGACGTCATTTGCACATATGCATCGGCTATATCCAGTGTCTATAGGATGTTCACAAATTTGGGGTCAAAGGTCATTAAGGGGTCATTTCCGGTATAAAACCAAATATCTTCAAAATGCATCTTCTCCTACATGTTACATCCTACAATGACGTCACTTGCACATATGCATTGGCTATATCCAGTGCCTATAAATTATTCACAGAATTTGGGACAAAGGTCATTAAGAAGGACATTACAAGTCTAAAAACAAAAAACATTCAAAAAATCACTGTTTTTACAAATTACATAGCAGAGTGTTGTCTTTAGCACACATGCATTGCTACCAACCAGGGTCTTTGGGGTGTCTACAGTTTTGGGGTCAAAGGTCATTAAGGGTCGCTTCCGGTCAAAAACCACAAATCATCAAATATGTTAATTTTTTTTTATTTTTAAACATAACCAGACCAGAGTTGCATTAACTTCATATATGCATTAGTGTTACCTGATGTGTGCACGGTATTTTTATTTTTTGGTCAAAGGTCATTTAGACGTCATTTCCGGTTTTAAGCTAAATAAGTTCAAGAATTTTTATCTCCATAACTAAGCATAGTAGATTTTTATATATAAACTGTAACAATACATTTTCGTGGTGTATATGAGGTTTGTTTGTATTGGGGTCAAAGGTCATTAAGGAGGTCAAAACGTCAAATTTGCAAAAAAATGTTTAAAACTACGGAAAAGTAGCTGTATCTCAGCCTATGGAAGACGGATAAAGCCCCTACATGCTACAGTGATGCACCATTAATGGTATGAGATGTCCATAAACTTTAAGACTGGCATTTCCGGCTCCGGTTAGGTCCAGATCTGTAACCAGATCTAGTTACCTAGCCGGGACACCGGCTAGGTCTTGTGATGCTATCGGATCTTTCTTTCTTCTTCTGGCAACAAAGCGTGACATTTTGCGTGACTTGCCACGTTTCGCCCTAGCTCTCTTATGCTTTGACAGATTTCAACCATACTTGAGCCAAATGACCACTGGACTAGGCCAAACCTTACATTTGACTTTAACCTGACTGTGACCTTTGACCTTGACCTTATGGTCAAAAATGTTGATTACAAAAAAAATGCTTCTCTTTCCACAAATTACATGCAATGATCATGTGACTCATGCATATGAATCAACATGTGGCAGTGCTTAAAACTTATTTAAAAAATTGAGGTCAAAGGTCATTAAGGGGTCATTTCCGGTAAAAGTCTGAAAAAAGTGTAAAAAATATTCAAAAAATCACTGTCTTTACAAATTATATAGCAGAGAGTCGCCATTAGCACACATGCATCGCTACTAGCCAGGGTCTTTAGGATGCCTACAGTTCTGGGGTCAAAGGTCATTAAGGGGTTACTTCCGGTCAAAAACCAAAATTATCAAAAATGTTCAAAAAAATTTTATCTCAAAATGTAAACAGACCAGAGTGACATAAACTTCATATATGCATTAGTGTTACCCAATGTATGCATGGTATTTTTATTTTTTTTTGTCAAAGGTCATTTAGACGTCATTTCCGGTTTTAAACTAAATAACTTCAAGAATTTTTATCTCCATAACTAAGCATAGTAGATTTTTTTAATTTAAACTGTAACAATGCATTTTCGCGGTGTATATGAGGTTTTTTTTTTTATATTGGGGTCAAAGGTCATTAAGGAGGTCAAAACGTCAAATTTGCAAAAAATGTTTAAAATTACGGAACAGTAGCTGTATCTCAGCCTATGGAAGACGGATAAAGCCCCTACATGCTACAGTGAAGCACCATTAATGGCGTGAGATGTCCGTAATAGCCGGTCAAAGGTCAAACTTTAAGTTAAGACTGGCATTTCCGGCCCCGGCTAGGTCCAGATCTGTAACCAGATCTAGTTGCACATCCGCCATCGGCGATGTGCATTGTTTTTACCGCGTTCTTCTTCTTCTTCTTCTTTCTTCTGTCAACACTATGATCAGCCATCGTAGCCACATGCTTTCAGGCATGTTGACCATACTTGGTCAGTATAACCGTTTGGTGGTGCCACAGATGTCACATGATCAACTTCCGGTCAAATGTCATCCACTTCCGGTCAATGGCCAAAACTTGGATTTTCACTAAAAATGCTACTTCTTCCACATATTACATAGCATCGTAACGTCACTTACACACATGCATCATCTATAGCCAGTGTCTAAAAGTTATACCACAAAATTGGAATCAAAGGTCATTAAGGGGTCACTTCCGGTAAAAGTCTGAAAAATTTGTACAAAATATTCAAAAAATCACTGTCTTTACAAATTACATAGCAGAGAGTCGCCATTAGCACACATGCATCGCTACTAGCTAGGGTCTTTAGGATGCCTACAGTTTTGGGGTCAAAGGTCATTAAGGGGTTACTTCCGGTCAAAACCAAAATTATCAAAAAAGTTACAAATTTTTTTATCTCAAAATGTAAACAAACCAGAGTAATATACCCATCATACATGAATTAGTGTTACATGATGTATGCATGGTATTTTTATTTTAAGGGTCAAAGGTCATTAAGGGGTCACTTCCTGTTTTAGCTAAATAACTTCAAGAATTTTTATCTCGACAACTAAACATAGTAGAATTTTTTAATTAAAATTGGAACAAAGCATTTTGTCGGTGTACATAAGGTTTTTTTTTCATTGAAGTCAAAGGTCATTAAAGGGGTCAAAAGGTCAATCATAAATTTTAAAAAATCAAAATCCATGTATAAGTTCCGATTAAGCTGAAATTCACCAGGAATGGTTATGAGGCGTCACTTCCGGTGTTAAACAAAATACCTTCTAAAATACCTGGCGGTTGTGCATGCTCGCGGTCGCAGGCGACCGCAACCATATCTAGTTACCTAGCCGGGACTGCGGCTAGGTCTTGAAATGCTATCGGTCGGTTTTTCTGGCAACAAATATACACATTTTTGCTCCAGCTCGACATGCTTTGACCGATTTTGACCTAACTTGGTCACAATCATCATTGACTACGACTATACATGTCACATTACTTTTAATGGGTTAAAGGTCACAGAGGGGTCAAATGAGCCAAAAATGTAATTTGAGCTAAAAATGCTTTTCTTCCTACATAAAACATCCTACAATAACGTCACTTGCACATAAGGATCGGCTATATCTTGTGTCTATAGGGTTAACACAGAATTGGGGTCAAAGGTCATTAAGGGGTATTTCCGGTATAAAACCAAATATCTGCAAAATGCTTCTTCTGCCACAAATTACATAGTACGATGACGTCACTTCCACATATGCATCGGCTATATCTAGTGCCTAGAGGGTGTTCACAGAATTGGGGTCAAAGGTCATTAAGGGGTCATTTCCGGTCCGAGTCTAAAAACGCTTTTAAAAATTATATCTGCTACATGCAACATAGTACGTTGATGCCATCTGCACTGACAGCATGGTCATTACCCATTGCTTGGAGTCAAGGGTTAAATTTTGAAATAGCCACAATATTTGAAGTAATTTATCCGTTTTTGCCTACAAATTTTTAGAAAAAGCACACCTTGTAGATATGTTCCTCCGATTTTACGAAACTAAAAATAAGTGGGACATACTGTAATAATTGGGTAATCCATCATTTTGCCTGTCAATTAGTGCCTGTCAATCATGAGATAAAATACTTGAGTAGCAGGGTACTCGAGAATCGTGACGCGTGAGAGATTAAGGTGGCGATTGGTACACAGTAATTATTTGGAATTTTAAAGAGGGACGGCGAGACTGTGAAACGGAGTGGGGTGGGGGCAGTAAGAGAGGAACTTGGGAGGTAAGGGGAGAGACAAATGGCGGAGGGTGAGAGAAAGAAGGAATAAGGTAGAGCCTATTATGGTTATGATGATGATGATGATATGATGATGATATCATCATCATCATAAGGTAGAACCGATCTCATCATCATCATCATCATCATCATCATCATCATATCATCACCATCATCACCATCATCATCATCATCATCATCATCATCATCATCATCATCATCATCATGATAGGGAATGATGACGACCATGATGATCATGCATGATGATACATGTGCTACATGTATACATATTAATGTTTAGCGTTCAATTTCCAATTTTATCAACTTTTCCTAGACCATGACATAAACCAGAATCGAGACATACAATAATTGGAAAGCGATACCGTTTGGGTGACGTGCCTTATCATGTGAGCAGTCATGTAAACATACAAGCACTGCACTTTGAGATTCACCGCCTACTACCCACTCAACGTGTGCTGATCATGCTCATGATACTTTGAACATAAAGTGAAGTCATTTAATTATTTGGAATTCAAGAGAGGGAAAGAAGAGATTGAGAGCCAGAAATTATTTGGAATTTAAGAGAGGGGGAAGGGGAGATTGAGAGAAATGATGGAAAGGGGAGTGGTGGAGGGAAGTAAATCAAGTAATAGATAAACTTGGAAGGTAAGGGGAGAAACAAATGGGGGAGGGTAAGAAAAAGGAGTAAGGTAGTTACCCAGCAAAAGTCGCAATTTTATTTTAATAAACCTGAATACAATAAAGAGCAATTATTTGGAATATAAGAGGAGAGGGAAGGAGAGATTAAGAAGGCGATTAGTACAAAACAGTAATTATTTGGAACTTAAGAGAGGGAGGGAGAGATCATGAGAAACGGATGGGTGGGGTGGGGGAAGTAATAGAGGAACTTGGGAGAGGGAGACAAATGGCGGGAGGGTGAGAGAAAGAAGGAGTAAGGGAGAAAGAGGGGATCTTTAAATTACCCAGGGAAAAGTCGCATTTTTATTCTAATAAACCTTATAAATACAATAAAGACTTATAGAGAGGGAGAGAGGAAGGAGAGATTAAGGTGGCAATTAGTACAAAACACGGTATTTATTTGGAATTTAAGAGAGGGAGGGAGGGATCATGAGAAACGAAGGGGTGGGGTAGGGGAAGTAATAGAGGAACATGGGAGGGGGGAGACAAATGGAGGGAGGGTGAGAGAAAGAAGGACTAAGGGAGTGAGAGAGGGATCTTTAAATTACCCAGGAAAAGTCGCATTTTATGTTAACAAACCTTATCAATACAATAAAGAGTAATTATTTGGAATTTAAGAGAGAGAGGGGAAGCAGAGATTAAGGTGGCGATTGTTACAAAAAAAAAGTAATTATTTGGAATTGAAGAGAGGGAGGGAGAAACGGAGGGGTGGGTGGGGAAGTAATAAAGGAACTTGGGAGGGGAGATAAATGGCGGGATGGTGAGAGAAAGAAGGAGTAAGGTAGATGGGGTCTTTAAAGTTACTCAGCAAAAGTCGCATTTTTATTTTAATAATACAATAAAGATTATTTGGGGAAGAAGAGATTAAGATGGCGATTGGTACTAAACAGAGTAATAATAGTATTTGGAGTATTGAGAGGGGGAGATTATGAAAAACGGAGGGGTGGGGTAGGGGAAATAATAGAGGAACTTGGGAGGTAAGGGGAGGGACAGCTGGCGGGAGGGGGAGAGAAAGGAGTAAAGTAGAGGGGTGGGGTTGGGGTCTTTAAAGTTACCCAGCAAAAGTCATATTATTTTAATAAACCTTAATACAATAAAGAGTAATGATTTGAAATTTAAGAGAGAGGGAGGGGGAGAGGAGAGATTAAGGTGCCGATTGGTACAAAACAGAGTAATTATTTGAAATTTAAGAGAGGGAGGGGGAGATCATGAGAAACGGAGGGTTGAGTTGGGGGAAGGAGAGGGGGGAGAAAGAAGGAGGGATTAAGGTGGTGATACAGGAATGATTATTACGACATTCTAAACATGAAAAAGTTTAGCGGTTAAAGGTCAAACTTTAAGACTGGCATTTCCGGCCCCGGCTAGGTCCAGATCTGTAGCCAGATCTAGTTCTTTCTTCTTTCTTCTGGCAACAAATTTCAAAATGCTTCTTCTCCTACATGTTACATCCTACAATGACGTCACTTGCACATATGCATCGGCTATATCCAGTGTCTATAGGATATTCACAAATTTGGGGTCAAAGGTCATTAAGGGGTCATTTCCGGTATAAAACCAAATATCTTCAAAATGCTTCTTCTGCCACAAATTACATAGTACGTTGATGTCACTTACACATATGCATCGGCTATATCCAGTGCCTATAAATTATTCACAGAATTTGGGTCAAAGGTCATTAAGGGGTCATTTCCGGTCTAAAAGCTAAAAATATTCAAAAATCACTGTTTTTACAAATTACATAGCAGAGTGTTGTCATTAGCACATGCATTGCTACCAACCAGGGTCTTTGGCGTGTGTACAGTTTTGGGGTCAAAGGTCATTAAGGGGTCGCTTCCGGTCAAAAACCAAAAATCATCAAATATGTTCATTTTTTTTTTATCTCAAAACATAACCAGACCAGAGTGATATAAACTTCATATATGCATTAGTGTTACCCGATGTATGCACGGTATTTTTATTTTTTTGGTCAAAGGTCATTTAGACGTCATTTCCGGTTTTAAGCTAAATAACTTCAAGAATTTTTATCTCCATAACTAAGCATAGTAGATTTTTTAATTTAAACTGTAACAATGCATTTTCGTCGTGTATATGAGGTTTTTTTTTATATTGGGGTCAAAGGTCATTAAGGAGGTCAAAACGTCAAATTTGCAAAAAAATGTTTAAAATTACGGAAAAGTAGCTGTATCTCAGCCTATGGAAGACGGATAAAGCCCCTACATGCTACAGCGATGCACCATTAATGGTGTGAGATGTCCAAAACTTTAAGACTGGCATTTCCGGCCCCGGCTAGGTCCAGATCTGTAACCAGATCTAGTTTCTTCTTCTTCTTCTTCTGGCAACTCGTGACATTTTGCGTGACTTGCCACGTTTCGCCCTAGCTCTCTTATGCTTCGACAGATTTCAACCATACTTGAACCAAATGACCACTGGACTAGGCCAAACCTTCCATTTGACTTTGACCTTGCTGTGACCTTTGACCTAGCTATAATGGTCAAAAATGTGATTTCACAAAAATGCTACTCCTTCCACAAATTTCATGCAATGATCATGTGACTCATGCATATGAATCAACATGTGGCAGTGCTTAAAACTTCCTAAAAAGAATTGAGGTCAAAGGTCATTAAGGGGTCATTTCCGGTCTGAAAGCTAAAAATATTCAAAAAATCACTGTCTTTACAAATTATATAGCAGAGAGTCGCCATTAGCACACATGCATTGCTACTAGCCAGGGTCTTTAGGATGCCTACAGTTTTGGGGTCAAAGGTCAATAAGGGGTTACTTCCGGTCAAAAACCAAAAAGTTCAAAAAATTTTTATCTCAAAATGTAAACAGACCAGAGTAATATAACCATCATACATGAATCAGTGTTAACTGATGTATGCATAGTATTTTCATTTTGGGGGTCAAAGGTCATTAAGGGGTCACTTCCTGTTTTTAACTAAATAACTTCAAGAATTTTTATCTCGACAACTGAACATAGTAGAATTTTTAAATTAAAATTAGAACTAGATCTGGTTACAGATCTGGACCTAGCCGGGGCCGGAAATGCCAGTCTTAACTTAAAGCTTGACATTTGACCGGCTATTATGGACATCTCACACCATTAATGGTGCATCACTGTAGCATGTAGGGGCTTTATCCGTCTTCCATAGGCTGAGATACAGCTACTTTTCCGTAATTTTAAACATTTTTTGCAAATTTGACGTTTTGACCTCCTTAATGACCTTTGACCCCAATATAAAAAAACCTCATATACACCGAGAAAATGCATTGTTACAGTTTAGATTAAAAAATCTACTATGCTTAGTTATGGAGATAAAAATTCTTGAAGTTATTTAGCTTAAAACCGGAAATGACGTCTAAATGACCTTTGACCAAAAAAATAAAAATACCGTGCATACATCGGGTATCACTAATACATATATGAAATTAATGTCACTCTGGTCTGGTTATGTTTTGAGATATAAAAAATGAACATATTTGATGATTTTGGTTTTTGACCGAGAGCGACCCCTTAATGACCTTTGACCCCAAAACTGTAGACACCCCAAAGACCTTGGTTGGTAGCAATGCATGTGTGCTAATGACAACACTCTGCTGTGTAATTTGTAAAGACAGTGATTTTTGAATATTTTTAGCTTTCAGACCGGAAATGGCCCCCTTAATGACCTTTGACCCAAATTCTGTGAATAATTTATAGGCACTGGATATAGCCGATGCATATGTGCAAGTGACGTCATTATATGATGTAACATGTAGGAGAAGAAGCATTTTGAAGATATTTGTGAATATCCTATAGACACTGGATATAGCCGATGCATATGTGCAAGTGACGTCATTGTAGGATGTAACATGTAAGAGAAGAAGCATTTTGAAATTTGTTGCCAGAAGAAAGAAGCAGAAGAAGAAAGAAGAAAGATCCGATAGCATCACAAGACCTAGCCGGTGTCCCGGCTAGGTAACAATGCATTTAGTCTGTGTACATAGGGTTTTTTTTTCATTGAGGTCAAAGGTCCTTAAGGGGGTCAAAAGGTCAATCAAAAATTTAAAAAAAATCAAAATCCATGTTTAAGTTCCGATTAAGCTGAAATTCACCAGGAATATTTCTTATGACATCCTAAGCACAATGCAAGAGCAGTTGACCCCATCCGTAACCCAGGGGTCAAGTTATAGGGTCAAATTGCGGCTTGTATTCAGCGTCTGTTGACTCTAGTTGATACATGTGTTTCATCAAATGACACCAACAGCTTTATAGATATATTATTATGAACGTTTTGGGGGTAATTTCTTTAATTAAGTTTATGTTTATGTTCTTGTTTCACATTAGCAGTAATCGTGCAATTTCTATTTTTGCATCTTTTAAATCTACGTGATCATTTTTGCACCAACTAAAAATGAGTTTAAAATTGTGACCACCAAAAAGTGCATTTTTTGACAGTGACTTGGCGTCAAAAATGATCATGTAGGTTATAATCATGTTCTATAGAGAAAGTCTGCTCAATGATTTGGGTGCAATTTTTTCAACACCCAAGGTAGATTTGGACAAAACAACAGCTTTTGAAGTGTATAAAATTCCATCCAGAATTGAACAAAAAACGTGTGACATGCCTGCAGACACCAGGATCCACAACATGCTCATCTATCAGGGGCACAGTTCTTTAACCCCAATACATTTGTACATTCATTGAATGTCCTTTGAAAAATGTGGGTACAAAAACTTGAGGTCAAATTTTGCACTATGATTGTTTAATTGAGGTTATTGGAGTATGCCATTGGGATGAGGCTATTGTGGCTATAGTGAGAGCGCAATTGATAATTTTTTACAGAAGCGTGTATTTACTACGGATTTACTACTTGCGTTTTTGTGTGAAAACGGAACGGAACTCCGCCACTAGCGCTGCGTGATCGTTTTGTGGAAGCCCTATCTACATGTATATGACTACATTTTGTTATTAACACTAACCCTGGGACCACCTGGGACTAACAAAACGGTTAGCTAACACTATAACATTTAACCCTAAATCGTAACCAAACTCATTCAACACTACAACACTAAACCTTAATTAGCACAACTTATACAGGCTGTATCAAAATGATTGGTACCCAATGTTTATTGGCAAGCCTGGTGCCTCAAAATGCAATATTGGATCATATTGAAATTGAAATCCTATCACAACATTTATCTACAAATTAGGTGGATCTTATGTTGCATTTTGATGTGACAGTCTTGAACATAATTACTGTAAACTGGTGGGTACCGATCATTTTGATACAACCTGTAGGCATATAATACTCCCGATATAATAACCAAAATAACGTAACACCACAAAACGATCTCGTGACCAAATTAAAACGTGAAATGTAAAATTTGAAATCTATGGTTTCAGCAGCAGCACTTTTGCTTCCAAAAGTCCTAAAGGCAGTGACGTAAACATGGTAAACGTTTGTTTCGCTCTTACGACTTGTGCGTTAAGTCGTATCAAGTGACTATTCATAAGGTGATTTAAATTAATGTAGGTCAAATGGATGAATGAATAGTCATTGTAATATGAGGTCATAAGTGTATGTGTTCAGGAATATTTCATTAAAAATACTAGTTTGCATCTGACGTCAGGGCAAAGGCGCGGCGTGATTGGTTGCTAATACAATAATATATTTGTATGACTATTCATGTTTTAAGAATATTAAAATGTATTAATATTCAAACTTGATGAATATTCATATTTTCACGAATAACAAATAATTGCAGAATATTCTATAAAAATATTCTATTGAATACTCAAATATTTAAATCTTAATGAACATTTAAATTATATTTCGATTTGAATAAAATATTGAAATTTGAATGAATTATTCAAAATAAAATTACACGAATATTCTATTTTTATGAATAACGAATATTCAATATTAATTTTATGAATTTTCTAATTCTTTGAATAGGCCTATGTATATTCTATGTATATGAACATTTGATGAATATTTGATGAATATTGATTTTTAATTTAATGAAAATTCAAATTTTATGAATAATAAATATTCAAATTTAATTAATTGATATTTAAATTTAAAAATATTCACAACACGAAATATTATGCAATATTTATTTGAATATTCAAATTTGTATCAATATTCAAATTTGTATGAATAATCAAATTTAATGATTATTTAATTTATATAAAATATACAAATTCAAATTTTATCACTATTCAAATTTAAAGAATAAATATTACATTTGAATTTATAAAATGTTAAATAAATTTAAACAATTTTTTGTGAAAATTCATTATTCATTAAATTTGTATATTCAGGAAATATGAATATTTAATCAAATTTCTAGTATCAATATTCCAAAATGAATACTTTTAATACAAATTTGAATAATCATTTAAATATTTGTATAAAATTCATAAAAATATAAAAATTGAATAGTCATAAAATTTAATAAAAATTTGAATATTCATATAATTTGCGATTCGCAAAATTCAGATATAAAATTTGATATTACACAATTTGCATATTCATGAGATGACGTCAATAATTTGCATATTCATCAAATGTGTCATCAATATCACGAGGTGTCGTCATTAATTTGCATATTCATGAAATGTCACAATCAATTTGGTGAATTTGAATATTTATGAGGAGACATCATAAATTTGCATATTCATTCGATGACGGCATCAATTTGCATATTCAGAAGATGACGTCGTCAATTTGCATATTCGTGAGGTGACGTCATCGATTTGCATATTCATGTAGTGACGTCATTAATTTGCATATTAGGTGAGGTCATAAATTTGCATCTTCATGAGGTGATGTCATCAATTTGCATATTCATGAGATGACGTCATCAATTTGCATATTCAGAAGATGACGTCGTCAATTTGCATATTCGTAAGGTGACGTCATCGATTTGCATATTCATGAGACGTTATCAATTTGCATTTTCATGAGATGACGTCATAAATTTGCATATTCATAAGACGACGTCGTCAATTTGCATATTTATGAGGCGACGTCATAAATTTGCATATTCATGAGGTGACGTCATCAATTTGCATATTCATGAGATGACGTCATCAATTTGCATATTGTGTCGTCATCAATTTTCGTATTCATGAGGTGACGTCCTAAATTTGCATATTCATGAGGTGACGTCATCGATTTCCATATTCATGAGGTGAGGTCATAAACTACGTCATCAATTTATGAGGCGAGGTCATAAATTTGCTTATTCATGAGGCGACGTCATCAATTTGCATATTCATGAGATGACGTCATAAATTTGCATATTCATAAGATGACGTCGTCAATTTACATATTTATGAGGTGACGTCATAAATTTGCATATTCATGAGGTGACGTCATCGATTTCCATATTCATGAGGTGAGGTCATAAACTACGTCATCAATTTGCATATTCATGAGGTGACGTCATCAATTTGCATATTCATGAGGTGACGTCATCAATTTGCTTATTCATGAGGTGACGTCATTAATTTGCATATTTATGAGGCGACGTCAAATTTTATGACAAATTATTAAAATTTGATATTTTTCACATTTTTGATATATAACAGTCCTCGATGTAAATTTTATATATATTTGATATATTCTTAAAGTGTATGTAGATGGGATGAAAAGCCGACGATCAATTGAAAATTTTGACCTTTCATATGGAAGATATGGATTTTTTTCCCAAAAGGACTTTTCATCCCATCTACATACACTTTAAGTATAAATCATCAGATTTATAAAGTTTACTTCGAGTACTGTTAAATATCAAAAATATCAATTTTTAATCATTTGCCATAAAATGTCCATATACATTGCGAATTTCAAAAAATCAAAATTATTTGATATCAGAAGGACATTCTTCGTATTCAGAATGCAATTCGATATGTCTGATGTGCTCTTATGTCCCACAATATATACTGTCCAAACGTTCATACCCCTTCCCTTAAATTTACCTGTAATCATAAGTGCATTGGATAAAAACTGTCGTTTTTGTTTAATTTTTGTTTTGTTTGCATATTCATGATATGACGTATTCACACTTCTTTATATCGTATAACGTATAAACAATGGATAGAAAATAGTTGTTGCATTCATTATTCATGTTATTATTACAATCAATCATAAATAGAAGACAGCATTAATCGTTCAAAAATGCCCCAAGCAATTATGGTATATAGATTAATCCTATCTAATATGGTTAAGGGTGACGTCAATCATGAAGCTCCTCAAACTAGGTTTATTGTCTTAAAGGATTTGCTTTCTAAAGCCGTAGACTGCAATAATAGCAATTAGCAGGCTTGGAAATGGGATTGGTTTTATACAGGGATGATCAATATTGTGAACAGGATTTACAACTTAACACACATGTCCATACGGGTACGACTTCTGTTTTTGACCCAGCAGCTCCGAAAGACTCCTAAATGTTACCAAAACACAGCGCTGAAAGACCCTTAATTTAGATAATAAACTCGGCTCTAAAAGAGACCCAAATTGCTCATTCTTCTGATTTCACACAATCTTGGATGAGATTGTTGGAGCAAAAAACAATTTTCAATGGTCCAATTTTCAAAATTATATATCCTATTTCACCCAGGGCCGGATTTACCATAGGGCCAGATGGGCCCAGGGCCCCCAAATTTTTTGGGCCCCCAAATTGCCCTGTGCAGTGTGCATCTTCCATTGCAGCCGAAAAACACCATGTTTTGGGCCAAAATATGGTACGAAAATTGCACAATTGTGCGCGCTTCTCGCGCACTAGCCTGTAACATAGCAAAATTCAACTACAATTTGTGCTAATAGTCTAAACGTAATAATTTTTCGCGCGCTTCGCTCGCAAATATCCTAGTAAAATCTAAAAACTTGGCCACTTGAATGCACATGCCTTCCTCACGGTGCGTTTGGGGCCTCCAAATTTTGGCACGGCCCAGGGCCTCCAAAAAGGTAAATCCGGCCCTGCCTATTTCCTCTACTAATTTCGCACCTAAAGCAAATTATTTTTTGCACTTGACTTCTTTGCAAAATATGCGCCACACATTCTCTTTTTTTGCCACCGATGCCCATTTGCCTTACCCTGGATTTCCCTGCAAAATATGCGTGAGCGCACAAAACGGTCACCTAAATTTCGCAACCACCCAATACACTACCACCCTTACCTCATCAACCCTCACATAAACACACACACAATTGCAATCTCATCACTATGCCACCTTGTCATTGTTTGGGGTTTGATGTTCCCCATAGACGACGGTAGCGAGGCTGACGAAACTACTAGGCTGAAAGAATCGGACTCCAGTGGACTAAGAATGGAAACATATTTCGTCACAACATACCACATTCGTAAATTTTACAAACGGAATTGGGTGAAATTCATGCATGATGATGATTAGCGATTTTTTTCTCGCAATCACAAGGTTTTTTCCATTTTATTTTCTCCTTAGTAAATGTTGCAATTGATACCAATTTTTTGGATTCAATCTTAGAAGAATTCATACAAATAGTAACATTCATAAATGCTTCAATCAATACTTATTTGTGTACACAAGAATAAATTCTAAAACTAAACAATAAACACAAAAGTGACGACACCCAAGTATCCAACCCAATCACATTGACGTTAAAGTTCTAGGTTAATTTTTATTCACGTATTCAGTTGCGATGTAAATTTTTGCCTTTGTATTTCAAAATTACGTGTAAACCAATGGCGTTTTCAAATTTTGTACAGGTCGTGATCGTCGCACATGATTGTCATTTTCCTGATTGAAATTCCCATAAAGTAAAGAAACAATTGTGCGGGAAACAATATCACCCTTGTGGAGATGTGTGGAAATGTCTGGAATGGTTATAGCCTCGTATGCCTACCAAATAAAATAGCAGAAGCAAAAGGAAGATGTGCATCATTATGTTGTAGATCGATTAATGAAGAGAGGAGCTCTACATTTTACAAAAGGAACAGGGTGGAATTCATGCATGGTGTGATGATACGCGGTTTTTTCTCGCAATCACTAGGTTTTCACTTTATTTTTCTACATGTTAACTGTTGCGATTATTAATTCTTTGGATCGAATCTTTGATTTCATGCAAATAGTGACATTCATAAATGTTCAATACTTATTTGTATACACAAGAACAAGTTCTAGAACTAAACAATAAACACTAAAGTGATGACACCCAAGTATCCAACCCAATCACATTAACCTTAGAGAGCTCTAGGTTAATTTTTATTCACGTATTCAGTTGCACACTCTGTTGGTTTTATCAAAAAGGTATTAGATTTAACTTTTATATTAAGATTTTACTACTTAGGAATGTACAAAGAAAACTCATTAACAAACTACATTTGCCCGATCCTATTTTTTACCAATATATTTTGTTCTGTTCACAAGTAAAGTTCTCTTTAAAATACATCACCAGTGCTGTAAATATAGTCAAATTCAATTGTGACATTGCATTAATAACCCTTCTTTCGTTCACTTCACTTAAGGCGATTTTGATCATTGGAAATGAAAGGCAATTATTTTTTTCACGCATTTTACAATAGCAAGATATTGAAATTAAATAATGTGACCTTTTTTGTTGTTGCCACAATGACGCGAGTGCTTGGGGCACATATCGGTGCACTGATGTGATAAAAATGATATAGTATCGCCATGACATGAACCTATATAACTGGGGCACAAGAATAATAACTCACCTATAGGTATGTACGCACACAATGTCCAGGAACTTACTTTAGTACTCAGCCTCTAAATGTTATGAATATTAGACGTACGTGGGAAGTCTTTGTCTAAAATGCAAATGCTATCTAATGCAATATTATGGAGAAGCAAAATTGAAATAACTTACATTTCCCCAGGCGTTCGGCATCACTGGACTTCATCAGTATAATTTAAAGTATCTCATAACTACCTAGAGTAGATTCTGGAGCTGATATATTGAATATTTGTCGCTCAACTATATCAGTCACAGCAAAGAATAGATAATTTTGATATCTGTGGATTGCGAAATGACTGGATAGTATGAGATCTTAATCTTTCACCCTTAATTTAGAAACAGAGCGGTAAAAAGACCATGCATAATGAAAATAGTTTATAATACGCAGGGATGAATATTTCAGGAAATTTCACAAATTCAGGAAATAGAACATTTCAGGAAATTCATCGAAAGGAAAAACATTCCGATTGCAATTTTTTTTTGGAATTTCAATAGGCTTCGCAGTTGTGTCATTGATGTAAGTACGAATTCTGAAACCCAATGGTAAATAACATTTTTATTTAGCACTCCAAAATACGAAATATAGTAAAGTCATTTGAATCATATGTAAGAATATCACATTTATAGAATCCGCTGTTAATTGTTCCCTTTAAAGCCCTCGAAACAACAAATGGATGATTAATTTAACCCATGTTTCGTGCGAAATAACGCATGAATGTAATGATTCAGCATTTATGGATTTGCAAGGCTTGGAAAGCGTACTTTACTTTCAACTTTGTTTGCACGGAGACAAACATATATACTCACTTGGCAAGTATTAAGTGAAGTGATTTGGAGGCGCGGATGAACAAACACCACATAATTTGTGTGGATCAGAGGGTTTTTTGAACTAAAGAAACATTTGTTCTGCAATGTTTAACTCATCTGACGATACTATCTGTGCAAAATTTGACGATTGTTAATAAATAAACCCTACTTGGACGCTTTCAAGCAGGTTAGGACTGTGGTATTTTATGAGCCTTCAGCTACAAGACTTACTTTATTCACATTAGCAATCAGAAAATAAGAACATTATGTTTACAGTTTATGTCCTTAATGTAAACTACCAAGTTTTAATATCATCACCACCTTCTTTCTTTCCAGTAAACTTGTTATAAAAAGAGCTAAAATGTTTACACGAGGCTTAATATCGGTATATCTAATCAAATGCGTCAATTGGTAATACTTACGTACTAAAAACGTTTAAATGCATCGACGTATCTGTAATGAAACAAATTTGGTCTTGCTTAGATGTTGAGTTCACTTTTACTGAGTGAATTACTTTAAAATACTTTGGTGACCGGCCGTTCAATGCCGTGATGACCTTGAAATGATGAAGTTCTGTCGCATCTTACAATCTGTGTTACTCTACAATCTCTCTTATCTTCCTTATCTTTCTATTCTATTCTATTCTATTCTATTCTATTCTATTCTATTCTATTCTATTCTATTCTATTCTATTCTATTCTATTCTATTCTATTCTATTCTATTCTATTCTATTCTATTTTATTCTATTCTATTCCCTACTCTATTCTACTCGGATTCTTATTTCATCTATTTTATTCTTTTTATTCAATAGCATTCTGTTTAATTTTATTCTATTCTATTTTAATCTATTCTATTCTATTCTATTCTATTCTATTCTATTCTATTCTATTATGTTTTTTATTATTCTATTCTATTCTACTCTATTTTATTATATCATATATATATACACCCATATTATATTCCTGTATATTCTATTATTTTCTATTCTAATGCTATTAAAATTGTCATTAAAGGACCCGAATTACTTGTTTCAAATTGGCATTATGTGAGTTCCAATTCAACGTAAATCACTTTTTTTGAATGACGGAAAACAGTGGTTTCACCTTGAACTTGATTCTTGAGAATACGTGAACATCACTCTGAATATTTGTATAACCTCCTAATGTGATTTTCCTTTGATTACATCAAGGACCCATGTTAAAATGACACACACAAAAGTCAACATGAAACATACAACAACATATATATTCTGACTAATGCAAGAGGCAATTTTATTATGTGTTTTTTAATGGTTTCTTTGACACCATGCCTTGTGTATAACCAGGATCTGTGGTCTAACGTAACATGCATTTTCTCTTTCAAATGGATATTTGGATTGTTCTGTAGAATATCGCCTCAGGCAAGGTCAAAGTAGAAAATCTTCCTCAAAAGAAGTCTTCTTTACAAATGAGATATGCCATTACATGTACACGCCATTTATTGGTAGTGCAGATTAACACATAAATTAAGGTCAAAACCAACTTAAATTCAATTAGGCTATCTTGATGTGGTTTGCTTGCCAGGCATCTAATAATATGGCAGGTGTACACTGGCAGTAGGGTACACCCATCATGCACTAGACTAATTCTGACGTCATTTCACTATCATATATGTATTTCAAACCCCGAGCTATGTAAAACCATATGGATAACATTTCCCTATTATTTCTCTATTATAAACACAATTATACGACGAAACTAAATTATAACATAATCGTTGATAATGATAGAAAACGGTATTATCGGCTTTATGCGTTGGTATCGCTCTTTCATTTAATTTCATCAATTCTTGAGATTTGTTGGTTTGCCCTTCACCTTGGCATCTAATTACAGGCTGTATCAAAATGATTGGTACCCATCAGTTTTGTCGTCTAATGAAACGCAGGTTTCTTTCAAATTCAACATTAAATTGTATTTTAATGGCTACAATAATAGTTTTATGACATTTTGTTACATAAATCTACAAATTAGGTGGGTGTTAGCTGCATTTTTGATGTGACAATATTTGCCATGCTCATTGGATATTGGTGGGTACCAATAATTTTGATACACCCTGTATTGTTTTCGCTATTGAGTACAATTCAAATAGCTTTGATTGAAAACTATTTAAATTTTTAAGTGCAACTTCAAAAAATTTTCAGGAAACATATCATCTCCGCAGCCATGAGCACGCATAAAAGTCTGCTGGTCTATCCGAAGGACGCGACAAGTCTTAAGTATTGGAGACTGGAAGACCGTTCGGGACAAGGCTCAAAGAACATAAAAAAGACTCTGAAACAATAGTGGAAAGAAAATTCACGAGAGTAAACAAAAAACACAAATCGGCCATTACTGACCACATCGCACAAGAAAATCACATCATAGAATGGGAAGAGGCAACAATCCTTGACAAAGACTCATATGCATCGTGAGTACTCGGATTTAATGGATTTGTAAAACAAAAAATGTTTGAATTATTTTATCTACTATCAATACATCTATTTCCCTATTGAGCTTTACTTAACAAGTCAACGAAATAGGATGAAGTACGCAATATAATGTTCTTATTTATTTTTTTACTCTATTTCTTAGTCATGATCGAAAACTTAATGAGGAGTTTATCATAGTCTAAGAAATTCTGTTTTACGAATCATGTAGATTTAGGATACCTTTATTTGGCCAAGTACGATATTTTGAACATGGTTGGTAATAATATAGCGTCTAGACCATCAAATCAAAACTAACCCATTCTACCAGTTTCATATTTCAACGTACATGATGTTACAGCCCAAATATTCATTCTATCAAAATTAAATCACTCGACAAATCTTTTTATGGCTTTGGCTTTAACACAACTTAAATTCTACTAATTTCCATATCATTTTCATTGAAACTTATGTACCAAAAAGTGCCAAAATAAGTTTTGTGTTTGTTCTTTTAAATTAAAATGTAAAATTGTTTCACTGATGCTTATTCTGTAGGATTGGTTTGGTTATCAGAAATATTAGGTAACCAAATTCAGTATATTTATTTATATTTTAAGTATCTTTAGATCTTTTAAATCTAAATTCAATAAAATCACATAAGCGACACGTAATTAAAAAGAATAATGGCTTACGATGAAAACACAAAATAATACATTTTATGTGAATACAAATATAACATTTAGTAATATATTACATCGTCGGCCGTATTAAATACTGACGACATTTTTAACATTTTTGAGAAAATTGGTACATTAGTTTGTTATGTTCTACTACAGACTTGACATTTAATATGGAATATTTTTTTCGCAAAATTCCAAGACTGGTCTGGAAGGGGTCTGCATGAACCACGCAGGCTAAATATCAATTGGGGGGTGTCGGGAGATGGTTTAAAATAATTGTTTGCCAGAAAATGTGCTTTCCATTAGTTTACATTATGGGGCTCATAATGTAGTGAATTAACCTAAAATGGCGGATTTAAGGAGGCTGAATTTGTTTTTTGCGGGGGTAAAATTTCTGAATTTAAGCAACATTATTCTGATATTATCAAATTTATTGAGGTTTGAGGCGACCTTACTGAACTAAAATACCAATAAGTGTTTGTCAGAACTGAAATGCACCTGTGAACAACCAGTTTTGAAAGTGGGAGGAGCTTTGAAAAATATGGCTCTTAAAAGTGGTGCGCACTCAGAAAATTTGAATGGTCCCCTGGGGCCAAATGTTATAAACTTACTGTACACAAAGAAATAGTGTGAGTTCATTGGACAACCAGGAATCCGCACAGTTGTTTTTGTACCGTAAGTTTATAACATTTGACCCCAGGGGGCAATTCAAACTTTCTGAGTACGTACAGCTTCTAAGAGCCATATTTTAAGCTCCTCCCCTGTTCAAAACCTTGGTACATTTGTAAGTGTATTTTTGCTGTCATGAATGCCAGTTGCTGACGAAGTTTAAGAATTATCACCTCAAACCCCTATAAATTTGATAATAACAGAACCATGTTGCATAAAGTCCGAAATTGTGTCCCCCACAAAGCTCTAATTCAACATCTCTGAATCCGCCATTTTAAGCAAATTCGCTACATTATGAGCACCATAATGTAAACATATGGAAAGCACATTTTCTATCAAACAATTATTTTACACCATCTCCCGACACACCCTAATTAATATTTAGCCCGTGCGGTTTATGCAGACTCCGTCCAGACCAGTCTTGGAAATTTGCGAAAAATATTCCATATTAAATGTCAAGTCTGTATATATTCACCAAAAACCATACCTCAAAGTGGCTTAATTAGTAAGATATTAATTAATTTAATTATGTCGCATTTGCAAAACCTTGAAATGTCTGTATCACATAACGACGTATTTGCCGATCATCTATATTGCGCAAGCCCAGTATGTCGTATCTGCAATTTAAAGAATTTGCCGTTTCACATAGTGACGTATTTGCCATTTGAATGGCGAAATTGACATTAGTCATTTTCACATAGTAACGTATTTTATTTAGTATTGATTTTTTTTTTAGTGATAAGTGAATTATATTGAAAATATGGTATATTTGCATTACTATTAACTTGGTTTTAATCGACAATAATGTTTTAATCAAGATTATTATGTTCGATTTTATCGAAATGCGTCATTTGCAAATACGTCAGTATGCGATACGGCCGCCGACATGTAGTGGTAGTTTTGAAGGTTTGAATGCTATAAGACTCTAAAATAGATGTGAGGTTATTCCACTCTGATATGGTATTTGGAAAGAAACTATTTTTTACACCACATTTGATGATACTCTCATGGATCGGAACTTCAGAGGGTGATATTGTCTATAATGCTTGTGACGGTTTGCTCGCGAATATCACAGGAATTGGGATTGCCAAATCTTCTGAATGAATTTTATATATCTTGGATGATGTCTCATTCCCAGTTGGCGATGGTGTAAGCAGTGAATCATTTACGGGATCTAGAGTAATTGCATAGGCTACCAGACATCAAAGGCACTTGTGGAAATCCTTTTACCATTAGTAGAGACAACGAAACCTCACGTCACCCGTTCAAAACAACTTGCAGAAGAGCTTACAAAAGGTACTCATTGCTAATGGAGACAGTTGACTCTCACGATGTGGTATCCCTAACACACTAAACACATTAGACTGGAGATCATAAGAGACCGGCTTACGAAAGACACATTCCCAAATGCAAGATTGCATGAAATTTTTAGAATTCATTCTCACGACAACATATATTTCTTTCAGAGGTAACATCTACCGCCAGAAGACATGAGTGTTCCGGCCAGCGCGATTATGGCAAATTAGCTAGATCAGCAAGCCATTGCAACCGCATCGTTAGACTGTACACCAAAAAACTGGCGTCGTTATGTTGATGACGTTCAACAAGATCTAAACAAAGCGAAGAACATCAAGTTCACATATGAACAGGAGAAAGATGGAATGATACCCGTTCCTTGATACATTAGTGGTCCGGAAGCAAGATGGCAGCATAAAGATATACAGAATGAAAACACGTCAAAGTGTATGGAAGTTCTACCGTTCATTACAGGTCTTTTCGAGAAGCTTAGACGCAGTTTTGGTAGCACAAGATCTATACAGTCATGTAACTCGTAACATTATTTTATCGAGCTTACATGACAAAAGGGAAACCAACCAAATGTGCGAGGAACATTGATTCCATAGGTTGCGAAAAACCCTGCATTGACGAGATAGGGAGAGCGTATAGCACACGGCTAAAGAACACCTGAAGGACATCGAGAAAGTGGAAGACAGAAAGAACCCACCACAGGAACAAATCAGTCGGCAATCACAGACCACACCGCTGCATCAGTAAACCATATCATAGATTGGGATGGAAACAACCATTCTTGATAAATGATAAGGAAGCAAACCACTCAAAAGAAAAGTCAAGGAGACATATAGATTTTATTGTGCGACCTTGCTCGTGTCCGAGATAAGGTATTTGCGCGGGATATTTGTGCAATAGTATGCATTATCTAGGTGGTGGTGTGGGGTTGGGTGTGTTATACATATTTTATTTACGGCATATCCATTTATGTCATCCTGTGAAGCGAGAGGGTATGTAGGGGTGTATGCGCGTTTGTACAATTGGTTTGCTTTAATTTGACGGAAATGTCAGGTCACATAGTTCCTGGAACAGAAATCTTCTGTAAATATACGTAAAATACAGTAAGAATATGCAAAAAGTGTCTATATTCTTACTGAAAGTTTATTTGAGTGTGCGTTTGTGCGATTAGTATCACTATTATCTGCATCATTTACCGTATATAAATGTGCCTTGATTTTACTGAAATGCCTGGTCATATAGTTCCCGGAAGGGAAATTTTGTGCAAAAATACGCAACTTAGTAAGGATATGAAAAATTGTCTATATTCTTATAGAAAGTTTTACTGCGGCAAATTTCCGTATCACTATCATTGCAGAACACATTTTGTACAGTGTATTAAGCGGTGTGTGTTTATGGCTTTTGGTGTGGGCTGTATATGTGGCAAGTGTCTTGCAGATATAGTTGAGTTGTAGGGGAGGGGTTTGTGAATATGGGTAGCATATGGGTGTAATAACAAAGTACATTTTGCCAGCAAGCCCAGTGGATTTAGTTCAGAAATGGCAAGGAACTATATAGTAGCAGATTTATACAAATACGAAGATTTCAGGAATGTTTGTTTGTTTCATGTGGGGTGTGGGGATGTGTAAGCAAATTGTTATTGTTAAAGGAAGTCCAGAATGGAAAGGGAAAATATACGTACACGGTCATAATAGTGACTGATTTACAAAATGGGACAACATTAGGAACGCGCGAGTGTGTAGGGGTGGGGGTGCGTGTGTGGAATGGGATGAGTTGGGGTTTAGGTATCTAGGGGTGGGTGATTGGTGTGCGCTTTTGTCAGGGGGTCTGTGCAACTGTGCACGTGTGTATCTTTATAGGTGTGGGGTGTGGGGGTATAAATTTGACAAGCGTATTTCGGAAATCCGGTGAATGGAATATCTACATGTACATTTGTAGCGAAATGACACGGTTCTTAGGTGTTTTGACTATACATTTTCCTGAAAGACTGTTTTATATTTCCATATTTGTTAAGAATGCATGGACATCTGTTATATTAAGGATAGCTTTCAAAAGATTGAAGAGCACCGCGCATTGATAATTTGAAATCAACCAGAATGTTTGTGATCTAAATTCGATCGATTTAGGTGATTGTCGGTACCTTATTATGACTTTTATGTTTTTGTTTTATTTTATAATTAGATAAAGAATCCTTTAAATTGGGTTTTATCCAAAACACCAACAAACAATCACTCAGATATACAGGCACCTCCTACCGCCCACGCGCAAGCACTCACGCATTTATTGAAATAAAATCGTAGAAATATATTAGTAAAGTATTTATTTATCTTATGTTATTTTCACCAAGTCGCAAATAGAGCTATGATCACCAATAGCATTCAATCACATTAGACTTGCCTTGGCTTTTGATAAGATATAATCACCAGGGTTATATTCCTGCTCCATGCATCTTCATAAATGTCACATACCCTTAACCCAAAGCCACTTTTACTCAACTTAAAGTAATCGCTATCGTTTTATAACTGTTATTTAATAAAACAGACATAACAAAGTTTTGCTTGGTATAAATGTAACCAACCCCAATCAGTGCTTTTACATTTATTTTTTACGCGAAATGAATCCACGCATGTTAAACATATCGTGTATTAACATTTGCCACCATTTCCCAAAGAGCCTTCACTACTGATTGAATCCAATCATCGTAATAAATATCAAGCTCTGCTATTTAGCATAAAGCAGCAACGTCACACGTGTTTGTATATACAAGTACACCAAGCAGTATCCTTTAACGCGGGAACAGAATGTGCGCTCCTATATGGTGGAATTAAAATTGGTATAGAGTTTTGAAGCAGTCAAGGGCCACTTCCTAGGGGGCCAATTTTTGCGAGTAAGATGGCGGGTGAATCGGAAAAAGAAACCACAACATCTATGGAGAATACAGCAAACCAAACTGGACCGACAATAATCGACGTTGAGGAGGAAATAGATGTTCAAATCAAGCGACCTGGTTGTAAAGTCCAATGTATTCGCTGTATAAGATTCTCTTTACAAGTCATTTTTTCCTACATCGGGTTGACCGCAATTATGGTTGCTTACCTACTGTTGGGTACAGTGATATTTAAAGCGATTGAATTGCCGGCAGAGATTCGAATGCGGGAGCAAATGAGAAGTATGAAGACAATATTTTTGAACAATTTATACAGAGATATTCAAAATAGGGATGCGATTAACTGGACAAATAATGCGCTTGGCCTACTAAATGGTATGGAACGAGACACCCTACATTATTTTACCTATGATGACCGCGATACTACCAATAGGTGGGAGTTCTTCGGAACGCTTTTATTTTCTTTGACCACTGTCAGTATGATTGGTAAGTATACCATTCATAATTTATATCAAAGTACATATCATTTATTGATAACAATACATGTATTATAATGTTGGCAGATTAATTGGGCCAAAATCCCCGCAGACGACCAATTAATTAGTAGCGTAGTAATGATGATATTAAAGGAGTGGGGTTCGTAAGCAAAAAAAGGCGACTTCAGTGCTTTGTTTTGTTCATAATATTACTTTGACTTGATAAAGTTTTTGGTATTAGAAATCGGACCATATTGAGGAAAACGAAGATAACCTCGTTAGATGACGTTCAATGTCTTGCCACAACAAATGGGAAAGTGTTCCGCAGTGATTCAAATCATGTACAACGTAAACTTGGTGGTAACATGCCCTCTTATGGAGTACATGGGAGCAATAATGTTGTTGATTCTACATAGAATAAAGCGTACGGGAGATATTTTCATATATTGCACACAATTCCATGTTTATTTGCATGTTTTACTTCATAGTTTAACTATTATCAGTAAGTTTTGGTGATTAAAATAAATCGATTCAAATAATCGCACGTAACCCATGGGCGCCGCCATATTAACCTGACCGCAAAGTGACCAGATACTCTGATGGTACACACTCAGTGGTGGAAACTTTTCAAACACGTATCATTAAAATTAGTTTTAGTTTAATTCAAATAACAAAATTATTACACATTGAAACATTCTATTTTTGAAAGTATTTACCAACTGAAAAAATAACTCTAAAACTAACAAAACAAAGTTGCAAAAAAGACAAATTGTGATGCAAAACTGGCCACGCTTGCCTCAGTTCCATTTAAATTTACAGCAAGACCACCCGTTGTACCGAATTTCTTGCTGTCTGAAAGTTGTAATGTCAGCGCTTATTTGTACCACGTGTGAAATATTCTTTAAATCTAGTATTTTTAATCGCCTAAGATGACTGTTAATGTTCCTAGAAACGTGACAGATGGATATGTTATACTTGAAGAAGCTGGAAATTAAAACATTGAATCTCGCAAGGATTTGAAACATATGATCAGATTGATATTTAAAGGAGTATTAGCGGTATTTGTGACACAATCTAGCAAAATAAGGATATTTGACATTAGCGCACAATGTTAGCTACACATGCCAATATTGCTAAGCCATATTGCAAAATGAAAGTTTGATTTTTCAAAACATTCGAAAATAATGTTTAATTAACGTATGAATGAAAACGACTTATGCAAAAACCTTTGCAATACTTTTCTTCTTTTGCAAGATTGGTTCACATTGTTGGTCCTCAATTTCATGAATAACAGTATGTAACATCGATGAAACGTTTCTATATGCTAGGACAAATTATGCATTCTTAGGTATTTTCTTGTTTGTGTTTGATAAATGTGATGGAATTTTAATAAAATAATTAAAAACGAAAGAAAACTCATATCGTATTTCCTATTGCTTGTTTGTGTTTCTTCATGTTGTCTGTATTATCTAAGGATATTTACAAGGATCATTTATATCATAATCTTGTTGTAGTTGACGCCTTGTTTGGTTATTGGCCTTGGAAACATTTAATTCGCAACATCTGTAGATTAAATTCAGACTCCCCTCTCCTCATGGTGCATTTACAATAGGGTAAATGAAGCCCGAGAGTACTCAATCCTTCGGAGTGGACAATAAGCCATATATCCGGTGTGCAGAGAGAGCTACACATGTATCTCGCAGTCAGTTTCGAAGCGAGAAGTGTGTTAACCCCTGACTGTCTCAATCCGTTCATGTACCGTTTAAATGCAGGGTGTCCCTGAAAGAAATGTATTGTCGGAAACTTTCATTTTTGGTTATTTGAATGCCCAAATCAAACTAAATAGTTGATGTGGTTGACTATTAAAACAGCTATCACGTACTCTTTGAATTTTGATAATTGACCATTCCGTTCTTGAAATATCAAAATTTTCAATCCATTCCACGAATTTAAATATCATTCAATGACAATAGACGCCTCATACGCAGTGATTGGTTCTCCAAATAAGATGTTTTCGTAAAATTCTTATATATCTAGAACGGAGCGGGTCAATTGTGAAAATTCAAAAAGTTATTTTCATTCCTCAGCCACATCAGCAGTTATGTTTGGTTCAGGCATTGAAATACCCCCCTAAAGTAAAGTTCTGACAATACAATTCTGTCAAGGACACCATGTATTCACAACCTAAGTCGGACCCCTAGTCTGACATGATATGCGGTCCAGAAAGTGACCTGATTTATGATATTCACAGCAAGGTAAACCGCAGCGCCCTGACGTTTTACGTACATACATAAATAAATGAAATACAAGAATAATCTAGATTTGCGTGATTGCCTTGGATAATCGGTAGGGAGTCGTTGCATGTATTTTTAAGATATACAGACTTGACATTTAGTATGGAATATTTTTTCGCAAAATTCCAAGACTGATCTGGAAGGGGTCTGCATAAACCGTACGGGTTAAATATTAATTGGGATTTGTCAGGAGATGGTGTAAAATAATTTTTTGATAGAACAAATTTCAAATATCATTTCATGGTCAATTTGAAAATAAATACAACTAGAAATAATGACATAATATGTAAAAAGTGAATAAACATTACAGAAATAATGTCAGTTTATGTCTTACTGAAAGTAAATCCTTTATTTCTTTGGTGTATGTTTTGTAATTCATCTAATTAAGTGACAAGTCTCTTTAAATAGTCTCAAGTTTTTTAACAAAATTAAATCATTTTTGAAATGCTGAAAGTATGCAGATTATTTTAGAACACAAAAAAATCTCACAATACCAAAAAAACCAAAAAAAACCAAAAGAAAAAGAAAAAACAACAACCCAAAAACACACCAAAAACCAAATAACCCCAAAACAAAAAAATAAATAAAAAGTCAAAGAAACAACAACAAAAAACCCAAAAAAACCCCCAAAAAAACCCCCAACAACAACGGCACTAAATTGGTCAAACATTGACAATATAAAGGGTTTCCAAAACCAATACACATATAGTCAATACTAAAACTTTTGTGTCTTTAATAAAAACAATGAAAAACAAACGGCTCGATATTTTGGTATTTCATCGATTTCCAGGCATGCGGATGGGTGTTTGTATGTTTGTTCATTCCAGCTGACTGACAAGTCTGCTAGACTAAAAGACCAAGAGGTTCCCAATTCAAATGCATGATATTATCCCAACCCAGTAACCCTGATAATTATGTAATATAAAACCAACAGCAACAACAACTTCCCAGCTTACTGCTAACTTAGGTACGGGCATACACCATTTCACTTCGGTTCAGAAATTTAGATTTTGACAGAAATGCTAAATTGAGGTATTCAATTTGCATCACTCATTTCATTTCGTCCAATGGTATTTATGTCTATCGCTTTGGTGTTTTAATGACTTTTTCAAATCGTTGAACAAAACGCACTGTCATAAAAGCACACAGTCAATAAAAAAGTATCGCTATTTTGGACAAAAGTTGTTACAATTTTGACAAATTGTTTCCCCCTAAAATTTTGCCCTTACATATGCGTTGGGGAAAACGTCATGGACATAGTTTGTATATCATAAATAACTGTTAGAAACGTCAAAATTTTGCATAGAAAATAAAAAAAATAAATAAAAAAAAACAACAACAACAAAACACAAAAAACAAGTGGTATGATTTATGAAGCAAATAACGGTTCACACCTTTAAGATAAAGTTGTGATTATTAAAGTAATGTATCTGAAGGTATCGTAGAATAATGTTTTTGATGAACAAATAATTCTAATAGTCTTGTGCCTGAGCGCATGTCTATATCAAGACTAGGCGGAGTAATACCATATTGCCTGCATGCTGAACTATGAGATAGTGATGCGGTCCTATTATGACATTAAACAACTCTCATGTGTCCTTATGGGTACACGATGAATTGTTGGTCGAAGCAGCCAAAACAAAATAGATTTTTATTATCTTAATCAATACTATTGAAAATAACACTTTGATGTTTTGCAAAAGTTCATTCTACAAATCATATACTTTGAAAACTTGCTTGATTTATTGTTGTTGAGTTATGTATGTTTTTTACAAAAGTGTTGTTGTTTCAACCTTCTTTACAATATAACTCAAGAACAAATAATTCTAATAGTCTTGTGCCTAAGCGCATGTCTATAATAATAGTAGCCTATATCAAGACTAGGCGGAGTAATACCATATTCCCTGCATGCTTGCACCCTCACGTGTCCTTAAGGGTACACGATGTATTGTTGGTCGAAGCAGCCACACACAAAAAAAAATCGATTTTTATTGTCTTAATCAATATATTATTGAAAAATAACACTTTGATGTTTTGCAAAAGTTCATTTTACAAATCATATACTTTGAAAACTTGCTTGATTTATTATTGTTAATGAGTTATGAATGTTTTTTTACAAAAGTGCTGTTGTTTCAGCCTTCTTTACAATATAACTCAAGATCCACAGGAACTACAAAAGTACTGTATATCTGTGATATTTGAATTCTTCTACAAACTCGCTATGAAACGATCCATGGAATTTTTGCCAAAGCTCACTGCCATTCGCAAGATGCTCTGAACTATCAAATCGCAACACTTTAAAACAGTTACTAACCTTATATAAACATTAAAATTGACTAAAGACTGTAAAGTAAAATATTTCGTACGGTAAAGTTATAACGCCTTGATGTATGTTATTAGTTTGAATAAATCATGTATTTTACGTAAACCCATGTTGGTTTTTTGTAGCATACTTTTTTATTTGCACTAAGGGTCATATTGGACAAAGGAAGCAGCAGTGATATAATATGCATAAATCAATAACAGATAGAGCAGCAGTGGCTTAAAATCTATATTAAAAATGCATAGCATATAATACGAACAAGGTCAAGAAAAGTGTACACATTTAGGAATTACGTACTCTAACACCAGCCTAAGTATTCGCTGTAGAAGTGACGTAAGGCTACCATTGCAATAGATGAATACAATTTTCGAATAGATTGCCCAGCGGCACTACAACGTTCACGCGGTACCTATGAATTGAACCGTAGATGTCAAAGATATGCTAATCACTCGCACCTGTAAGATTAGTATCTTAATTGAAAAGATCGGTATTATATTCAATCTATGATTGCACACATACACAGGTAATGAGTGCAACCTGCTTGTAGTGCAGGGTGATCTATTCAAAAATTGTATTCATCTATTGCCAATTTGCCATAGTAATTAATCCGAATATTACGTCACTTCTACAGCGAATAAACCCGGTAGTAACTTTGTTGTCAGACTGGTAGTAATCGGGAATTTCGTACAAGGTACAAGTTCCTCTCAGGTTGGTAAGTTAGAATTAAAAAGACCAGGTTGCGTCTCATTGTCAATCAAACTCCTCACTACCCTTGATTGATAAGAGGCGCGTAAAATGAAGGTTGTTTCATCTGGTGCCGATCGGAGAAAAGGAATCGCAAAAAATGGCAAAAAGTCTTTGATTACGGTAGCCTCCCCCAAGTGTGATAACACTTAGAAGTAGAAAATGCAAACTTACTATAGAAATGTCTGTGGTCGAATGTTCTTTTATTGTTAAGCGCGATGATCTTATGCAATGGCGCTATAATAACAAGCCCTGTAAGATTAGAAGTAGGATATGTGAGACACATTCAGTACATTGAATGCAAAAGAAAATGTCATACCCGGGTGTCATACCTAGTAGATTATATATGGCTTACTTCCATTTTCAAATCTGTTATTCTTTTTATTCCTTGTGGCTTTGAGGTACACCCCTGTTCACAGTTCTTATTCCTTTGCGACAGCTGGGATCTAGGAATACTTGTCTAGGTGCTTGTGATAGCGATATATGCTCAAGAAGCTTCAAGATATACCTTCTCACTGTTACAAGATTCTCTATGGCCACCTGTCCCACACACGGATATGTCGTCAATTCAGCATTGCCTACTTTGATCGTCTTGATCTCACGGCTTGTCACGAAGATATGGGATCTTATCTTTGATACGGGTGACCAAAACTGAATGTATTTCTCTGTCTTAGGTTTCCCTCCCTAGTTAACGACATGTACGGTATATAGCCCACATGTGTTGGGGTATGTAGCTTTTAAATGCTGGCGTTAACCCTCTTTCAACGAAGGAGGAGCTGTACAAATCATCTGGTATACTAAGATGCCACATGTACGCCCAAATGACTTCGGCTAATTGTAGAACCTCATCTTGCGATATTATACACTTTCAGGGATTATGTGTTCTAACACCTGCCAAATTGTGAAAGAGGTAGCCTGGTGGGAACTTCCTTGTCAGGCTTGTAGTAATTACTTCAGTATATCGGGCAGGTACAAGTTCCTTTCGAGGTTGGAAGTCGGCTACCTGCATGCCCGGCTAGAAGCCCCCTGGCCCCAGTTTAATACTGGGGCAAATAGAAATTGTAAGTTTGCTATATGAATGGATGGACAATGACAAGCGTTTAAAATAAAAGAACGTTCTACCATGGACCTGTCCTTAGATTCATGGTCGAACGTTCTTCGCGACGATCTTATGGAATGACGCTATAGATTAGAAGTATGATCTGATTTAACTTGTGAGACACAGACCCTACATTGAATGTAAAAGAATCATGTCCTAATTATTTAGATTATATATCAATATATCACTTACTTCCATTTTCAAATCTTTTATTTCTCCTTGTGGCGTTAAGTTAAGGTACATCTCTATTCACCTGTTCACATTGCTTGTTTGTTGCGACATCTGGAATCCAGGATAGAGTACTTGTATAGATACTTGTGATAGTGACATACGCTCGAGATATACTTCCTCGCTGTTATACGATTCTCTATGGCCACCTGCACAACACAGGATATCTTTTCAATTCAGCATCGCCTACTTTGATCAGCGGCCTTGCTAGAAAATGTGACGGTTTCATATGAAACTAAAAAACAAACTCGAAAGTTTTTTGGTTGTCACGATGATATGGGATATAATCTTTGATAATGGTAACCCAAAATGATATGTATTTAACCAGAAGCATGGTTGCATTTCTCCCATTTTGGGGTTCCCTCTCTAGCTAACGGCATGTATGGTATATAGCCTACAGGTGTTGGGGTATATAAATGCCGACGTTGAAAAATTTATAAATGACGACATCAAACAACTGTACGCACAAACCATCCGGTATACTAAAACGCCGTATGTACACCCAGATGACTTGTGCTAATCGTAGAACCATATCTTGTGATAATCTTAGTAATACAAACTTTCAATGGCGGTAGGGGTTGAGGTTGATGTAGCCCATGCATCATAGGTTTCTATTCATGGTAAAGTCATGATTTTTATTTGTCCACGGATGATTAGCTTGGTAGACAGGTCATAATACGGGTCAAAATAGACATTTCCTATAGGAGGTGTGAAGCACCGTGCGAATCTAAGGTGCGCAAGTGACACCACTCTAGTGTGCGGAAGCAGAGACGAGCTTAAGACCGAAAGGGTGGATTTTGAACACCAAGAAGACAAAATTTCTAGATGAGGATAGAAAGTACCACGGATAGAGTTTCATGCTGGATAAAAGACATGATGCAGTCATGTCTACAGTAGAATTCACCACGACCTTAAACCCCATTAAAAGTACTTAAACCCCATTAAAAGCTATTAAACCAAGATAACACTCATTGAAAACAGCTCAACTGATTAAATCAGATCTTCTCTGGTTAAATCCACACTACACATGTTTCTGTTTTACCTGTGCAAGGAGCAATGAGCTGGTATTATAGTTTCAGTTGGGTAAACGATAATAAAGCGAACGCAAGGTAACAATACTGTGTGAGCTTTTCTTTACGAAATAAGACAATAATCTACTTATTGTTAACCAGCGTTCTTGAAAATGAGAAGCATAATGGTTTGCAGACTTAACACGGTTTGGAAATAATTTCTTCATATTTTTTGTTGTTATCTTTCGTTTACATATCCTTCCTAAAAAACAAAAGTGCGAATATTTCCAAACACCTAAATTAGCTAAAAATTCAGGACATATTACAAAACTATATTTTCTAGAATTTCAGAGAATACTTTAAATATTGGCCGGTTATTTTTCACACAGTGACGTTAACTAGGCAATTGCCTATACTTCTAACATACACTACTTGTAGAGGTCACGCGTCAATTGTGAGAGCTCTGTGTATTGTGTATAGGAAAACGGACAGTAACTGCAGTATGATAATCAGGAAGTGGACAGTTTATTGGGTACACCATAAACACAGAGGGGATACGCTTAGGAGATCAAGCGTCGAATGACTATCGCTAGGGATGTTGTTCAGAAGAAGATAAGATCCGGAAGAGCAAGCTACAAATACTCCTCAAGATTATAGAGTCAATAGCTTTTGTAGTGGCAACATATGGCTCAGAGTTCTGGACAATGAACACATGTGAAAAGGAGACAGCGAATTCCTTTGAGATTGGTGTTACTGCAGAAAAGAGAACAAATGAATGGGTTCTTAAAAAAGTTGGAGCTGAAAAACGTGATGTGCTGATGTTATTGGAAAGAAACTAGCCTATCATGGGCATACAAAAAAGACACGTCTGCCTGGAAAAATTTATCATCCAAGGAATGATGAAAGGAAGACAAGAGAGGAAGACCAGCAGCAAGTTAGAGGTAGATGACAATAAGAAGGTGACCGGGTGAATACTTCAAATGCAACAAGGATTGCTGCTGATCGCGTTAGATGGAGAACTCTCAAACGGACCACACCTTTATAATAGTGTATGGTATATAATTAGAGAGAGAGAGAGAGGATTAGTGTTGAACTGAATAAAACATTTTGATCGCATTTTACTCCGCTAGATTACGTAAAACATTTTGGTCCGAGGAATAACACATGTACATTGTAGTTTATAATACCGAGACTTGAACCCACGTACATTATCAGCGCACATGATACCATATGAATATGAGGTTCAACCTATTGCGATTTCTCTGTTCCAAAGATTCACAAGCAGTATAAAATGTTAATCAAGTTTGTAAAACATTTACATCCCAGCCTTATGAAGAACACTAAATTGAATTAAAGGCGAAAACATATTGCATGGGTCTCTATTACATGTATTATACTACACTGCATGCCGGATGTTGTCTTTCTGTCATGGGTCATCCCAAGTGTATGTTGGTTATGTTTTCTGGCTCCAAGAAAATGTTAATATGACCGTGCTGTTGACAAGTTTGGTGATCTGGAAATGTGGGGACAGAGATACTCATCGGGTCTGGATAAAAACAATGGTAGAACAGCTGCGTGTATAATAGTTCTGCAAAAAAAGTAAACCATAATATCTGCAAAATATGAGTAGTCCTTTTGCTCGCGAGATAAAATGCAGAATCACTAATAGTAGATACATCTTTCTTACTGAACGGGGCATTTTATAATACAAAGAGCGGGGAACTGATAAGAGAACTATTAAATGATATCAATATGTTTGAAAAATATCATGTGCAAATGTTATGAAATAATTTAAAAGCGTTTTGTTAATTTTTTGGGTCCTGATGGGACCAGGCTCAAGTAGAATGCTCAAGCCAATATCAAAAGCTTATATAAACATACTGGCGTATATGAAGAGAAAACTAAACAGAAACAGAATGAGGAAAAAGAGCAAGAAAAAGAAAGGCCACTCCCAACAAATCAATTGTACAATTTGTCTCTTAGCCCTTGGGTCGAGAAACAAGAAATTGGAATTCTTTTTCCGTGCCCTTGGTCTTTAGTGTTTTATGTGTTAAGTCTATGGAGATTGAGAGAACACCATAGCCTCAATGTTCAATAAGGTTTAGGCTTTTAGCCAAGACCCACTTTTTTGCAATGTTAATTGTTTTTTTGTATTTATCCAAGGATATGTGGTTCAGTGATCAGGTGTATTTCACTATACATTTACGACGCGTCACATTTCCTAAACCCATCGTAAGTACCAAGTCCCATTATACCATAGGATATATATGTTAGAGTTACGACGCTTCGTATAGTTTAGTATACTCACTGGTGCTCCTCCTAAAAAATTAAGATGGATCCAGCGTGATTGAATTCATTCATAGAATTTTACTAAAATTTGAACGAAATGGTACTAATGACCTGTTCAGATAACAAGTCTGAAATAACTATAGAATACAAAAGGGGGTTATGGAATTCGATTTTAAACAAAATTAATTCTCAAAATATGCCGTTTTAGATTAAGATTAATTTGATACTAAAACTTTTTCATTGGTTTAGAGCTCGATAGTTGGTAATTTAAATCAGCGTTAACTCTCTTCACGCGGGTGTCGACTGCAGACGACAAGTTTCAAAAAAACTTTAAAAAGTCAAAAATTTCAGAAATGTGAATTTTCATGACCATATTTGGAATCAGCATGAAAAATGCATTAAAATGAGTACAAACAAGCCTACTATTGGTTCAGTGGTTCTTAAGATAGCTTTTGATATTTTGAGAAAATACCTGGACTGTTTATGTTAAAGTATATGGCTAGCATGCAGAGCATTAAGATTACTTAAGAAATATTTTCATAGATTAAGAGCTGAATCTAAAGTCGCTCATACCGAAGTATGAATCAGCTGTATAATATGACCAACAAGAGAATAGCATTGACAATGTTACTATTACAATATAAAAGACCCACAATAAATAGAAGATTATGTCTAGGGTACCGTTAAATGTGCAAATTAAGCCTGCCAAAAAAGCAATCTCCGCAAAATAAGAACATATATTATGGCTGACATTTAGAAATACAAATTACACACCTACGTAGATAGTAAATCCTTGGGAAAACTCGTATTATCTTCATCAAGGACATTTACTGTATTTATCTAAGTCTGATCAGTTTAAATAAGTCTTTTAATTTGTCACAGCATTAAGCAAGGGAATGAATGTCAAGTTCGTGTAACTGCATGGGAAGCGCTCGCTGTTGTGGAATTTCATTTGCAGAATGTTGGTATATATCAAATTACAGAAGACCAACAACTGCTTTTCATTTAAGCCGTCAGTACTGCATCTAAAACCAATATTCATGTAATTTTCACACCACTACACTGGTTTAATTTGCATTTGAGACTCTGATTTACATTGTGTCTATACTTTATCCATTTTCTGCTGAATTATATTGTGTAAAATAAATTTCGAGGCACATGTTGGTAAATCTTAATGACCTAAGTGTAATTGTTTGAGTCTCCAAATTTCATAGACAATATCATGCCGCTCTATGTTGATGCGTCTTCTTATTATTATCTTCGTCATGTCATTAAATTTCTTTCGTTTTATTTTATTTTATTGCACAATTTGTATATTTACTTATTTAAAGTGGTACGTCATGCGTACCTTCAAACAGGTACTCTTTAGGATATGTTGTCTAATGTGGTAGAACTACAATATGATGCCCCGTTACATGAAATCTATCAAGAGATTAGCTGTGTATGCTCCCAATCTCTGAAGAAAAAAAATTAAAACTGGGCCACGCTTTGCTACCTTTGACTTATTACACCGAATAATTAAAATCTCAGTGGAAGAATTATTAGTGCTAATCTGCAAATTAGTTCAAATATGTACCCTTAACTAGACACTTTTAATTTCCCTTCGCATATTCAATTGGGAAATTTGAGTTGAATCTGACTACGGTGTGTACCGGTGAGGTTTACAACCAATATTTATGCCGATAATTTCTTGTATTTGGTATTGGTAATGTCTATAAAGAAGTGATACCTTTGGTAAAGTGTGATAATTTACGTACCATTGAGTTTTCTCAGCATATAACCACAAGAGTAGCGTCTGTTATTTTGTTAAGCAGTATTGCGTTCATTTAAATTCGGTAAATACGTTTTTATTTACAGCATTTGCAAAAATGTTGAAATTTAAATTGTGTACAATTTTAAAATGCTAAAATTATAAAATGGTTCTAAACAAAATTTGGACTAAATAATCACCAAACTCAATCGTTTTTTTTTTAAATAATACCACATTTCCTTTGTCAATAAAGTATCTGTAAAGGTTAATCCATACTCTAAATAACTGCATCTTTGTATTTTGAATAGCATTAAACTAAATGACTGATTCTATGGCTGATTCCAATTTGGTGTAAGTTGGGATATGTGATTACAATGAAAAATCAGGTTTGAAAAATATAACCAGTTTTATATTTAAAAAAGAACATTATGCATTTAACTATCACGTCACACTTTAGATCCTGAACTCTTCTCCAACTAAATGGTAGCTTTGATGTGGTAACCTATCACGTGTCTCATTATTATATACCACAAGGCAAAAATTGATGCACAGTATTTGTATATTTACTTATTTAAAGTTGTACGTCATGTGTATTCCTTCAAACAGGTACTCTATACGATATGCTGTTTAATGTGGTAGAACTATGAGGCCCCGTCAGAGATTAGCTGTGTATGCTCCCTATCTCTGATGAACTGGGCCACGCTTTGCTACCTTTGACTTATTACACTGAATAATTAAAATCTCAGTGGAAGAATTATTAGTGCTAATCTGCAAATTAGTCCAAATATGTACCCTTAACTAGACACTTTTAATTTCCCTTCGCATATTCAATTGGGAAATTTGAGTTGAATCTGACTATGGTGTGTACCGGTGAGATTTACGACCAATATTTATGCCGATAATTTCTTGTATTTGGTATTGGTAATGTATACAAAGAAGTGATACTTTTGGTAAAGTGTGATCATTTACGTAACATTGATATTTCTCAGCATATAATCACAAGAGTAGCGTCTGTTATTTTGTTAAGCAGTATTGCGTTCATTTAAATTTAGTAAACAACAATGTTACAAAGGGGTTCACCTTTATTACAGCTCTCTACAAATTCAAAATAGTTTGCTTTATTGTTTCCTTGTAAGATGTTTCTAAAATGCCGCAATTTTAAAATGCTTCTAATTTTAAAGTGCTAAAATTTTAAAATGCTACAATTTTAAAATGCTAAAATTGTAAAATGTTTCTAAACAAGTATATTATTAGTTCCAGTAACGATAATGTTCATAACCGTATTATATCACTGTAATTGTGACTCATTAATCACCAAGGTCTACCTCATGTTTTGTCAATACCACATTTACTTTGTCAATAATGTATCTATAAAGGTTAATCCATACTCTCAATAACCGCATCTTTGTATATCGAATAGCAATCAAACTAAAGATCATAATAAACATCTAATGCATCATAATTAGTGTTTACTCTGTCGCATTATTATGTGTTATATACCTGTCGGGAATTCAATATTATTAATCGATTTAGCAGTTGTAATATAACAACCTTACCTTTTGGAATGCGTCATATAATTCATGACCTATATATGAACATGAACTCCGAATGGTATTTACAATAGAGCATGAAAATCAATGTATGGAAAGTATTGATATCATAAAAAATCTAATTCCGATACTCATTCACGAAAGCTTTTGACGTTATGTCTTTATAGATAAGTTCCTTACATGTTTCTTACATGGTGATTACACTACGACGCGAAATAAGTAATACCGTGCTCTAATCACTCCCACATATAGTAATTGTTTCAAGCGAAGGCAATCGCATAAAAAATGATATAATGGTCGACAGAACAAAGTTTTAAAGATCTGATCTATATAGCAATCGCGGCAATTATAAAAGTATATACATGTATTATGACTTGTTGGCTGCCGAATGGTGTCATATATCCTAGTGGCATGGCAGTGAAATAAATGTAAGCACTTTGATATCAAAGTGATAATTACGGATCTAAGGATCTATACAAGTGCCTACATTTATTTAATCTGCTCAAAATATTCAAATCTTTGGTGGGCAATAAACATTCTTGGGCACTACTTGAAGCAATAAGTTTGAAATAGCAATATTGCTCGTGATTCATTAATATCCTTTAACCCCCTGAGTACTACCTGTCGATCTAACATTGCATCTGATTGGTCAATTACATGATATCTTCACTTTAATCACCAATCAGAATGAAGCTTTGCAAATAATTAACCGCCATTTTTTTGCGAGGTGAAATTATTCTAACAATGTTGCTGATTGGTCCAATTAATAATGAAAACTTCTTTTGGCCAATCGGCAGGTAGTTCTCATGGGGTTAATATTACAGTAAAGTCGTTAAATGAATCACCACTTTCATAACCCTATTTGCATTCTGAAACTTTCTTTATAAAGCAAGGATATGAAATTAATCATCATCTTTGTAACTTAGTTTGGTACTGTGACACAATCTAAAGATAGAGATGCCTCTGGACTATTATGACTGTGGCTTGACGATATATTGATAAACAAGACCCACACGACACCATCACTACTGTGACGTATTTAAAGGGAGAGAAGAATAACATTTTAGACTTTATTGATGCTCAAAGATGGTAATGATGATAAAAACTTATTCACTTTTCATCACTTTTGAATCAAGTTTAGAGGGTGCTCGGAGTTATTTGCTTCTGTGATTTTAACATTTTTTATTACGTAAAATCATAATTGAGACCCGACTTATTTACAGGTTCTGGTACCTGTAGGTTTAGCCCCATTTTCATTTTTTCAGCGACTACACGCGGGAACACTTTGCATCCTGTATTTTGGCTGTCAAAACTACTCATACTACCCGAAGTCAAATCATAGGATGGTGTTAACAAGTGTAAATGATATTTTACCCAGGATATTGGGATTACTAGTAGCTTCGAGTGTCGTCTGCTCGCGTCCACGCAACACTTCCGATCGACACACTTTTCCCGCCGTTTTACGTGAATGAAACCATTTATGTAACTTGCAATTGCAGCGATATGGGCAACATGAAACATACACGGAAACGCTTAAGAATGAAATATCGGTGTTAGTTTTTTGCTGTTAAATATTTATACAATAAGAACAACATTAATCTAAACAAGAGTTAGACAGATAATAACATTTAAACTGATAATACCAAAATGACGACGATGCAGAAGAAGAATGAGACAAAGAAAAAGAAGGAGAAAGAGGAAAAGGAGGAGGAGGAAATGATAGGAAAAAGAGAAGGAGGAGGAGAAGAAGAAAGCTTAAAAAACATTTTGTAACCATTGTTAGCATATAAAGCTTTTCATGTTGCGTTCCATTTGCGAAAACGGAAATCTTCTTTCTGCGTCCATGTGTAAAGAATAACATGTTTGTAGAAGAATAAGCATCGCTTTGTCATTTGGGTACTGTTTGTCTGCTGTCATCCTGTAAAAACATTCAGGATGCCAAGGAATAGGATCGTCTGACTGACCTACTTTACCTTTGGTATTCTAGCCTTGTATTGTATTCATATTCTTCTTAGAAAGGAGGTGCAACATGACATGATAGATATGTATGTGAGTAAGGAACGTTGACAGATTGGACACCTTCAACAGAGCAAATGAAATTTAACATGACAATGTTACAATGTCTTTAAAGCTGAGGAGCTTCTTGTCTATTAAGTATTTACAATAACATACCTTATAATGACATACCGCATAAATGCTGATTTTTAGTAAGTTTGACATTGTAACAAGAAACTATAGAAATATGGTGTGAAAAGTTGAGATCAATCTTCGCGCTCCTGTTCACGTGATGGTAACAGACATATCGATTACGATTAAGAACCGCGTGAATGTGGTATGATATATAATTCGAGACCAAAATTGAGGGTAAGATTTACCACTCAAAATTTTGAGACATAATCTCATTTGAAGAAAGGATATTAATCAGTACTAAATTGTTATTTTGCGCTCGTTTATATCATTGTAACGTGTGATCTTTTATACTTTTCTTTAATAATGCAATTTAACGCAAATATATTGGACGTATTATGTTTGCTACAAACACTAATAAGTATATTTACTGGAGCAGCTAAAAAAACACACCCAAATTAACAAAAAGAAACTAACGAACCACCACCAACAAAGCAACCACCGAAACAAATACACAAATAAAAAACCACAAGTAATTTATATCAAAATGCGTATTCTGTGATTACAATAGGACAACTTTCGATTTTGTGTGGTAAGGTAATGTCGGATTAAATAACAGTAGTGATGTAAATGACTTGAAAAAGTTTGAGACTGGAAGGCATCTTAGGAAAATAATGCTTATATCATCTTCTCTGGTATAATGTGAATGGAAATTGTTAAAAATAACTCAGAGGTGATATAGAATATGAAAAGACCTTTGATGCGACAGAGTAGCCTTTTGCTATGGACCACTTTTCATATTTTAATGGTGTCATTAGGCCATGAATAAAATAAAATAAAAACACTGCTTTCATTTAATCACACATGCATGTAAAAATACGAGTATAAACATACATGTACAAATAGTTCATATATAAATTTGACACGTACATATACCGTAAAACCTCGTCTACAAGCATATACAGTGTTTTTGGTGAAAGCTAAATTAAAACGAGACAGCCGTAAATATGCCGACACAATAGATTGGTCTTACAATATCACTTGTATGTATATGCTTGTATCGTTAATAAATTTGCTCAAACTCCATAATATTATAATTTTGTCGATGGATGGCGTCTGAATTAATTTGGCTTTCATCGAAAGCACTCTATATGCTTGTAGACGAGGTTTTACGGTATACTCTGTCCCATAAGAAATATAATTTGCATATTTCGCGTGTACATAATCAACGATATGTCTACGATAGTTCTAATATGGTCACACTTTTGAGACTAACTCGGTGCCATTAAGTAATCATTATAGGATTTTTTTATACTCATTTTTTCCATGACTTAAATGTTGAAATACTGCCACTGTAGTTGAATGTATCTTAACATTCAGAATCATATTAAAGGAAAATCCCTCAAAACACAAACTGTTCTGTCACGGCACGATCTTTTCCTGTGTGTGTCAAAAACATCTCTTCACACCTTCCCCACAACCACTAACTCCTCCAACTGCTGTGATTTTGAGCTGGCGGTGTAATATGGTCTGGTTGTAGCATATCAAATCCGCCAAAAGGCACTGAATATGTAAGGTACATACTGCACTGCATTATATAGAATTAAGTAAGCTGACGTCCAGACTTCATCTTTCCATGTAGTGCAAAATGGTATCCATACTTGGTATGGCACTGTCAATTAAATCTTATGATCCTTTCAATTAGTTTTTTGTTGTTCTAAACTCGATTCTTAAAACCACATATAGAAATATGCAAAAAGTGCAACACACTTACATTTAGACGTATCCACTTTTAAACAAATAGGTACGTAACACTGTTAGTTTGTCCATACGGGAAAGTACATTTTGACAAAACAAACTACATGTAATTGGTAACCAGTCGAAAAAGAAGAAGAAAAGAAGAAGAAAAAGAAGAAGAAGAAGAAGAAGAAGAAGAAGAAGAAGAAGAAAAGAAGAAGAAGAAGAAGAAGAAGAAGAAGAAGAAGAAGAAGAAGAAGAAGAAGAAGAAGAAGAAGAAGAAGAAGAAGAAGAAGAAGAAGAAGAAGAAGAAGAAGAAGAAGAAGAAGAAGAAGAAGAAGAAGAAGAAGAAGAAGAAGAAGAAGAAGAAGAAGAAGAAGAAGAAAAGAAGAAGAAGAAAAAAAATAATAAGAAGAAGTAAATTACCAGAGTAAGAAGAAGGAGAAGAAGAAATATGATAAGGCTTGGCTAAAAACAAGGTTTATGTTGCGTTCCATCTGCGAAAAAGAAAATAGCCTCTTTGTGGAAAACATCTTTTTATAGAAGAACAACCATCTGCGCAGTGTTTGTCTGTTGTCATCATCCTGTAAAATATTCAGGATGCCAAGGAATAGGATCGTCTGACTGACCTACTTTACCTTTGGTATTCTAGCCTTGTATTGTAGTCATATTCTTCTTAGAAAGGAGGTGCAACATGACATGATAGATATGTATGTGAGTAAGGAACGTTGAAAGATTGAACACCTTCAACAGAGCAAATGAAATTTAACATGACAATGTTACAACTTCTTTAAACCTGAGAAGCTTCTTGTCTATTAAATATTTACAATAACATACCTTATAATGACATACCGCATAAATGCTGATTTTTAGTAAATTTGACATTGTAACAAGAAACTAGAAATATGGTGTGAGAAGTCGAGATCAATCTTCGCGCTTTTTTCCGTTCTGATCACGTGATGGTAAAACATATCAATTACGGTCAAGAGCCGTGTGGACATGTATGTGGTGTAGGATATCTATTTCGACACCAAAATGGATGGCGAGATTTACCACTCAGAATTTTAAAAATATAAAAAAATAATCATTGTTAATATCACTAAATCAAAAATTAGTTGCGTTCGTTTACATCATTCTAACGTGTGTTTTTTTATATTGGAAATAAAGGAATTTTCTTTAGCAATGTAAAATTGGACATATCTTCTTTGTACTCAAAAACATAGTAATATACAAACTAACAAACAAACAAACAAACAAACAAACAATTCAGACAAAAATATACACTCTGTGATTACTGTAGAACAAATTCAAATTTCGTAAGTTTCGTTTGATGAAAGGCAATTACGTCAGATTAAATAACACCATTTTTAATTTGTAGCGAGGTAAATGGCCCTGAGAAAGTTTCAGTGACTTAAAACCATCACAGGAAAACAATGCGTTTAATATAAGAGGAAATTCTTCATAATTAATCTTAAGTGATATAGAATATGACAAGACCATTGATTACAAACTGAATACAAACTCGTTTTGGAGGAAAAACCATTGCAATTATTCCATGACTTTAACAAAGATAACTATGTTGAAATACTATCGCTGTAGTTGAAAGTATCTTTATATTCATAATCCTATAATATGAAGGAATCCCCTAAATGTTCTATCAAATTAGAAACGAAAGCAAGGGTAAACTACCTTGTGTGGAGGTGTGGGGTGTGTGTGCCATACACACCTCCTTACACCTTTGCTTAACCACTAACTCCTCCGACTGCTGTGACTTTGAGCTGGCGAGATAATTTGGTCTGGTTGTAGCTTCCTGACAAATCCGCCAAAAGGCGGCACTGAATATATAGGCTACACTGAGTACTACACATGCAGAATTAAGTGAGCTGACATCCAGGGTTCCTCTTCCCATGTAGTGCAAAATGTTATCCATACTCGGTTTGGGACTGTCATAATCTCATGATTCTTTCAAGTAGTTAGGATGTTAGCAGTTGTTTTTTTCTAAACTAGATTCTTTATAAATAAAATTGGAACACCAATGCTTTTGCTTGCTAGTGACTCTAAACAGCCTCCTGAACAACATATCCAAAAAGGACAAGAAAGGGCACAGGGGAAAAATGTTAATTTGCAAAATAATGGCCGCTAATGCAGGGCTCAGGTTTCAAAACTTTGACTTATCTCCAATGTACAGTTCTTGAGTTATAGGCATAAAGGTCAAATGTCAAATTTCGGATCCCCACTTTTGTCCACATGGGTAAAATGAATCAAACATGCTCCGATTTTGATCAAATGGTCTCAAATTATTCCGCTTGGAAAACAAATTAACCAAAGAATAGTTTGACTTATCTCAGGTGATTCGTTACACGTGTAACAGGGCAAAAAAGCCCATTGAATCATGTTAACCTTGACCTATTTTGTTATCACGTTTGTATTTAGTATTCAACTTTCCCTCGTGTGCAATGTCACCTTTTTACAGTATTTTGTCTTCATTACTGCTCCTCGCGAACACTGTTCTAATTCCAACATTAGCAATAATACATCAGAATGTTGGAACTCATCACGCCTCAACCGGTCTAGAAGAAGCTAAATGAAATTGACAAGATAAGGAATTGCCGCTGATAATGAAGAAAGTAAAAGTCTAAAGATACCTTCGTATTAGGCAATAGTGATGGCAACTATTTCATTGTTTTATATTAATGTTTATCACTGTTTATAGTTGCATTATTACAACCACAACAAAACAGTGTTTTTTTATATACGTCAAACGGAGTTCAATGTCGCTGTTCATTGCCAAACCTCTGTTGGCACACCCACTTGTCAATAAAACATTGATTTCAGAAGTAGGGCAGCTTTGCCAACCATTGCCAACCATTTTTGATAGACGGACCCTAAGATTAGCTTGTCAATAACCCAAGATTGGTGATGTGGAAGTCAAGGACGCAATGCTAAATTTATATCCCAGTCGCTAGCGATTAATCGATGACTAATAATCACGGTTGTAGTTTTTTGCCTCAGAAAGTACAATCACTTTTATTGGCTAATAAAATCAATCGCTCTTCGTAAAAAACTGGGTTATAATATAAGCAGGATACTTGAAATCTTTTGATTCGAGGCCAGGTGATTCCATTTCCTGTGTCTTTCCTTCAAGGAAAAAGATGGAAGTTACTAGATGATGAGCATAGTTGCATGTAAACAAGGCACTGTTTTTTTAATATAAATCTTTTAATCTTTTCATAGGATTAAAACACTAAATTAAAGCTTACATAAAATAATATAAACAATACTTTGCAAAGAGCTGGAATTGATGCTACGTTAAGCATGACAGGGTTGCGTCATTGCAAATTGGGTCGTCTAACAAGTACCAATTATTTTGACAAGCTGCATCGTTGTACCAGCTTATCAAGTGATCCAAGCGTAAGCGTTTGAAAAAAAAAGTCTCAACGCGAAGGTCAGGAGTCACGAACTCATGGAAGTAATTGGACTGGGCTTGTTACGAAATATGACGAAACAAGCTGACTAATTGTATATACAAAGTGTACGTGTACAATATATAAAATAATAATATTTACCGTATAAAATGTGAAGCAGAGTATTTAGATTGGTAAGTATTCTATTTGTCTGTATACCTTGGTAGTGTGCTTAAAAATACACAATGTGACAGACTTAAATAAAGGATACGAAGGGTGTAAGAGCCCTACTTACCCAGAAGCTTAAATTAAGCCAGAGCATTATTTAAGTTGGTGATATGCCGTGATGGAGTAGAAAAATGGAAGTTTCATTAAGAGGATATCTAAAACCTGAAAGCTTAGGAAGTGTAAGAGTGACGATGAATTTTAAACAATAAGGAAAAAGAAGAGACACAATATATACAACATATTGATGTTCACTTTTGAAATTGCATCAGAATAATAACAATGAATGGGTCCCATATTGATGACTCGTGGATTTAATAGGGGATTTTTGTGAGATATGCTTAACATAAGATAATCTCAAAACAAATTTGTGAAAGTAAGCGGGAATGTTATAAATGAACGACAAACTTTCGTTATTCATCATTCATTAACTTAACAGTGCTTATGAAAAAAACATTAACAGTTTGAAAAATGCCACTAGATTAAAAGGTATGAGGTATTTGGTCATAATGCTTTAGTCGAAAGCTGAATCAACATATTGTCCTCCCACAACTGTAAAGTCACTGGCGTGTGACCATTAATGAGTACTCAGTGGCTATTTTTGTTAGTCGAGTAAAACGCAGTTGCGCAAACTCAATTGAAATCAAAACAACATGGAAATCACATGTTTCGTTTCACCAGTTCTTTACAGTAATTGAAAATATTAGTCTTCCACAAGGCTACCATTTGTATGCAGATATCAGCTTTCCTCAACATGGCATTCGCACAACGTCTAAGTCAAGTTGTGCAATTATGCGTCTCTGTACGTTAATCAAAGTCTGCAGGAGGATTCGTGCAAACCTTTGATTTCAGATATCCCCACAAGAAAAAATCCAGTTGTGTAAGATCAGGAGATCTTGGGGCCATTCCACTTGGTGATTCAAAGTGATCACACGATTGCCAAACAATTCTGCAAGGTACTCTGTCAATAAAGGGTTGAAACATGTGATTTTCATGGTGGTTTGATTTTAATTGCCTTTGCATAACTGCATTTTTACTCGGTTCATAAAAATAGCAGCTGCGTCCTCATTAATGGTCACACGCCAGTGATTTTACACTTGTGGGAGGACAAGTTGTAGATTCAGCTATCAATAAGAGCATTTTGACCAAATACCTCAGATTATTCTAGTGGAATTTTTCAAACTGTTTACTTTGATACGCACTGTACAGCAGTACATAATAAGTTTTTATCGTGGTTCCATTACACTTGTGTCTTTATCTTTTACATTACAGGTCAAGCGGAAAATATGTTGTTTGGTTTAAGAGCATTACTCTCCCATGAATGTATACATCCTATTCACCTGAGCTCCAATGAGTCGAGCTTGTATCCTGCGGAGCATCATGTAATCTCAGATTGCTCTCAATTAGTCCGGCCTAGTTTAATAAAGTCATCTCTATTTTCGTGTTTGCTATAACCAATGAGAAGTGACGATGCATACTTTTCCTTTCAAGCTCCTATAAGTAAAGATGGTCGTATAAGAACTGACCGTCTTCACACTTCATATTTGTTATACCGTAAAAACTCGATAGTTAGCATATGTGCTTGCTATCGAGTGCTTTTAAAACATGCAAACATGAAGTGCCCCATCCACAAAAGAGTTTTGAGCATATCATCGAGGGTTTTGAGCATTATTCATCGATACACATAGTTATATACGAACAAGTAAACCTGCAAATCTGTGTCTCAACACCATTGGCTCAGTTGGTAAAGTGCCGGACTTTGGTACAATTTCAAGTTTTCAAAAGCGCTCGATAGTAAGCACATATGCTAACTTTCGAGTTTTTATGGTATACAAATTACATGAATTACGGTATTGTATTATTATCTCAGAAAATTGGGTTATGAAGTTGATGCGACATTTGCAGCGAGTCTTTTTTCTCTTCAACAAATGTTACAAATTATAAAGCTGTTGATTTAAATGTAATACTATATCTGCTACAATTTTATTCATAACTTCAAAATTATGTTTTACAATATTGTAGATTGAATATGGTTGAAATAGATCGCTGATAATTCATTCGCAGAACGTGTATTTAAACTTTACAATGTGTGTAATGATTAGTAGGACAAATGGTAGGCATATAAATCATCAAATCAGGAATACTTACTACAATAAAAGAAAAGTATCAAATATCAAGAATAATCGTGCGTGTATATTGTGGACTATAATTAAGATATGCTGTAAACAATATTATCCTCCATGTTTCACTGTCCTTACTTCATCTGACTTGGCGGGTTGTTACGACGCTAAATGAGAGAGTGAGATTTGATAAAGTGCACTGGTATCACGTTCATGTGTCACGCTTTAATGCTTTGCGAAAGGCTCCGTAAAAAAACCCCACGATATTGATTCCTTTCAGAATGAACCAATAAATATTTCAAAATTATCAACCCTTATTTTATTTATAATATTTGTACTGTTGTATTATATATATTTTTCGTGTAGGTTTTATTTAGGTCATAAAAGATTAACAATCGAGAATATTGTAAGGAAAATTTGAAATTGATATTGAATACGGCGTCGGCGTGAAAGGGATTAATGTGCATTGTCCAGTACCGTAAAATGAAAGGTCACTTACGTAGGATTTTAATTTACAGGCTGTGAAAGGTTTGGGGCAAAACATGAAAGTCAATATTTAGGCGTATGGAACTTTCGGGTTTTTCTTCTTAAGCTATGGTATGATGTAGTAATAATAAACATGATAAACTGAATATGTTGCGTTGTTATACAGCTAATAAGTGAATTAATAATAATAATAATAATAATAATAATAATAACAATGATAATAATAATAATAATAATAATAATAATAATAATAATAATAATAATAATAATAATAATAATAACACTAATAATAATAATAATAATAATAATAATAATAATAATAATAATAATAATAATAACACTAATAATAATAATAATAATAATAATAATAATAATAATAATAATAATAATAATAATATTAATAATAATAAAAATAATAATAATAATAATAATAATAATAATAATAATAATAATAATAATAATGATAATAATAATAATAATAATAATAATAATAATAATAATAATAATAATAATAATAATAATAATAATAATATTAATAATATTATAATAATAATAATAATATTAATAATAATAATAAAAATAATAATAAATAATAATAATAAAAAATAATACTTCAGTTTACTTCAAGTAATATTATTACATACCTAAACTCTGAGAAGGCATTTAGCATTCTTTCAAAGAATAAGGAAGAAGGTAAAGTTCTTATAGAAAAGGCGCAGATTATAAAAATTGTGTGATATTATGCATAAGAATAATTTGGTAAATACCGTACAATTATGTTGTAATATCGGAGCAGGTACAAAGTCATCTGTTCCTTAGTGACGTTGTTAAAGCCAAATCATTAAGCTCATAATTCAATAAAATCATGTAATGCCGACGGTTATATAAAGTGCAGAGGTATCGTATTAAGAGTCAATTTAAGAATATTAAAAACAGTTAAGCTTTACTATTTGTATATTCCATATTTGTTCTTTTATATTTTATGGAATATATTATGATTGCAAAGCAAACGTAGTGCACCATGTTATCATGACATTCAAAGGCTGATATGTTTTTGGTTTGTCTCTTTGTAATGTTTTTTCAGTGATGTGTTGGTCCAGCGACTAGTGGCGTACTAATTTCGCCACTAGTGCAGATTTACCCTGCACCGGACTTCCTTGCAAAATATGTGTGAACGCACATGCCCACCCACTCTTTCTGTCTGTAACTTGGTCTAAAGATGTTGTGATATTGTCTGCCACACCTATATAGGTTGATACGTGTCCTCAAGTTAAGCTTGTACCTTTTAGAAAGTATGGAAGGCACTTGAAACTAGTGAGGATGTGCATACAGATTTTCTTTCATTTGAATTTAAAAAAAAAGAAAAATGTGTTTCATACTTAAACAAATACAACAATAAGCATCATTATGTGCACTTTTTCTCAAATTATTCATCGTAAATACACACAAAACCAAAATGGTTTCTATAAAAGAAAATATCACCATTAATTAAATTAAACAAATAAGCGGATTAATGAATAAAATAGAAGCAAGCGTCTATTTGATTGGTAGCAGATTTTTTTTACAGATAAGATAGAGCAGTTATGCCGTCATCACATTGCATGTAATGTAACCAATGCTAAAATTCTATCTAGCATATTTTGATGATATCTTTATTATAGTCGTGTTGTTGGGCGACACTCAGAGGATGATTTAAGCACTTCCCAGCAAGTCTTGCGGTTAGCACAGCTGTGTGAGTGAACATGACGCCACTGCCCGCCCACTGCATACACACGTGCATGGTTAAATTTGAATTTGGACAGATATATTTACAATAAAAACACCTTCTAAAAGTTGGTCGATTTCACATTTTATGTTATCTACAGAAGGCGTGAATTATCCTTCATGCATACGTCACTTTAGATCTGAAATCGACCAAGTAATAATGACACACAGGGCAATTCTAAAACAACATCTTTTGCACAGAGTTCAATGGGATTTGAAAAGTAAAGTGGCAGTTGAAACACTAGTGATAACACTTTTACAGTGCATGATGGGGCTTCCTTAAATCATCCTCTGGGCGACACTTGTCTGTAAGTGCCGTTGTCCCTGGGGCCAATTCTCCACCCGATTGTTGGGTTGTGAGAAGGATAGTTAAATATATGGTCTTGTTGGTTTCCGATATCTTATTAAAAACCTGTGAACTTGATTCGCACTATTGCAATATTTGCATCTCAGGATTTTTCCAGATCAATAATTTTACTTAAGGATCAATGAAGAATTAAATGATATGAGTGCTTTAAAGTATGATTTGAGACTTTGAAAACAAGATTCTTTTAAAGGTGTGAGTAATTAAACTTAAGTTTCCATGGTAATGCGATATTTACTTTGGTGGGTTGTGGATTTCAGAATGTTCCCTAACATAAGACTGAGGCTGATGTTGTTGTTGCAGCTGCTGCTGATGGTGGCGATGATATTCTTTGACATCTATGGTTCAATACATAGGTACTGCGTGAACGTTGTAGTGCAGGGCGATCTATTCAAAATTTGTATTCCTCTATTGCTATAGTAATTAATCCTGGTACATCATCACTTCGACAGCGTATGATTGAAGACATACACAGGTGATGAGTGCAATCTGCTTGTAGTGCAGGGCGATATATTCAAAAATTGTATTCATCTATTGCTATGGTAGTTAATCCGATTATTACAGAACTTCGACAACGAATATTAACATGATTACTAAGACAAACACCGGACCATTTCTTATAAACATCAAAATCCATTGGGGCGTCCAAATAATCCACCGTATGAAACGGAACCAGTAAGAAAAAGGAAATATTGAAACGGCTCAATGAGGCTAGAAGATGTGAGCAAAGTGTACTTGTATTATGTTAGGCGAGGGCCTCATAGTCTTCCCTTGAAAACACTCTCTCAACAGACACAGTGAAGATTACCTACCGACAGCCAACCGAGCGAACAGCTATATTGAGCCCCTCCAGGCTGAATTCTATTTAATACAACCGTGAATTATGACTACATCCATATTGGTATATTATCCCGTTTTTAATATCTCAACATTGTGGGTATATATGCTCTATAAAAATGTTTTGTGATATTTTCGTTTGGTTGGGTCAACAAAATGTCATGTTTTAGTGATATCTTTAAGAATACGTCTAAATGAATTCGAACGTTTGGGTAGCCAGAATAGGGCGGGTAATCCAGATATGAAGGGATTTAAACAAATCTAATATAGTTTCATACAGTAGCAATACTTGGAAACTGCATGTAGTAATTTCGTCCTAATATCACGTCACATGCCAAGTCACAGAATTAAATGGAAATCGGTTTTAATGGATATGGATTTTTTTTAAAGTCTGCGTGTTATGGAGAGATAGCCAGACATTTGTATATAAAATGGTGTCTTTCAATATTCAAGCAATAAAAAACATTTAAAATTTACTTACAATATGAAAAGATCGGGTGTACTTGCAAATTGGAATTTTGAAATGGAGCCACGTTGTTTAATATTAATATAATTAATATGTGACGAATGTGTTTGCGAGAACGACACTCTCAAATTTCCTAAAGAAAACTAGCCAAATTACTCAAATATCTTATCAGATCTGACTTGTATCGTTTGATGTTTGTTGTTTTAACAACTTCGAAGAAGGTTTTTTAAAGTAAGAAAACGCTTCAGCACTTATTTTGGGTAGACATTTTAATAGACATAAAACACGTTACAGATAATTAAAACTGATTTGCTATCAAGTGACCCACTTCACATCAGTCCATAACAATTTTCTACGTAGCATATCTATCAAATAATGGTATAAAGCAACCGCTAATCTGAGTAAAGTATACAAGGTAGTTAACAGTTGGGAGGACATCTTCTTACAACATAATTGGATTTCAATTTGACCTTCGGAATTTTACATACGTGTACATTTTGTCGGTGTATTTGCAAGGTCGTTACTCCCTCTCCTAGTTTTATACTTCTATGATTTGGTGAGGTAAGCTCATAAATTGGGTGCAGCCATTAATGCGTGTCTTTGAACCAAAATGGCTTCCGGATAGCTTCTTCAATCAATTCCCTACGGGAAAAAGAAAATCATTTTATCATGCGAAGGACAGTAATGTCAAAAATAGGGAAAAGGGTATTGTTTGCATAACCAGTGGACTTTATAGTTGAATAAATATGCCGAGTTTTTAGATTGCAATATTCATAAAGCATGAAAATGATGTTTGTTTACTTTACAGCGTAACGAAAGGTTTGACCATGTTGTAGCGGTCATAGTGATTGAAAACAATCACCATCTTTAAGAATAGTGCAAATGAATTCTAACGTTTGCATGGTTTGGGCCCGGGGTATGGGTAGCTAGATTAGGGCGGGTAATCCAGATGTGGAGTGATTTGAATAAATCTAATACAGTTTCATAAAAAAGCAATACTTGGAAACTGCATGTAGTAATTTCGTCCTTATTATTACGTCACATGCCAAGTCACAGAATTAAATGGAAATCGGGTTTAATTGATATGGATTTTTTAAAATTCTACGTGTTATGGAGAGATAGCCAGACATTTTTATATTAAATGTTGTCTTTTAATTCTCAAGCAATAAAAAACATTTTAAATTTACTTACAATACTAAAAGATCGAGTGTACTTTTAAATTCAAATTTTGATATGAAGCCACGTTGTTTTATATTACCATAATTAATATGTGACAAATGTGTTTGTGAGAACGACACTCTCAATTGTCCTAATGAAAACTGGCCAAATTACTCAAATTTCCTATCCGATCTGACTTGAATTGTTTGATGTTTGTTGTTTTAATAACTTTGAAGAAGGATTTTGTAAAGTAAGAAAACGCTTCAGTACTTATTTTGGGTAGACATTTAAATAGACATAAAATACGTGATAGATAATTAAAACTGATTTGCTAGCAAGTGACCCACTTCATTTTTAGTCCACGGAATTTTCCGCGTAGCATATCTATCAAATAATGGTATAAAGCAACCGCTAATCTGAGTAAAGTATACAAGGTAGTTAACAGTTGGGAGGACATCTTCTTACAACATAATTGGATTTCAATTTGACCTTCGGAATTTTACATACGTGTACATTTTGTCGGTGTATTTGCAAGGTCGTTACTCCCTCTCCTAGTTTTATACTTCTATGATTTGGTGAGGTAAGCTCATAAATTGGGCGCAGCCATTAATGCGTGTCTTTGAACCAAAATGGCTTCCGGATAGCTTCTTCAATCAATTCCCTACGGGAAAAAGAAAATCATTTTATCATGCGAAGGACAGTAATGTCAAAAATAGGGAAAAGGGTATTGTTTGCATAACCAGTGGACTTTATAGTTGAATAAATATGCCGAGTTTTTAGATTGCAATATTCATAAAGCATGAAAATGATGTTTGTTTACTTTACAGCGTAACGAAAGGTTTGACCATGTTGTAGCGGTCATAGTGATTGAAAACAATCACCATCTTTAAGAATAGTGCAAATGAATTCTAACGTTTGCATGGTTTGGGCCCGGGGTTTGGGTAGCTAGATTAGGGCGGGTAATCCAGATGTGGAGTGATTTGAATAAATCTAATACAGTTTCATAAAAAAGCAATACTTGGAAACTGCATGTAGTAATTTCGTCCTTATTATTACGTCACATGCCAAGTCACAGAATTAAAATGGAAATCGGGTTTAATTGATATGGATTTTTTAAAATTCTACGTGTTATGGAGAGATAGCCAGACATTTTTATATTAAATGTTGTCTTTTAATTCTCAAGCAATAAAAACATTTTAAATTTACTTACAATACTAAAAGATCGAGTGTACTTTTAAATTCAAATTTTGATATGAAGCCACGTTGTTTTATATTACCATAATTAATATGTGACAAATGTGTTTGTGAGAACGACACTCTCAATTGTCCTAATGAAAACTGGCCAAATTACTCAAATTTCCTATCCGATCTGACTTGAATTGTTTGATGTTTGTTGTTTTAATAACTTTGAAGAAGGATTTTGTAAAGTAAGAAAACGCTTCAGTACTTATTTTGGGTAGACATTTTAATAGACATAAAATACGTTATAGATAATTAAAACTGATTTGCTAGCAAGTGACCCACTTCATTTTTAGTCCACGGGAATTTTCCGCGTAGCATATCTATCAAATAATGGTATAAAGCAACCGCTAATCTGAGTAAAGTATACAAGGTAGTTAACAGTTGGGAGGACATCTTCTTACAACATAATTGGATTTCAATTTGACCTTCGGAATTTTACATACGTGTACATTTTGTCGGTGTATTTGCAAGGTCGTTACTCCCTCTCCTAGTTTTATACTTCTATGATTTGGTGAGGTAAGCTCATAAATTGGGCGCAGCCATTAATGCGTGTCTTTGAACCAAAATGGCTTCCGGATAGCTTCTTCAATCAATTCCCTACGGGAAAAAAGAAAATCATTTTATCATGCGAAGGAAAGTAATGTCAAAATTAGGGAAAAGGGTATTGTTTGCATAACCAGTGGACTTTATAGTTGAATAAATATACCGAGTTATTAAATTGCAATATTCATAAAGCATGAAAATGATGTTTGTTTACTTTACAGCGCAACGAAAGGCTTGACCATGTTGTAGCGGTCATAGTGAATGAAAACTATGATGTAGAGCCATTTTAACAAGTTATTTTTCATAGAATGTCTCCATCAAGATGATTTTGTCATGGTACTTTGTGAAATTAATGTACATACAGTTATCGGGTATGCGGCGAGTGCCACTACGAAAATCACAGGGTGGAGGATAACGAAAAACACCTTTTTTTGCAACTTTACACCGAATGAATGGGATAATTGGTTACAAAAAAGTGAAAAAAGCACCTTGTATGAAATGTATTGGGTGGCTTGAATTGATAAAACACCTTATAACCGATAATGGAAGAGCCTCTTGTGTGTAAATCTTACTGCATGGATATGCCGTTACCGGTAAAAGACGTTGTGAACATTAGTTTGCTGGTAATAAAAAACCACTTTGCGTGCGACTGTGTGATGTGCGATGTAACGGGTAACAGCAAATTTGAAAATGTATGATGGTGCCTGGCCATGAAAATAAGTATTGAACTTGTGTGCGACTGTGTAATGCATAGAATAGCTAGTATTGCAAAATTACGTGGGGTACAACTGTGTAACAGCTGAGGTAGCTGGTATTGAAAAAAAACCCACCTTATGTGCAACTGTGTCATGCATGGGGTAGTTGGTATTGAAAAAGCACCTTACGGGCTACTGTGGAATACGCGGGGGAACTGGTATTGAAAATCACCCTGTACAGCTGTAATGCATGGGATAGCTGGTATTGAAAATGCACCTTCATGTGTAACTTTGTAATGCATGGCGTAGCTGGTATTGAAAAGCTCCTTATATGCAACTGTGTAATACACGGGGTTGCTGATATTAAAAAAGCACCTTCTGTGCAACTGTGTAATGCATGGGGTATCTGGTATTAAAAAAGCACCTTACGTGTAACTGTGTAATGCATGGCGTAGCTGGTATTGAAAAAAGCACCTTACGTGCAACTGTGTAATGCATGGCGTAGCTGGTATTGAAAAAGCACCTTACGTGCAACTGTGTAATGCATCGCGTAGCTGGTATTAAAAAAGCACCTTACGTGCAACTGTGTAATGCATGGGGTAGCTGGTATTGAAAAAAGCACCTTACGTGCAACTGTGTAATGCATGGCGTAGCTGGTATTGAAAAAAGTACCTTACGTGCAACTGTGTAATGCATGGCGTAGCTGGTATTGAAAAAAGCACCTTACGTGCAACTGTGTAATGCATGGCGTAGCTGGTATTGAAAAAAGCACCTTACGTGCAACTGTGTAATGCATGGGGTAGCTGGTATTGAAAAAGTACCTTTTGAAAAAGAAACTTTATCATAAAGTGTTAAAGTAAGGATATGAATTTAATCATAATTGTCTTAAAGTTTAATTTGATACCGTGACTCAAAAACATGAACTAAAAATAGATATGCCGCTGGGACTACTATACTACTAATAATAACAAAATAATATGATATCATATACTTTATATTCACAGCACATTGTAGCTTGCTATAAACTGAAACAAAAAGTAAATTAACATTAATCTTAATATCCTAAGTCGTAAATTCATTATTTGCTGTTTAATTTGTAGTTAAAGTACTCACCTATTGTACTAACTACTGTAAGTGAAAACAGCATAGACCCGAAGAAGGACCATTTTTGTGTGTTGGCTCCGTCCTCTTCGTCGAAGATATAATAATGTGCTTTGGCACTTCCTTCTATTTCGGAAAGTTCTACAAGGGTGGCTAGTGTCCAAACCAACATTTGCCATAAAATGTGTATTACATCGCAAATTTCAAAAAATTATTTGATATCAGAAAGACATTCTTCGTATTCAGAATGCAATTTGATAATTATGATGTGCTCTCATGTCCCACAAAATATACTCCCTAAACGCTCATACCAGAGCCCTTACTCGGCCTCTGCTGTAAACAAAACAATGATCAAAACCCATACAAATAAAAAAAAAATACAATAACATTTTAAAAGTGTTGTTGTATAGTGTTTTCATAGAAAACGTTAAAAACGTTTTCATGACCTTTCTATAACCCACCATTTAATGTTATTAAAACATTTTTACTAAGACCAAAACCTAAAACATGACCTGTTTAAAATGATTTGTTTTGCTGGGTCAGTTCTATATATTTATTGCTCATGGAACCTCGTAATTAGTGTATGGCATTATTTTATTGACCATACCAGTAATGATATATGAAAGCAAATTGAGGCCAAAGCATTCAAACAGTTTAATCAGACATAAAATATTGATTTGACTATTTTATATTATTACATTTGACCTTACCTTTAGTTGTAAGTAAGGTAATACGATTCTTGAACAGACAAATAAAGTAGATTGCGTTTGACAAACATAGAAGACAGAAATATAATTTCATGTGTTTCATGGGTTTTTTATTTTGTTTGTTTTGCATGCATAATTTGATTTAAACTAAACGGAGGTCTATCTCGTAAACTTACAAGCATAATTTTGTAGATCTTAAAATAAAACCCAGCGATAAAACTGAAACAGTATTTGCGTAAGAAAATGCTCACGCCTCATTTCCTATCAATAGTGTTGAGTTCAGTTAGCGTAAAATGTTAGTTGAATGGTGTCGGATGCAATGGGCGTAAAATAGAAAAATGATTCTCACAAGCGAGAGGGTCATCCATATTATGATATGAAACTGTATCTCCCCTGACTCTAACCTTACCCATGGAGATTATTAAACTCTCTTGATATTTAACCCAGACACAAGTATACGATGTACGAGTATAGGCTCACTTTCTCGAGTCGACGCACTGCACTAGTAGTAGTTGATTTTTTTTCTTTCTATATGATTCTTTAGCAAGTAAGCTCGCCATGGAACCTTTCATATTATCATAAAGCTAGAGATATGGAGTTAGGGCAATTGCTTGCGTACGGTATAATAGAACACCAGGAAACACATTTGATGTGGAACGGCATTATGGGTGAGGGCAGGCTGCCGAGCTTGTAAAAGAAGTGGCGGGCATAATTTATTTGATGGAGTTAGAACTCTGGACTGACGTAACGTGGTAGTGGTGACAGTTTCGACAGAGGCCAGCCTTTCTCTGCACTGGAGCCAAGCAGCGGTTTTTGAGTATAGTGTTACAGCTGTGTATATTGCCTGGTTCCATCGGCTCCAAATTTGTCTTTATTGGTTTCTATTTGTATTACTATTCAAATGGGACAATCTCACAATAGGAAAATATAGATGTCCGCCGTAACACACAAGAATACGCAGTAAAAGTTTCGAAGCGCCAGAAGAGAAAAAGTTCTCCAAAACAGCCGTGATCTTGTTCCAACCAGGTGGAATAATACATATTATTAATTGGAGACAATTATATTCGATTGATTATACCAGACGCGAGTATTCATCACATGGAATATATATATAGCTGCAGACACAATACCAATCCGCGCAATCTTAATTTGTTGATGAGCTATTTTACCTAAATCGGCGAAGTTCTGTTTGTCTTAACGGCCACGTGATGACCAGCGAACCAATCACTGCATGTGAACATTACGTAAGCAATATGAGTATAAAGAAATAAGTTTAAGCTTCCATTTTGTACATTGTCACTCGAATAAAACTTGATTTAGCTGTGGCTTGAGTAGTTCAGATAACAAAAAGAATACAAAAAAGAAAACTCACCATGCGGATCACTGATTTTAAGCAGGAATATCAATATGCAATGCTTATTTGCAAGAAGAGACATGGAATCGTGGCTCCTTAATTCACGACTGCAAATATCTCACCATATTATTTTTGTTCCCTAAAATATTGAATTTATAAGTGTGTGAACTCTACAAAATTTCCAAATAACAATTATGGAACCAACGCCGAGTGAAAATTTTCCAGATATCCCGGACGGGACTGTGACGGAGCAGCTCTTCGACATAGACGAGGAAGTCTCCGAAATTCAACCGAGACGCCTAGGGTTTTGGAGAACATGCCTGAAATACTTTCGCCTTTTGCTACAAATGCTCTTTTCCTATGTGGGATTAACTGCAATACTAGTTGGTTATTTACTATTAGGCGCTGTTGTTTTTGGCGCTATAGAAGCTCCTGTAGAAACACGAATCCGACAAGAAATAAAGAAGAAGAAAACACAATTCTTTCATTCATTTTATGAAAAGTCCACTTCAGAATCTATGGAAAATTGGACACTAAACGCCCTTGTAGAGCTTTCCGAAATAGAAAGAAGTGCCAAAGCACATTATTATATCTTCGACGAAGAGGACGGAACCAACACACAAAAATGGTCCTTCTTCGGGTCTATGCTGTTTTCACTTACAGTAGTTAGTACAATAGGTGAGTACTTTAACTACAAATTAGACAGAAAATAATGAATTTACGACCTTCAAAAATGTACCTAGGGTATTAAGATTAATGTTAATTTACTTTTTGTTTCAGTTTATAGCAAGCTACAATGTGCTGTGAATATAAAGTACATGACTCATCATGGAAAGGTTTAAACACAATTAGTAGTCTATATTTAACAAAGTTAATTTAATACACATTGCCCTGGTTGGTTTGTATCTAAATTATTTCACGACAAGTATCTCATGTCTTTACGTCACAGATAAATATTCTTCTTTTGTATGTTTGAGTTATACCTATTCTATATATTTGCTAATGTTTTTGTGTGTATATTAAGCACATCTTTGTTGTTACATAGTATATTCTAATGGTGCATACTCAAAAGAAGTTGTGAATAAATAAGAAAAACACAAAGATAAAACTACAAAGTAATAATATAAAGAACAACATACTACACATCATTCAATCTGTTGAAATATTTGTACACTTATGTTAAGGCTATTATTAAAAAAGAATCTAAATATTGTTTTTATTAACAACACATATTATCACAGTAAAGTGCTCTGAAAGAAGTTGTGAATAAATAAGAAAAACACAAAGATAAAACTACAAAGGGATAATATAAGGAACAATATGCTACACATCATTCAATCTGTTGAAATATTTGTACACTTAAGTTAAGGCTATTATGAAAAAGTATCTAAACATTGTTTCTATTAACAACACATATTATCACAGTTAAGTGCTCTGAAGAATGCTTTTTAAAAAGTATTCTTTAACATACATGATAAAATCGTGGAGGTAGAAAATTCCTTCATTGTATAAATAGAAGCATATCTTATACCTTTAAATTCTTACCAAGATATCAAAGTTTATTTAAAAGTTTAAATTCACAGAGTAATAAGAGGAATCGATTAAGTATATGATCATTTGACATATCTATATGTCTTTCGACTATACATCTATTCAATTATATATTTATCATAGATGCAGCCGAGTAGATGTAATGTATGTTGAAGGTCAGTCCTGAATAACTTTGGCTGAGAAGGAAATATGAGAGAAACTCCTCTAATCATAACAGTGTCTGTGATTTGCCATATAACACAATATGTGGTTTATTTGCGTAATTCGATGTTTCTTTTTAACGTTATAAAATTATGTAAATGGGCGAGTTATAGTAATTTTTTCTAAAAATAACTATGTTTGGACAAAATTTTGTTGTTGCATGTCCACGCAAAAACACGCAAGGTCGAAACTTGAAAGCTTCTTGTTTTTCCCTAGCAAATGTCTTGACGGAAGTTTATCTTAAGAAACACCTGTATTGCCTTTCTTTTAATATACAATTCTTTCCCTGCAATGCAAATCAAACAGTTGGAATCAAATTGCAATCATTCTAGTATTATATGTACACTGTTATAAAGGCTAGGTATTTCCCCCAAAGTTGGACCCACTACATGTATGAACAAGTCAACTGTCAGGTAAAAAAACTTCATTAAAAGTAACACAACTGTTTTACCTGACAATTAAGTTGTTCATGGCAGCCCAACTTTGGCTACTAATCATGCATAATATTAACAGTATATCATGTATAACTCTAAAAAACCAATGTTCAAATTATTGGCAGAAATAAGAAAAACATATTCCGACCTATTTCATAATTTAAAATAAAGAAAGAGGTTATTTAGCCGAAGACTAATCCTCCAGAATATATGTAACTATTAAACGGAACATGACGCTTGAAAGGAAGCATCTTAACTAAGCGACCAAATGGCTTATCCTAATCTTAGGACTACCCCTGCATAAACATGTTTGACGTACCACGTACCCGGGCGTAAATGGGACGATCAACTTATAGGGTAGGGGTGGTGAAGCGCATTGATAATTAATCTTTTGTCATACAAAGTAATGTTAAATTTAAAATTATTACTGTGATTTCTTTTTATATTTCAAAAAACTTTTAAAAACTTCAAACTTTATCTAGATATTTGTTTTGTACGATCTAGGATTTCCCATTTTTACGAGGGCGCACTTAAATATCACATCATGTAGAGAATGTTGGTACTAATTTTGCTTTAGAGGTAAAGGATATCTATAATAGCTATCGAATGATTAATATAATAGTATCAAATAGAAATGCATGAGGGTTTTTTTTATAGGAATCCAGAAGGAGAGTAAAACATCTAACCAAACAATAACTGAGTACGAAAAGAATTGAAAATTTTACTTTTGAAATTGTTGGTTTGTTGTTTAATTATAAATTTTAGGCTGATATATTTCTGCGTGAAACCTTTTAACAATGTGATTTGGGGTTATCAGAAATTGACCAGTTATAAACTCTTCAAAGTAGCAAAAGTATCCTTGACCTTTTACGTGTCTAACCTTAACAATAAGACCTCATATAAAACAAACTATAGTAAAACTTTATCCTGCAAACATACGATGTTGGAAGTATGGCAAAGTTCAAATCACCATTCTCATATGCTGCTGTAATTAATATTCATACGCCTTCTGTCATCTTATTTTCTCTCTTGTTTTGTTAGGAAGCAACTTCTTGCTATGCCAGGATTAACTAGTACTTGTCTAAGCTTATCTTGAACTCCTCCTAGAAAATGTCATACTTGTTTGTTTCCTATTTGCCAACACACGAATCTGTGTAAGAATGTAAACGTATGGATCATATGTGCTGAAAAAACCCAACATATTTGTATTCAACAAAGGAGAATTTAAACTATTCAAAAACGCTCACGTGTTTTGTCCGAATTTTACATATTTTGTATTTTGTAAAAAATGAAAGCAGTATTTCAAAATGAAAGAGTTCAAATTTTAACACAGAACCGCTCTTTATGTAATACGTTTGCATCACACGTTGTAATCTAAATTTAGATATTCTTTTTAGGAGCAATAATCTGTCATCGTTATAAGTAATTTCTAAGTATTAGTTTCGCGTGTTAGTTTTCCTTTTATTTCATCTCAGTCCATCAGCACCTTCTTATTTTGGAAGTGCAGTTTCATGTCATACAAGTTTCAGTTCATGTTTGTTTCTTCATGTTTTATGCTCTTTAAAGTTGACATGAGAGGATGTCTTTAGTGATATAGGTATAATCAAGAATCAGCGATGAATATGCGTTATCTCAATTAAATTTCTCTGTTTTGATAATTGGTACTATTTTGAAATACATTTAAATCCGTAGAGTCGATTTTGTTAATTCGTAATCCTTCTGGGAAGCCTTACTAGAGTGTTCATACATTTGTCAGTTAATATGGTGGTAATGATTTACCTACAAATATCCATGATTAATTTTGCTGCATTAATTAGTGTACCCAGAAAAGGTCTTCACCCGATTCCAAAATAGGCTACAAACTACAAAGTAAAAAAAATCTGTAAGCACTTGAATTCATTAGTCACGTTGATACAATCTTTGTTACGTGTAAGTTTGAAATTATAAGCCAAACAAGTAAAAGAAATCCACTATTATTAAAGTTCCTAATACACAACCACAAATAATATCGACCAAGACAGATAATACTTAATTTGATTTGTGTAGAATTTGATGTAATTACCTTAATAGATTTAATTATTAAAGTTCAAAAGGTACAAAATTTCTTTTTATGTATTAATTTTGATTGATACTAAATCTAGTCTCTTCCATAGTGTCTTGCATTGTAGTGAATTTAATCAAATTTATTATTAGACATTATAATATAGAGAAAGGCGAAAACATCTTAAGTTTATTTACTTCCTAAATAATATTCTTCAAATACCTGTGTTGCCCTGTCAAGCAGCACCATATGAAAATGACAGTTTGTAGCCTTATTATCTATTTTTGCAAGGTAGATTTAGCTTACGCATTTATACAGTTGTGCATAATTGGGCTATTCCAGAAAATAGATGCACACCCCCTATAGAGGAGTTCAGATTTCCGGACTTTTTGTCCAATCGTGACTGTTGGAAATTCAGACTTTTAAAGTATCCAAAGGCGAAAAAATCCAGCAGAAAAATAGTTCAAAATCAAATATCCTTAATTTGAGAGCTCATTTTGGACATTTCCGTAATTTTTCCTTCATTTTATTGGATTTCCAGGCTTTTTCAAGTGGCATTTGCATCTAGAATTCCAGTCGTTTTCAGGAAGCAGACCTGGAAATCCAGACATTTCTTTTATTGAAAAGTAACTCCTCTATAGGGGGTGTGCACTTATTTTCTGGAATAGCCCATTCCTTATTCTTGAATTATTATACTAGTAGTAATTCTTATATTTAGGCATTTATTACAGTCTTAAATGTACTCAACTTCAGTAAAAAGGTCACAACTCAACAAAAATTGAGTAAAAAATTACCCAAATTGAGTAAATAATACCCAACATTGAGCTCATATTGATAATTAATACCCTTAATGTTGAGTTCTCTTTTATCAGTATGAGCTCAATGTTGGGTATTATTTACTCAATTTGAGTAATTATTTACTCATTTCGTTGAGTTGTGACCTTTTTACTCAAGTTGAGTAAAATGTTTTTAAGAGTGTATATATAATGCAATGATGATTATGATGATGTGTAATTCAGACCAACTACAAGGTTGTATACTATAATTGTTTCTGTCCTTTTTATGCAGTCCAGTAAAGAATATATTCAGAATAATAGGCACCGAATATAAAGTACCAATTATGTCTGTACGCCAGACACCTTCAAATCTATTTGACCCAATTACTATAAATGCTGCTTATTTGAAAATAGCCCGCGCAGATTCTTTTGTACCGTTCAAAACTTATAAAAAACGATGATTCACGACTAGATTTCCTTAACTTAATGTACGTGATGACTTAAATTCTTGTGGTATCTCCTGTATTACACACATGTATATTGGCGATAGGAACTTCTAGCTTTTCTAGGCTCTTCCAGTGAATTTTAATAACGATTGTACTGTGAAGCTCGGGTTTCTGATCAGATTTACTCGTGAATTTGCACGTTAACTTGGAAAGTGTTCAAGTTACTTTGTAAGGCATGAAGGACATAAATTGACTTTTCATTCAATAAGTACCTGGTTACTTAAACTACCTACTAAATATATTCACACCAAGAAACAAAAGTGGTACCCCGAGGACATACAAGTAAAATTCATTAACTTCTTGACTTGTAAATTTGTGTATATATTTGAAAATATTAATACCACTACGACGCAATCTTAAATGAAACAAAAAAGACATGAAACAATGTTTTCCATGGACGAACATTATATCTTACAAAGAAAAATTATAATAAAAATCAAAATTTTAATGAAGAATAAATGAAGTCTTATGTGAACCGTTTTTAATGTAAACGAGGTGTCCAATCAAGACATGTATGTCCCTTTAACATTTTGCACTATTCGATATTTGACTCGTTTGGAAAATAAAATAATTACGTTTGTATTTTTTTTAAAGTAAGAATACATATTTTGTCGCAAAGTATTTGTTAGTATTACCAGTCTGGGATGATTTCATGCAGCTAATTGCTCTTTAGGATTTTAATTATAAATATCTTTGTCATGGCTGATTAGGTAAATTCATTATTAAGGAAGGTATTCTCAGTCATTAGTGTCTCTTTAAGCATATTTATAAATATACAGTTGACAAGGTCAATTAAAGCTTATTGAAAGCTTACTTTTTTTAAACAAGCATGTACAGCAATGTATACAAATATATATGTCTTGTATAATAAGAGTGTTATTTTTTCATTCTTATCTAATGTGTATCTTGATATAACAAAATATTAAAAAGAATGAACAAGCAAAAGAAGAAGGGAAGAGAGAAGTAAACACAGGAATAAAATACATAACCAATGGAAGATAGAATACACGAATGGATACAAGATACACACCGTTGTTTCAGATGGACTTTTTACTTTTGAAAGGATCAGGTTTTCGGAAATATTGGCCACAAACATGCGTTTTAGGGTGTTTTTGTAAGCTATAACAATCAAGACTTGTACGAAGATTAATTTAAAACTATTCTAATTTTTAAAATTCTAAAAAACACATTTTTGAATCTTTTCCATGTAACCAATATCGAAAATGACATAAAATATTAAAATTATGAGGTAGCTCTTAGCCTATACTCAAGATTTTGATTGCTTAGACTTGTGCCAAGTCTTAGAATTTTGTGTCTTAGTCTTAGAAATTGCATGTTTTTGATCCCCCAAATTGCAAAAATATTGAAAGTCGTCTATTATTGCCAGTAAGAATTAACTAAAGCATTAGGATTTAGCAATATATCATTTGGCAAAACAAGATAATAATTTTTTAATTCCAAACAATTAGTGCTGTATTTTTCTGGAATTAGGAGTAGTCGCATAAATGTCACATATTCTCATTGCTGAAGAAACAAAGGTAAACAAGTTTAGAATCCTAGAAAATAAGAGAATACCCATAATAAATTAATTTTAAGGCAACTTTACAATTGACATAATTGCCACCGAATAAATAAATAATAAAACAATTCTTAGCTTACATTGAAAGGGCGGAGGGGTTTGTGTGAAGTGTGTGCAACACGTGGGGGTGTGTGGGGTGGAGTGTCTGGGATGGGGATGAGTAGGGCTATGTACGAACGATAAAAAAATCTTTTCTTTTCAAAGGCATTTCTCGACTTTTATTTCTTTAAATGCCCACTAGGTTTTTGCAGTGCAGCTAATCATTAACTTGTTGTCCTTGACGAATAAATGAATTCATTAATTCATTAACCAAGTTTCTTCCCAAAAAGCAATCATTATTAATATTTAAAAAGAAAATCGATATCAGAAGAGAAAGCGTTGAAATGAAATCGAAATGTACACAGGTGTAGCACATTAGAAAACATTTGGGTTAAGCACCGATTTGACAGTAAAATGAAATAAATATCGGTGTAAATTTTGCTTTGATGTAGACTCACCATAAAACATGACACCAGATTGTGTCATTTATTTCATGAGACCTTTAGCAAAACGTAGTAGCCAATACTATGCAGACGTAAAATTGCAATTAAATTGTCGGCTCAAGCAAGTCTAAAATTGCTTTACGAGTAAAAGCTGTAGGTGATAACAGGCAAATAAAATTGAAATTAAATATTGGTTGGTATGAAACAAATAGATCCAGAATATATTTTACGAACATATGAAATTAGAGATGACATTGATTAAATAAAATAACCAAATAATTAACACTAACATTGAAAATGTGCTATTCCAGTTGAAATCCACACTACCTCTGTGGAAGATTTTGGAAATAGCATCCACAGGGGAAGTATGTTTTCCAAATGTAACTGGTCAGGGTTAATCATTTTGAAACCCATACTCCCCCGGTATTATAGCTTTACCTATATCTTCCACAACTGGAATGAGTATTTCAAATGGAAGTTACCTACCGTAATTGTTTATTATATTTAAAACTCCTACTCACTCTGTAGAAGATCTTCCACAGGGGTAGTGTGGATTTTAAATGGAATGGCCCAAGCTAAGGTTCGCAAATACCATCTTTACGGACATTGCCGAGGAAACTGTCTTGTGGAAAATAAAAGATCTATAGAAAGGTACTAGTGTGTATGTGTGTATCGCGATATTGACTCAAATTTTTTATACCACGAATTATTACATTTATTGGCCCAATATTACCTGTTCATGTATGTTGGGCAACAACCGTAACATTTGGCCTTTCGTCGGTCAATCCATATTTCTAATAATCATATACAGCGTTGGTCAAAAATACAATTGGGCTAACACTGGGTAACCAAAATATGGCCGATTGCAATGTTCCTATATTCAGTATCCAAAATTAGTCTAATAAAGCAATGTCTATTAAACTAGACCCGTTTAGTACGAGATTTCAAAGTAAGCACCGATACATATCAGGTTAATTTCATAATGTACATGATAAGAGTTTTATGTTTCTTGAAAGAGACATTTATATCGTTTGGAGTCGCTTCATTTATTTGAGGGACATTGATATAAACATACATATAAAAACCAGACGTTTAAATAGACATTGATAAATTGATGCTTAACCCAAATGTTTTTTAATGTGTTACACGTGTGTACATTTTGATAAACCAACACTTTCTCTTCTAATATCGATTTTCTTTTTTAAATATTAACAATGATTGCAATATGAACAGAGATAATTACTTTTTGGAAAGAAACTTGATTATTGGGTCAAAAGTTAATGATTAGCTGCAAAATGCTAGTGGTAATTTTAAAAAAAAGTCAAGAAATGCCTTCGAAAAGAAAAGAATTTTTTTATCGTGCGTACAAACCCCTACTCACCATCATCCCGACACCCCACTCCACACACCCCACGTGTTGCACACACTTCACACAAATCCCTCTACCCTTCCACCACACACACGGGCCTTCACATTTACCACCCCACATGACAACTACAATAACACCATCTGGGCTATTCCAGATGAAATCCAAATACCCCCTATGGAGAACATGATCTTGATCTCCCATACAGGGGGTGTAGATTTCAAATGGAGTCACACATTAAGGTAACCCAATTTGGAATTCACACCCCCTCTGATTAATGTAATTTCTTCCCTAGGGAGTAATGGATTTCAACCGGAATAGCCCAATCTCCATGCGCCTAGAAGTCTGAGATCAAAATGCTGCGTAAATAATGAAAGCAAAACATTGATTTAACATTCTTGTCAATAAACTTTGTTAATTATGAAGGGAACATTTTATATGTGCTCTTAATATAAACAAACACGCAAAAAGATAGACATGTTTATGATAGTAAAATAAGTTACAGTTGGTGACTACTGAACGTTAACCCTATTTCTGAGGACCATAGAGTTTACGATTCAAAGTATCCTCACAAACATCTTAATACATGGCGACAGTAATGCCCTGAAGCATTATTTGCTTTATCTTACTAAATGACAACATCGTTTAATGTATAACGATATTTTTGTTTCCATACTAGTTTTGAGGTACATTGACAGAAAGGCCCAAGTCTTCTTGATAGTTTTTGTTTAAGAAATTCAGGACACATAATTGAAGCATAAATATTTTGAATGATTCCTGAGTCTACCTTTATACAAGTAACATATTAACTGAACATTTAGCATCGAAGAGAAAACAACAATGTATTGTGTGTAGATAAGTATTATATATTAGGATTTAATTGAGATGGGAAGAACAGATGATGATGTCTAATCTATTCACAGCAAACATATAAGTACACACTGGCCAAATGTATTGCAACGTCGCTGGAAAAAAAGGAATTCGATAAACTGTAAGTTGAACAGTCATCCAATGTGCTGTCGATTTCACATTACGTACTCAATGTTCTTTGTATGAAATAAGTAAGATTAGACTAATCAATAGGATGGAAGCTGTCACCTGTGGTGACATCATGCGCGTATACCATTGCTTACAATGGCGGAATAACGGAAATTCATTTGAATACAGAGATGAAAAAACTTTAGTGTCCAGATGCCTTTACAGTGGTTCAATAATGACTGTAAGGTATCTGGTAAACTGTGGTGGGAAAATGATTCATGGATGCGTTGTGCGGAAGAAATTACCAGTGTTAGAGGACAAATGTCCTTTAAACAATGTTAAAGTCTGGGAAACTAAGAATAATGAAAGCTTACGTAGCTGTACCATAAAGGCACCGGATGACCTTGAACTACAACAAAAATTATCTTGTGTGTTCATGACGTGTTTAAATGTCATTATATCCTTTATGTAGTACCCAAGTGACCTTATTATTGCAATTGAAATTCCTTAGTTCCCAACCCTTGCACGACGTCGGCCATCTTTGATTTTTTTTTTTCATCCAAGCGCCATTTTCGAGCAATCTTCTTCAGTAACCATTTTTCTGATACCTCGAAGAAACCAATTAAACCATTTAGCGACTATTCTAAAGGTATCTGGACATCTTGTGGAATAAAGTGTCTACATCTCTTTTTGCAAACGGTTTCTACTATTCTGCCATTATAAGCATAGAATACGCGCATGATATCACCACAGGTGACATCGTCCAACCAATTGATTAGCCTGATCTTGCTTATTTCATGCAAAGAACATTGTTATCTATTACGTAAATCGACAGAATATTAGATGAATGTTCAACTTCCAGATTGCCGAATTTTTCTTTTTTGCATGGATGTTGCAATAGTTATGGTCAGTTTGTGTATACCACCTTGCTATCCAAAGTGGAATTAACTTGAGGACAGGACTGTCGCAACCCCAATAGATTATAGAACTATGTTTTCTTGTTAAGATTTGGGTGAAGTTAAGATTAGAGCTAATGGGTAATGATAATGATTGAGAGATCAAGATTAGTGTTGGAATGATGGTTAGGTGGTTGCTATTGCGCTAAATTGTCTCCTTTTGACCTCATTTATACTATTCATTTTGTAATGCTACCTTTGAGAGCAACAGAGCTTTCAGGGCATCAATTCACTGCTTTCCACATTCCTTTACGGCCGTCGTACTTCAAATGATTTTTGACAAATTCATTTTTATTTGACAATGTTGAATATTGGACAATTATCGAAATGTGTAGATAATTATCACATGTAGAAATATTTTAATTATTGCCGGGAAAATATTTTTATTAACCATCATGTCTCTGAAGAGCTTATAAATCCGGCTCGTTACAAGTACAGGAGCACTGTTCTGCTGGGAGGTTAAGTCCTACTTAGTGTAATCGGATTACATATATAAAGAGTAGGTTACAATGTACATTACAGTTGCCCCACCACCATTTAATCTTCTCAGACTAAAAAAATGACTACGACTTTGATGATTCCTCTTTATTATTTTAAGAAATCGTGTGATTTTGGCTAACATCAATATATACATCAACCCATCAAACTAGGTAAGATGATGAAGCCAAGCTGCAACCCAAATGCCCAGAGGCCTTTCACTCCATGTATAAAAAAAAGGTTGAGCCACAATGATCCATAACAAGCCTCATGATAGCCGTGTAATGTGAGATCTTCTGTTGAAATTTGTCACACTAGCACCGCTATGTGAACGATACTTCTACTTGATTTAGAGGGATGTTCACTTGAGAGGTTTTGACGTGCCAATAGAGCAGTTTGTGATATATTCACAAGCATATCATAAACTATTACATAAATATTACATTAATCAATTTTGACAACACTTTTTTATATAAGAAATTGTCGTCCTGGTAGGTGAGTAAGCTTAAGACAGGTTTGAGTGCCTGTTTTTGGTAGCTGGCTGGTTGGTAAAGCTGTTCTCTTGTTATTCGAAGCAAATGTTAGCTGAGATGAGATTTTCCCCTGTAATTTCTAGATATCTGTACCCGGAAAAGGTTGTAAGGTACATCAAATTTTGAAATCATTGTTAAGCTGTAAGACACAACTTAGTAACTTCTAAAATACATTGGCCTTTGGATGCATCTTTCATGGTCAAGGAAATATAAGTATTTGAGTATAGCAATTCAGTTAGCTCACCCAGTAAGATGCTGTTCTCTGGCATACGTGACGTTATAAGTTCTAATCCCCGCTGTGTCGTTAGGTTGCTCCTGTAAAAATAAATTGACCTACCTTGAAATTCTCCTGGACAAAGGACTAACTGCTGATTGTCTCGGTATTACCCGGAGAGGTGATTCTGGTTGTGAACGTTAATTATAGCATGTCTAGGGTGTGCGTTTCTTATGTGTAAATTATGAGAGACAGAAGTAATGATTGCTTTGTATTATTTTTGAATCAAAAAGGAGTTAATTCTAATTGTCCAGGTATGACTGGAGAGGTGATCCTGGCTGTGAACGTTAATTGTGGCATGTCTAGGGTGAGCGCTTCTTATGACAGCATTATGAGAGACAGGTGTAATAATTGCTTATTATAATATTTGTATCAAAATGTCACCATCAATGTCAAAAAAACAATATAAGTAAAACCAAAATACTACAACAAAATATTAAACCATCAAAACAAAATAGGACACAAAATGTATCAGACCGTGTTAATACGAAGATGTACAAAACATATTCCCTCCATAATTATTAGTAATCGAATCTATGAATGTTAAAACTATTTGAAGAAAGCTAATTACACTCGTGTTCATGAAAGCATGTTACAGCTGAATCCATGTCATCATAAGAAATGCGCAAACCAAGAACTAATGAACTTTACCATACTATAGCTAAATTGGCCTCGTTTCCAATGGTATAGTTCAATAACACCAACGTAACAGCCATATATCGAAATTTGACATTAATTCGTGGAGTATGAGGTTTTGGTGCCCAACACATTCGAAGGTCATTCCATAAGTGTATAAACGTTTGGGGTTAACGAACTTTGTCACGACAAATGAGAATGTTTGATATTCTAGTGCGGGTATTTCAAATGTTTTATGATTGTTTTTTAGAACAAGCATCTCTGTTCAAGGTCAAATATTTTTGGTTAACTTTTCAATTAAAAAAAATGCAAATTGTAAATCTTTGTAAATTTTATGAATTGATTTGAGCTTTGAACATTCCAAAGTCCCAGAACACAAGCGGACAAACGAAAAACACTAATATGGACACATTATTATCAGTAGTGTATATTAGGTGACGGACATAATTTTACTTCCCTACCTAATATTCTTAAATATTATTTGCTGCTATTTATTCCTAATTATTATATGCGGCTATTTGTTCTCTATTTTGTCATTTCGAGTCTATAACAAGTACATTAAATGTGTTAGTCAAAACATAAACACTTGTTTGGGCAAGACACTTCAGAGTGAATGTAAAAATATACAGGAATGACGTCATACACGGAGTATTTGAGTAAAAAAAAAGACATCATACGGGAAAGTGTCAAAACAATTTTCAAGATTTTTATCCCGAAAGTTTATTCTTGCATGCAAAGAGCTGCAAAGGTGCTATAAGATTTACAAATGGGCGTTAGGGCAAGTTGCGCATATGATCAATTTAATATGTCTTGGAAGATCTAGTTATATAGAATGTCTGAGGGTTTACCGGGTTGTACAAGTTGTGAACGTAATAAACCCATCGCGAAAGGCGCGAAAAAAACAGTTACAGATCGTCTGAAACTAAATTCCGGAAAAAGTAGGATGCATACATGTACTTTGATCACTTTGATCTTTTCATGAACTAAATTAATGAATAGCACAGGGAATGGATAGCACAGTTTTGAAATTGCACATTATTTGATCAGTTCATTATCCTAAATTTATTAAAGAAACATTGATTGTAAGAAAAACGTTGATTTTAAGAAAGAACAAAACAAAAACGTGAAAAGAAATGGAATTTTCAGAAAGAGGAGAGTTCCTTCAAATTAAAACGGCTCAATAAATTTTGTCAATATTTCAAGGTTTCAACTTTCTCTCGCTGGAGGATAAGGAACATTCTCTATTATTTGTTAGCCCTGATTTTATATTTATCTTCTCAAATATTAGCGCACAATTCTCACAAGGTTGGGCTATATATACCGTTGAGGATAGGGGAGAAATGTAGCAAATATTTGGGCGAATGTACAAAAACTAATCAAAAGTGGCATTATAAATGAAAAAGGGTTGCAATTTTAAACTGAGTGCATGCAGGAAAATATTTAAACCAATTTCAAACTTTGTTTGTTAAAAAATACGTTTTCTAAAAGTTCTTGTTTAGTGTATTTAGAATATAAAGGTAGCAATTTCTTTTCCTCAGCTCTTAACAGCATCTCGTTAAGCGTATAATTCGCAAGATGTAGGTACATACATCTACTTCAAGAATGATGCAGTGCTGTCCTTTGAGACACGGCGGTTTGGTAGTTGCAAGAAGGCGGCCGTGGAACTGTTAGATCCATGCCTAAGGCTACAAATGGTGTACAAGCCCCATATGAAAGTGATTGAAAAGCGTGCTATTGCTGAATATTATATATGGAAAAAGCGCCTGGTTTAATTTAAGGCATTTAATTCTACGCACACACACTAACAGTCCTTGGTGACGACTCCAATGAATCCGCCCCAGGACCCAATTGTCTCTATACAAACCGAGTTTAAGGGGTTTTGTAAGGATTTGTACGCGCGATATGTCGGGTTAGGATTTACCGCTGGTACTCTTGTTAAGCAAGCCAAATACTCTTTACAATATAAGCCCCATACAAGTATATAGGAGTCTTGTCATTAGACCAATGCTGGTAATGGATGAGCTGTTTCAGCCTTCACACATGTAATAGCTTTCGTTAATTGAGAGTGGCATTAGACACAGACAGGGAGGGTTTTACTGATATTATTAGAGTAAAAGATTAAACGCTGGTGCTTAATGTGACCGCACATCAAATTATTTGAAAATAGGTCATGACGTAATATGAAGTGGTGAGCAAACGCAATCATATATCTGAGAAATTTTCAAGTTCTAAGAAGATTTAAAATCAATATTACGGTGTCGCTAGCTTGTATATTAGCTAACAGTTTATGTGTTTCTGAGTAAAACATTAATGTGAATTACATTTGCTCATAATCTATAAGAGTGTTATGGTAATTATCGGTCATGCGGGACCTATTATCTTTTAGCAGACAGAGATGAAGCTATTGCCTACACACTATAAACACTTTTTTTTGTAAATTTGTGTTTTACATTTCGAGATCAAAGAGAAAGCATCTGCAATTACCGTAACACTCGATCAAATTACTATACAGCATTTCTGGAGATGTCATTTGATGCTAAATATTTTGGAAGAATCTCAAAACTTAATCAGTCGCTGTCTGTTGACATCATAGTCTGACCGTTTTTTTAATCGGTCGAAGTACATGTATCTCTTATAGTATGGCGTATGTAAATCACAGTCTGTATTGGGAGCCGTATGGCTTTCAACATGTGCGCCATATTATGTAAATTTCCAGTTCCAGGGTTTTTATCAATTCATCGAGTGTAGCTACAATAAATACGCACACCCAATCCACTCGGGCGAGCACACACAACCCCCCCGCATAATGCACATTCATAAACCCCATACACCCACCCACCCCCCACAACCCCTTCATGCATAACAAACACACCCCAAATACGCTTACATCAACAAACAACAATGACAACAGCAGTGTCGTTTTCCAGTTTCTGGTTATACAATAACAGAGCTATACACTTCATGTAAATACATTCTTTCACATACATATAAATCACCAATCCTACACTTGTTCCAGCGAACACTTACAGTCATGAAATCTGAGAATAATGATTTCACTGGGACATTAGTTACCTGACATTTTTATTAACATGCTCTGCACATTACTTTCAATGTGTTTCACACAGAAGGCGTTATTAATAATAATTATAGGACCAGATTTACCATGAATAGTGTATATCTAATCTTGCCCATATGTCAGGCTATTATATCAGCTTTTTTTTCAATGGTGTTGGTAACATGTTAAAGCTACTACATATGCTGGGGTCATACGTAACAAATGTTTATTGCATTATTGATGTTTCAACAGCATCCACTCTTTCATCTTTTGACATTTTCAAGTAACTTGAAACATCCATATGTTAATATATAGATTGTCATTGGTTAACCTTTGAACTCTTGTAGACATCAACTTGTAATCATTGAAACTATTAATTATACAACAAATTACCCTTGTTCTATATGATATATTTACTGTAATACTGAAATAGCGTTTGCCTTTAACCCAAGGTTAAGGCAGTACAAGTAAGCGAAACCCCGGTGGGTGTCTCTTTTTTATTTTGCTATCTGTGATTTAATAATTCAAGGCCAAAGTCATTGGATTCAATTTCAGATTTTTATTTTTAAGTTTATAATTTTTCAAAGGGAAGCCTGGTTGCATATAATTAGCCTTAGATCACCATGTAAATAACACTTTTGACATTTTAATCAGGCAGACGTGGTATGTGAACTTTGATAGTTGAAGGCTGACATTATACCGTCCGAGGTGTAAGCTTCTAACCTCTATAGCTGCACTTATACAACATGGAAAAATTATTCTAGTACCCTGAATATAGCCGTTGGCTTTTGCGCATCTCTTCATATGTATCCTAGAGATATTGTTTATTTCATAAACAAGGGGCGTTATTCATTCGCTAATATCATATAGTGAATCAAACAGACTTGATAAAAGGTGAACCAAGGTAGGGACAGAATAAACGTTTTGTGAAAGCATTGCGTATTTATTAAAATATATTTTAAGTTAAAGATTTACTTTAATATATCGAGCTACACATACACAAGGCTTTTGGCGCCATTTAATAAAGACCGTGACATAACAAAAAGATGGCATAACGATTAGACCTTGTTAGAGTCATATTCACTCATTCCTGACTCACAATCGTAATTCCTGTAGCTATAAGAACCGAAGAAAAACAAATTCACCTTGAAGAGAAATAAAATAAAATAAACCACCTTGAGCAGAGCGTAAATGGTATTAAATTTAGTGTTCGCAACTCTTAATCAAGGTCTTTTATCTGCGTCAAAGATTTAGAGCCTGGTATAATATTATCCGTTTAAATTGACTTGCATGATATCTTAATTTCAACAAGACGGTTTATAGAGGAGGAGCGATTTCAAGGTGGTATGTTATTGGTTTTGATTAGCATTTCAATAACTTCAAACTTATGATGCCAATGTGATGTTCACGTTTATTTGCATCGATCTTGTGCCATGTTTTGTTTTCTATATGAATCTGATTTTCAAATGCCGTTGGAGACTAATTAAAGTGTATTATTTTTCTCTAAGTGTACTATACCTGTCAAAATATTGGCTTCTAATTTCAACTACAAATGCACACTGCTTGTGGCGACTATCAACACCACTAACATATGGAGCATTCTGTCATGATGATGACATGAACATGGTTATTTATGAAGACAACTTATACTACAAAACCAATCATGAAATTCATAAAAAATGAGAAGCCAGAGTATTAAGTAAACTCGATATAACACCACAACAAATACAAAGTATAATACGCATGGCAAGTGACGTTTGTTGCGTGTTAAACGGGTCAAAATAACATTTTGCTATGATCCTACCTTAAATTCTCAGATAGGGCTGTATGACTTTATTTAATATATTGTAGTAAGGCTTTCACCCATCTCCCGTTTCACCAACATTTCATTTCTGCTTGTTAAATTATATTGCTAGACCCTACGGGCCAGGTAAAATTAGACCCAGCCACTAATGAAGAACACAAACTGCAGGGTATGTTTAACTGACCTACTCAAGTTCTAACACGCTGCAGTAAACGATTGTGAAAAGGAATCTCCGTGGCAAAAAAAAATGGATGACACAATTTGCTACTGCTTTGAGGATAATCATTCCGAACAAAGTGCGTCTTTATTGCCCGTATTGGTATAGTTGGATGCTCTGGCCGGCCGGCGGCCGGCCGCCACGAACTTTCAGTGACTTCTGTTTGTAATAATGCGCTTGTGACGTGGTTTGGAAACAAACAAACAACAACAACAAAACTGCGTGGGTTTACACTTTTTGAAAAAAAAATGAATAGATAAGGATGCTCTTTTGCTTCTTTTTTTAAGCATTAGAAAATTTACTTGGGATGTTTGTGATGTGATATTACTAGATGACGAAAATTACTTATTTTGGTAATGTACTTCCACTTACAAAATTTCAATATAAAATCAGAATTATAAGTATTATTATTGATGAAGGAATCCATACTTTTCATTCATAAGTTTTCGCACATAACGACATGATCAATGATCATCATTGATCATACATTAGTATTAGAATAAGAAATTATTTTCCAATAATTTTGTAAATGATATCTTCCAGTTGCACATTTTTTTTATAATAGTATCTGTGAGGTATTAGGCAATAGTCCCACCAGGTCCCTAGTTCCACTCACTATTCAAAAACAAGTAATCGATTATACATCAAACTAAAATATTCGGAACTCGAACTTGAGAGAATGGTATTCGCCATAGAAGAAGTGATGTAACAGGATTAATTACCATAGCGATAGGTGAAAACTATTTTTAATGTTTTGCCCTATACTACACTTTATATCTTGTAACTGTAACCATTGGTTATCAAAGAATAGGCATAGACCTTGACAGTGAAAATTTTAACATTATGCAGATTCCGTGTACGTTTCACTCGCACCTGTACAAATAGTGTATTTGAAAAGTGCGGTATTGTATTCAATCTATGATTGCACACATCACAGACATGACAGGTGATGAGTGCAGCCTACTTATAGTGCAGAGCAATACATTCAAAAATTGTTTTCACCTATTGCTTTGGTAATTAATCCTGTTACATCACTACTTCTACGGCGAATAGAACAAGACAAGTAAACAAACTTACATTATTATTTGCTGTTGACTGCTTCACCAGACATTATCGCTTTACAGAATATCTAATCTTGTAGTACCACAATTCTATCAATACTTTTAAGAAGTACGACCACCATGTTTTCCTCATCACTAGTTTCTGTCGATTCACCGTATCCCCGATTGACCATGTACACTTAGATAAGCAATTATTTTAATCTTGTCAATATAGATTACATTCATCTACGAATTCCCGTATATGAGCAAATGAAACAAAAATATAACGCTTTATAGTTTATTCACGGTGGCTTCACATATTCCCATAGGCAAATTCTGCCAGTGGATCAAGATAAAATTACATTAATATTTAGTTAATATTTTTTATTTATGATTACGTAAAATAAATGAGAGATTTTTATACTTTTATACATTTATATACGATGTTACCATTACTATTATTTATATTCTTTTTTATAATGAGAATGGAAATAATCTTTTCGTAGAATAAAAGGTAGGCGACATTGTTCTTTTACAACTAAATCTGCACTCTTTTCAATAAATATATCATCACCGAGTTCTTTCATTGGAAAAGCGGTTGCGAATGTTCAATTCAAAATTATAAAACAATATCTAAATTGCTATGGTAATTAATTGTGTTACATCACTACTTCTTCGGCGAATAGAACAAGACAAGTAAACAAACTTACATTATTATTTGCTGTTGACTGCTTCACCAGACATGTATCGCTTTACAGAATATCTAATCTTGTAGTGCCACAATTCTATCAATACTTTTAAGAAGTACGACCACCAAGTTTTCCTCATCACTAGTTTCTGTCGATTCACCGTATCCCCGATTGACCATGTACACTTAGATAAGCAATTATTTTAATCTTGTCAATATAGATTACATTCATCTACGAATTCCCGTATATGAGCAAATGAAACAAAAATATAACGCTTTATAGTTTATTCACGGTGGCTTCACATATTGCCATAGGCAAATTCTGCCAGTGGATCAAGATAAAATTACATTAATATTCAGTTAATATTTTTTTATTTATGATTACGTAAAATAAATGAGAGATTTTTATACTTTTATACATTTATATACGATGTTACCATTACTATTATTTATATTCTTTTTTATAATGAGAATGGAAATAATCTTTTCGTAGAATAAAAGGTAGGCGACATTGTTCTTTTACAACTAAATCTGCATCTTTTCAATAAATATATCATCACCGAGTTCTTTCATTGGAAAAGCGGTTGCGAATGTTCAATTCAAAATTATAAAACAATATCTAAATTGCTATGGTAATTAATTGTGTTACATCACTACTACGGCGAATAGAACAAGACAAGTAAACAAACTTACATTATTATTTGCTGTTGACTGCTTCACCAGACATTATCGCTTTACAGAATATCTAATCTTGTAGTGCTACAATTTTATCAATACTTTTAAGAAGTACGACCACCAAGTTTTCCTCATCACTAACTTCTTTCGATTCACCGTATCCCCGATTGACCATGTACACTTAGATAAGCAATTATTTTAATCTTGTCAATATAGATTACATTCATCTACGAATTCCCGTATATGAGCAAATGAAACAAAAATATAACGCTTTATAGTTTATTCACGGTGGCTTCACATATTCCCATAGGCAAATTCTGCCAGTGGATCAAGATAAAATTACATTAATATTCAGTTAATATTTTTTATTTATGATTACGTAAAATAAATGAGAGATTTTTATACTTTTATACATTTATATACGATGTTACCATTACTATTATTTATATTCTTTTTTATAATGAGAATGGAAATAATCTTTTCGTAGAATAAAAGGTAAGCGACATTGTTCTTTTACAACTAAATCTGCACTCTTTTCAATAAATATATCATCACCGAGTTCTTTCATTGGAAAAGCGGTTGCGAATGTTCCATTCAAAATTATAAAACAATATCTAAATTGCTATGGTAATTAATTGTGTTACATCACTACTTCTTCGGCGAATAGAACAAGACAAGTAAACAAACTTACGTTATTATTTGCTGTTGACTGCTTCACCAGACATTATCGCTTTACAGAATATCTAATCTTGTAGTGCCACAATTCTATCAATACTTTTAAGAAGTACGACCACCAAGTTTTCCTCATCACTGACTTCTTTCGATTCACCATATCCCCGATTGACCATGTACACTTAGATAAGCAATTATTTTAATCTTGTCAATATAGATTACATTCATCTACGAATTCCCGTATATGAGCAAATGAAACAAAAATATAACGCTTTATAGTTTATTCACGGTGGCTTCACATATTCCCATAGGCAAATTCTGCCAGTGGATCAAGATAAAATTACATTAATATTCAGTTAATATTTTTTATTTATGATTACGTAAAATAAGTGAGAGATTTTTATACTTTAGATATTATTACATTTATACACGATGCTACCATTACTAACATTTATGTTCTTTTTTATAATGAGAATGGAAATAATCTTTTCGTAGAATAAAAAGTAGGCGACATTGTTCTTTTACAGCTAAATCTGCATCTTTTCAATAAATATATCATCACCGAGTTCTTTCATAAGAATATGGGTTGCAAATGTTCAATCTAAAATTAAAAAGCAATATCTACAATATACAGGTTATCTAAATTCTAACACTAGAATTCTACAGCAAGAAGTAATCGGCAGGGAACAGAAAAGGACACATTTCTACTGCTGACATTTTAATATGGGCTTTGCGTTGAAAGATGGATTTGTTTTGGAAATCAAGTTTCAAATTCAATACATTAAAATCAATACACATAAAGTCACAACTATTATGAACCGTACATATTTATGTTTTAAAGCGACGTTCGTATTCACTATATATTATGTTGGCTTGAATAATACTTAATGCTCTGCATGCTAGCCATAGGCTTCAAAATAAAAATAAAAGTTTTCAGGTATTTTATCAAAATATCAAAAGCTATCTTAAGAACCACTGAACCAATAGTAGGCTTGTTTGTACTCATTTTAATGCATTTTTCATGCTGATTCCAAATATGGTCATGATAATTTACATTTATGAAATTTTTAACTTTAAAAAAAAATGTTGACACTTGTCGTCTGTAGTCGACACCCGCGTGAAGAGAGTTAACAAAGAATGATAGGGGGAAATGTTGGGAAATATTTAGTATAATCTACCCTAAACATGACCCACATATTTGCTCTTGTGTATGTACATCTTCCAATCATTTTTATCTAAGAGCAAAAGATCCCGCTCGTCAGACGGGTGATTTTCTCATGTATGTCATCACCGATTTGTTTGCTGCTGCGCTGCATTTCCACGCATCTATCTGCTCTAAGTTTGGAGTTCATAACTGCTTTGGGCCGTTAAAGGAAATTTTCAGGTTTACCAATAGGGCATTTTATTGCTCTGCTTATATCTAGCCTATACATCCACCCGCAAGGCATATTATACCCACTCAATTACCAGGTGTATTCTGCGTTTTTAGAAGACATTTAACGTTAGGACACCTCGTTTACCATAACATACCCGGGGAAGCACTTGAATATTACTCGCATTAAGAAACAACAACAAAAGGGGTCTTTTTTTTTAACAGCCAGCCGCGATACGTTTAGGGTATCAAAAACAGCAAATTGGGAAAAAAAGGTACCTTAATAGCACAGATGTTGCTCAAAAAAGTAGTTAAACTCGGCCCAAGATTCTGACAAAAGTCAATTGAAATTAATGTAACATTTTGGGTGTACTAACAACTCAAAACGTGTGCTTATTCGTTGGTTTCGCTTCAGGCCTCTTGACTGATCGCTACCGTCGTTTTTAGGTGTGTTCTTTGGTAAAAAAAATTGCCTAGAGTAGGAAATCTTTTCGCCTAGTACTTGCTTTAGGTCCATTCTACACTAATGAAAAATACTTGCTTTGGATACTTTTGAAAGGCCTTGTAAGCGAACACCTTGAAATACACGTGGCCCCAGGGATAATACTGTCAGCGGCATACATTTATTTAATTTAGTTACATTTCTTCCAAAATATGAGGAATCAAATTTCATGTTTTCGCTTTTAAAGAACAAGTGAGAATTGTTCAAAATTCCTGATTTTTGAAACCTAACAAATGAAAAGATTAGTGGATTAAAAATATCAACTCTTAAGATTATGTAAGAAACCATGGATGTGGCATTAATACTAGCCCCGTTTCATCTCAACCACGATACCGCTCTTTCATTAGGACCGCAGATTATGTATACTTAAATTAAGCATTGCATAAGAACAGATTGGGTTATTATGGATTTATACCACACTACATAAAAAACACCTGACCGCGACCTATACATAAAGGTATGACTCTCTGGATACATGGTATACAATACCGATAAATATAAATATACCCCGTATCCTACAATGGACGGTGCACTGTCATGGTACATTAATCAAATTGTTTTAACCATAAATTTATGTACGTCGAGGAAACCGGTATTCAAACAATTACCAAATTATTAAAATTTCTCCTAATCAAAATCCTGTGGGGATTGAACCCGGGCCTAGTGCAACATAGGCGAGGCCTCAATCAACTTCGTTGTTTTTGGTTAAGGACTCTTTATATTGTTATTAGTATAACGCAAATTGAGACATCCCTATACGGGTCTACTTTACAAATGCAGTTGAATGATTTTACGTAACGATAAGAATAATATATTTTGATGTAACTTTCAAATACATGGTATTATTTCATAGTTCATGGATATTTATAACATTTCATTACATAGTGTTGCCGCTTATGTTATTATCGACCCGATTTGTGAAAATTCCACTTTTCTACCTAGTCAGGTAGTAAGGGAGGTTGGTCTATTACTGCCGTAAGCTTTCAATTCCATCAGATTCTTCCAGACCTTTATTCTATTACTAGTTCAACCATACCTACGAGCTAGCAGGGTGTTTAAAATCCCTTTATTAGAAATTATTGCTCTTTCTCCACAAACTAGAAATGTTCCCAAACCAAAATATGCGTCTTCATGGTCTTCGGCAGTAAATACTTTTAAATAATGGGTTTGGTTGCGCCTCACCAATTATTTACGTTTTTAATGCCTCGGACACATTATTTGGGTGTAAAGGATTCGATATTACCCTTTATTTCTTAAGTAAAGGATAATGCATAATTTGTTGTTCTTATGCGTTAAAATATAACACACTTTACATGATATGCTCCGGTCTACTGTACAAATCCAGTTGAATGATTGAACGTAACGATTAGCATAATATATTTTGATGCACCTTTCAGATACATGGTATTATTTCATAGTACATGGATATTTATGGCATTTCACAGTGTTTCCGCTTGTGTTATTATCCACCCGATTATTGAAAATTCCACTTTTCTAGCTAGTCAGGTAGGTAGGGAGGTTGGTCTATTACTGCCGTAAGCTTTCAACTCCATCATATTCTGCCAGACCTTTATTCTATTACTAGTTCAACCATACCTACGAGCTAGCAGGATGTTTAAAATCCCTTTACCGGAAATTATTGCTCTTTCTCCCAAACTAGAAATGTAATAGTTTCTTATTGTCTGGATATAAGAATTTTGTTCAAAATTGTGGATGTCTCTATTGCGATTTTGGCGCTTCTAGGGTATTGAGTTATCGGTAATTGAATAAAGTGATCTGCAAGTGGAGATATGAAATACTTTATGGTTATAATATTGTAGAGGGTAGAATTATAATCATTTGTCGCTGTTCAATCTATAGCTTCCATCTCACAACGTTCAATGAGGCGTGACATTAACAGATCTCAAATTGCTTTACTTGCTTATTAAAAAGTATATTCACGGTACACATTCATATGTATAACATAATTTGATATACGTAATTGGTTGTCCTTGTTTGTGGTAAAACCTGATACACTAGCAATGGTATTGTTTGATATCAATGGGTGTAATTAGTATCCAAAGATATCTTATACAACAGATAAGCACATGATATGAACATTTTAGATACAAATTGATGTACAAATGATATTGGTGATTTGGTCTAAAGTGCTTATAATCCAAAATTGAAGTATAGGAAAGTTAGGCCTACAATGGCCATTGATTTACTGTGCGATAAATATAGCAAAAGGTCTATTTTCTCACCCCAATTACACATACACTATACTTTCATTCTAGTGGATACACCGGTCTTTTTTTATAGTTCGTTTAATATGCATACTGGTTTCTTCTGTATGGCAACAAACCTATTTTAAAATAGAGAGTCGCCTGAATTAAACATAAAGGGGTACAGAAAACTCCGAACGAATTCATCTCGAAAGAATTTTAAGCCTCCGTTTAAAGAAAACAACTAATACAACCAAATTCGTCCATGGGTACTGGTAGGTCTCATAAATGAGGTTGTTGAGTTCACATTTCTTAACAGATCGAAAAACATTGATAACATACCTACCTATCCACACATACCTACCTATCCACACATACCTATTTGAATAAACAGAATTTAAGAACAGCATAGCAATAACAAAGCAGAGTGATGTAGATAATATTTGCTTTCTAATCAGGACGCCAAATTTCTAAACTGTGCAGAAACATGCTATTCTGCAAGAAAGTAAGGGAATATCATTAGGGCAAAGATCGCAAAAATGTAGGGTAATCATGGAAGTATCAACATTAAGTATGTTTTAAAAACATTGACTTTGATTTTAGACATTTATTCGACGCAAAATGTATTTTGGCCCCGCAATCAACTCATTACGTGTTGATGTGCTTTTGATCACTCAAACACTTGATTATATGGTACTTGTGACACTTATGCGCCCATTCGTTTTATGATATACAGACCAGGTGTAACATTCCTTCGCTGTTAATCTTTGTAGATTTACTTCATATCCCTGGCTTCATTATATACTAAAGAGAAAAATATTAACCTAAGAAAGGTCGTTAGGTTAAGTTACAATTTTGTCGCATCTTATAGGTAACACTACAGATGAGATGCCATAACTTAATTTTGAAATATGAACGGCATATTTACATAAAAAGTAAGATTCTATTTCATGATATAAAAATCTTTATATTCATCTAAAATCCAATACTGGTAAAAGGGCTCACAAAATATTTGTTAATTTTGCTAAAAACTATTTTACAATAACATTTTGATAATATTATAAAACAATTTGTCCATGTTTCCATTTGTAAATTCATATTTAATTGTGCTGGTGTGCGATGCGTAATCCTTCTTTCCCCTGTATATTGCTATATTAAGAATAACGTTTAAACATCATTGATCTGATCTCATGTGCTAGTGTGTAATGTTTGAATGTTTCCATGTTTCCATGTTCCAGTGTATGTTGCGTTAACTTCTTCCCTTGTTTGTATATTTTAAAGTCACAAACAAAGTTTGTACTTCCATGAGTATGTGCTATATTTCTACGGAGAAAGTCTGGTACTCAACATAATAATGTCTAATTACGGTTAATTCTTGCGAAAAAAATATAGTTTTGAAATCAGTATCTAAAATATCACAGATGCATATGTTTTTTAAATGCCTAAAATGAAACGAAATCATCTTTAAGTATTTAACTTTCATTTTGTCAGCTCATAATCAGTTTTGAAATCAATGCCAAAATATCATCAGATGTCTTACATCACCACACCTGTATCCAATCAAGAAACAAAAATCACTTCATAAACTTTCAACGGTTGTTGTAAATCAATATGGATGATGTTTTGTCTATCACAACAAACGCTACCCCGAAACTATAAAACGTATATTGATTACAACCAGGTGTTTAATGTTACGAGTGAGTTCATTAAATGTCATTACGGCGATGTCAAGTGAGGAGGATCCTGAACACATTGAAGAGGATGTCGAAACATAAGAATAGGTTTACTTGCTCTGCATACTCTGTGTCACTTCAATGTTTCAAGCTAAGTATGATCGCTTAGTACCAAAAGTGTACTATATGTTGTAGTAACGTTATTGGGATTTCTAAGTCAACGCATGCTGTTCAAAAGTGTTTTTTGTTGCTCTAAATAAAGCTTGGTAACAACAAGATTTTTTCGATGTTCAAATCAAAACATAAAGGAATGGAATATCTATATCTAACTGTATAAACGTTTTTAGAGTAACACATACTTGCCTATTTAAAATAAGAGACTTTGAATTGTAATTCTGTGACTGACTGTCAGTTAGAAAAATTGTTTATATAGTGTTATTAAAATGTTATTGTAAAATAGTTTTTAGCAAACTAACTATTACTAAATATTTTGTGAGCCTTTTTGCAAGTATTAGCTTTTAGATTAGTGTTGGAGTAATGAATATAAAGATCTACATATCATGAAGTAAAATCTTTCAAAATTAAGTTATATCGCATCATCTGTAGCGTTACCTATAAGATGCGACAAAATTGTAACTTAACCTAACGACCTTTCTTAGGTTAATATTTTTCTCTTTAGTATATAATGAAGCCAGGGATATGAAGTAAATCTGCAAAGATTAAACAGCGAAGGAATGTTACACCTGGTCTGTATATCATAAAACGAATGGGCGCATAAGTGTCACAAGTACCATATAATCAAGTGTTTGGGTGATCAAAAGCACATCAACACGTAATGAGTTGATTATGGGGCCAAAATAAATTTGCGTCGAATAAATGTCTAAAATCCAAGTTGGTAATCAATTAAACTTGTTTATCCGTTGATGTCTTATACAAAACATGCTGATTAAATTACAAAATATAGAATACCATGGTAACTAGGTGTTAATTTAAACCCAAAGTGATGAAAAGATCAACATATCTTTCTGAAAAAGACTGTGATTTATTTTTTCTTTCATAATGGACTGTGATCTTTGAAGCTGTAGCGGACGATAGATGTTAATTAACACATAGAAAAAGTAAATAAAACATTGATTGAAATAAAAAATTGTGCAAAAAATGAACGTTTGATTAACGAGAATGCTCAAGAATAGATAATACATGGTGTGAAGGGTAATCAAAAATACATCAAGTTGTAATGCAGTAATAAGAGGCCGCCTAACTTAAGGAGCATGTCAATCAATTTTTCTTTACGATCTTAGTAAAATGTACTGCTACACTGAAAAAAAAATATATGGACATACAAGGATTGGTATTTCATTGGCTGTGTTCATCTAATTTTTCCAATGAGGATTTATATTTTTTTTCTACTAAAATACACAGCAACATTGTGAAATTGCTATATTGTTTTCATTGTGGAGAATCTTAGAAATTGCAATGTTGCACTGCAGCTCCATTGGTTTTGTACATTAATACTTATTATTATAATCGTATTATTATACGGTATATATATAATGTCAAAATATTTGTTATGGCAAGTAATCTAACAAAAGCAAAATATTCAGAACTATGATTTTAGAGTCCATTGATACATTTTTTTAACAGATTCTGCAAATTGCAGATACAAATAAAATCATTTTTATTCTTACAATATACTGCCAAATGCAATGTAGATTGATTTACTTAATAGCCGCTATTGTATAAGTTAAAATAATGCGTATACCACTCTCTATCACATGGATGAGATAGAAGTGATGCTTACACCCATCAGTCTTCCAAGAATTGAAGTAGATATTTTTCAATTACAAGTGATACTTGATGGAGTATTAACTTTGTGTACCCTTTTATTTCCATCATTTGGAATTTATGATGTGCCTTACGTAAGTCAATATGAAGGGGATATCCCAACCAAGCTTAAAGCACGTACTTAGCTATCACCAGTGGTAGTATCAATAAGAATGAGCACGATCTACCCCTAGTCCACGTAATATTCCAGCATAAAGGTCAAAATATGGACCAAGGTTTATTCCCACGTGCCCAGGCAATTTCAAATCAAATGGAATTGCTACCTACTTTTAATTCAAATATCGTCCGTTGAAGATATGCAGTAATTGATATAAAACCCTATAAAAACATTATATCTATTAAGGGTTAGTTTTTGATTACAGCTGATAGCTCTATTTAAGGTTAATAAGTTTTTAAAGGACCTTAATAAATTATTAAGTTAAATTATTAGTTTTTATAGAATTCAACTAAGAAAGAATATTTTAATCTTACAGCTTTTACCATCTGTGTAGCTTACCAAAACTTCCCACAACTACATGATATGGAATAAAGTTGTGTCTGATTGGATCTGAATACTAATCGCTCGTATTTTAAACTTGAAGTTCAAGATTGGACACATACTAAGAAGACGACCAAGAACTTACTAATGACTCTGCGGGAACTTAAAGTACAACTGTCCTTTTGACATTTTCAACAGTGTAATGAATATGTGATATACATCAGTCTATAAGTATGATAAAGTTGTATATATACCAAACAGTAATAGCTGCTGTTTGTATAATATCAGGTTCAACGGTAGGAATAGTCTCTTTGTACTTCATTGTATTCATTAGGTCAATCAAACAGAACAGTTTCATAGCAATTAATAGAATATAGTCGTAGCTACACTTACTATCCATATAAAATATTTGAACTGGAAGATGTCCTGTTTGTTGCAAAAATGGCTGTAAATTAAGATCAAGAGCTGCTAAAAAGATCAAGAGCTGCTGACAAGTTAAAATCGGCATCACCAGATTAATATCACATTAGTCAAATTTGGGGTGGATAAGTGATGGATATGTGATGAAGGAAACTATTGGCTATTATCATGAAGTGAAACATCTGAATTTGCTCGTAAGAGCAAAGCTACTAAAGGCAACTATCATAGTACCTTTGTATATACTACTTTTTTGAATGCACATGGTGGTATGTGATACCCCGTTGAACTTGCAAACTAACATTCGTGCAAGTTGGCTGATTAAAATCTCGTCTATACCAAAAACGTAGGAGTAATAATGAATAGCAGTGCTTTAGGTACATCTCCATCAAATGAACTCAAAAGAGGCAAAAATGAGAAGAACAATATATTCTTAGCGCTCTGAGGGTAAACATGGAGGTAAACAGTGGTCATGGTGGTAAATGCATTATTTAACTTTATGCTTTAAATAGTGCATCATCTTTTTTTGCTGGTGTGAGGTGTTATCATCAAACGTATAAACTGACCTAATTTTTAAAGGACAGACTAGCTGACTTTATCAGCTGGGTTTATTTGAAGAAATGACACTGATTAAGGAAGGACTGGGTCAAAATGATAACACTGGTGATTGCTTTGCTGACGCATTGCAAAGTCAAGTAATTTCCCAACACTATTGTTGTTATGACGATATTTATATAGAAATATGTAGTTTCTGCTTTTACATATAACAGACTATGAAGAATCATTTCATCTGGCACAGTTATCTTTAACACTACATGTTAATCTAAAGTCTGCACAAAGAGTAACTCAGCTGTTACAAATACGCCTATAGCTTCAGAACCAATAATTATTTTCACAATATTTTAACATAGAAAGAAGAATAATTTATTTACGTGCATTTTGATACCCCAATTGTCAAATGTCTTTCAATATTAACAGCACATTAGTGATTTTAAAGTAAAATACCCGAATTTAAAAGTTGCAGTTTACAGCGATCAATGGTTATTACACAAGCATTGTGGCACGTATAATCCTGCATTACCTTCGCGCTGACTTCAATACAAATAGCTGCAACTTTTAAATTCGGGTAATTTTCTTTCAGAATACTACTATGTTATTAATATTGAACAAAATTGGACAAGTAGGGTATCAAAATGCGCGTATACATAAATCATCCTTCTATTCGTGTTAAAATATTGTGAAAACAATTATTATTTCTGAAGCCATATGCGTATTTATAACAGATGCGATACTTTTTGTGCAGACTTTATTTCAAGGTAAAGCATTTAAAGACCAGTACCAGTAGATACAAGAATGTATTTATGTGAAATCTTGACCTAGTAAACAGCGTTCAAGTACGTACACGGAAGCCATCTCGAGCCTTTATTAATATTCATCCTGTTTCCCACAGACAATGTTTGTAACAATTCAAATCGTATGCCTAACGGACATTTGGAATGATCTTTCTAAAATGACCAACCCTGATCTACGGACTGACCAAATGGCAATCTCTCATAATTCATGAATGCTAATATTGTTTAAGTATTATGATTGTGATATATTTTGGAGACTGTTATTATCAAGGGAGTATGTGAGTCCCCATGTTATACAGCTCCATTTCCTGAACCACTTTGATGTGTTAAACCAAAAATAACGAGTATCAGTTAATGTGAACGTCCCTCAATCACCAAATTTCTTGACCTGCCCGTGAAAGTTCACTTTCGAATAATAATTGTAATACTTACCGCGAAATATTACTATGGTCTGAAAAAAACAAAATGGTGGACCATCAAATGTCATAAATTTGTACCCGTAGGAGCGAAAATTCAGGTAAACCAAAGTTTTCATGGTGATAGAGAGAATATTTCCTAAAATATAGCCACTCAGTTATTTTTACTTCACTCTGGGCAACGAAGGGCAAACAAAATTGGAGAAATTGCAATGTCAACAAATCTCTTACACAACATTATGATATCTCTATACGCTTGAACGATTTCTTTCATGCAGAGTTGTTTATATCATGTAAAATCGATAGATATATTTCTGGGTAGTTAGTTGTCAGCCAACTTGTCAATTCAAAATGGCGGCCATTTGTGTAGGTACAAGGGCATTGGTCAATTTCTACGTTAGGGAATGGAATGGAATTCATAATTTTACGGACGAACATTTTCACATTCTTGCCTCGTTCGCTCAAACATATTTCGCGTTCCCCATTGATTCTTAAGTGTCCACATTTCGAGACCCCCCTATTTACGTGAAATTTTCGTGTATCCGCCTTATTCCTGAACAAAAATTAATGTTCCCTCCCCTTAAAATTCCACTATGCTCTCTGAGGTAATTATGCCTATTGATTATGGATGGCCACAAGGCTCACAACAAGCGAAGATTATGACGCTTCAAATTGGACGCCCAAGACTTACATGGTCATCAATATGTGCCCATGAAGCTCCAACCGGCTAAAAACAATTGCTACGTTTAAGATTGAATTGGCATTTTAAATCGCCGAAGTAAATAAATATTTCCACAATATTTAATTGGAATGAAATAGTTTTCGGTTGTATCAATAATAATATCCAAATTATAAATAAATTGTTGTTATATGACTCAGATTAAACTAGTATCTGTCTTCGATTCACTGAATAATACTCCCAACGTGGAAGAAATGCATTCAAACTGAAGCAGCGTATGCAAGGCGCGTCTTCAGAATTATCTTTAGCGAGACCGTGATAATTTGCTTGTCCTCCTGAGACTCAAGATGCGGTTTATCTACCGTGCCTTTGCACTTGTGTGTTGATATACAAGCCTATGATTGGTTAAATGACAAATAATCTCTGAGTGGCACGTAGGTGGGGTACATATGAACTTTTCTTGGCCAGATAACTTAAAATTATACTAGTAGAGGTCTCGTGAACTGATGTTTAAGTAAAGTATTATTCCGCGTGAAATGATTAAGACAGTCATGCTTTTATCGTTTGAGACAGTTTATTTTATTGAGATAAGCGCTTCATTCTTTGCAATTTATTTTGTTTCATGTCATTTTGATATATTTCTTCTCGTTGTCTTATAAAATTGTGCAAAATATTTCACATAAATATCGTAATTTGATTTGCTGAGAATAATTATAATTGTACCCCAATGGTTCGTTAGTCTATTTATTTCGTGAGTAGATTGCATCACATGGGTTAGTCTGATTTTCGAATCGTGAAACGTACCTTACAAATGAATCATATTTATTTTTTAATAAGTCACATATTAATACTATTGGTGTGAATTTATTCTAATTTACGACAGTTTTGACCTCTCTTATTAAACACTAAAGATGAAATAAAATAAAATTCACTATTAGCTTTAAACTTTACGGTTAAAACACAGAACAGATTGGGATCTGTGGTTAAAGGTAATAAATCGTGTTAGTTAAAGGAGAATGGTCCGATTTCATCACACGCTATTCCTGCCTTGGTTGAATGACCTCGACGCACACTCACCAACTGTTAAGGTTCGTGCTAGTGTTCCAATCTATGTATGTAATTTTTTTATGTATTTGAAGTCCACATAGAATACTGTGTGACAGAAAACATCAAGGGCAGTGAGAAAACTGACCAAAAATCACAATCTCCAAAAGTGAAGAATGAGCTTGCTGCTCGGACTAAACTCCTTTAAGTAAATAAAATTACAATTTGAAATGGCGAAGTGGTGCAATACTATTATGGCAGTTGAAATGAAAATATATGCGTACATGTTCGCACTCTTTATTCATCACCGATTTACAGCAATACCACTTAACCTCTTTACAATTCAAAACCTTGAAATTGAGTGTAATTGACTTAATCTAAAGATGTTTTTCCAGGTTGCCATCCCAGTTGACCGAAATGTAATTTGCCGAGAAAGATTGTACCTGATGAACAATTGACATAATTGACACAAATTAACATAGGTAAATTTTTTAGCGTTAGTTCTGGTCAAGTAAATCGGATTGCATCGACTGGCGGTAACAACTCTTGATGAGAAATGGTTGCATAAAAGGGCCAGAAGGTCAAGGTTTTGAGAGATAATTGGAAGATCTCGAAACAGGTGAATATGTCACATTGGCAATCATCACGGACGACGTCTTTCTTATTACTGAGTGACACAGATTTAAGAAAAAATTGACGCCGTAGTGCTGTCTTATTTGCTTTGAGTGAGAACAGGAAAGGAACAAATATAAAATACGTGATCTCTAAATCAATTAACTAGATTTTGACTGTACATTAAATTCCAAATATAGTATGAGCAAACATATCATTAATGCTCATGATATTTAGATTTTCCACGGAATCGGAATAACACAACTGCGCTATCATATTCCTATTGCCGCCGCTCCTAGAAAAACACTGCCGATACACGGGTACATGTACAGTACTGGTACTGGTACTGGATTGGTACTGCACTTCTACTCTAGCCAAAAGGTAGCTGGACAGCAGTTTACATCTGAAGTTGGCAGCAATAGGGATCTGGTAGTGGTAACTTGTTCCGCTGATGTCTTAAATTTCAACGAAATGTAACGCATTTAAATCGTTTTCGTAATCAAAATGATCAAAGAATTTGTGTGATTTGAGAAGTAAAAATTGTGATGTTGGTTATCTTTTTCATCAAAAAACCTTTTAAAGTAAATCAAAAGTAAAGCATCATAAGTAATTTCATTCATGAGTAAAAATAACAAATAAAAAGTGTAAATGGATAAAAGTGGGTAATGGTGAATCCAACGGACGAGGACACAAAACACATCAAGGATCAATAAATGATACAAGAGGATACCTTGAATATACGAACAACTGAAAAGAAAGAGGGCAAGGTATACCAACTTGATGTGGGGATTGTTGTTGTCTGCTTATATGCACAGTGATTTTCATCATTGTACACTTTTGTACTGTTTTCCTGACACTTCTGTGGGCTAATTGGCAATTTTTGGCCATCAAACTTTGCCTGTACCTACATTGGTTGTTTGGTTCCCTATGTCTGCTTATGTGCATAGTGATTTTCATCACTTGTTCCAGTGCACTTTTGTATTCCTTTTGATCTGTGTTGTTTTTGCAGGTTTAACGCTTCTGTGGGCCTTGGAATTGGTAATTTTTGGCTATCGAACTTTACCTACTTCTATGCCTACTTTTGTTGTTTTTTGTCCCCCTCTGCATACAGTCTAGTCTGTATTTTGTTCCCCACATCAAGTTGGTATACCTTGCCCTCTTTCTTTTCAGTTGTAAATGGATAAATAAAAGAAGAGACAAGTAGATTTCGTAAAATAACCTTGAAGATATAATAGCAATGTGAGATTTTATCAAAAATTAGAATTACGGATGGATGCTTCCGATTAGGAGATAATAATTAAAGCCACTGGCAATCTAATTTGTGATAAGAGTAATTACAAAACTTCACAAAAGCTATCATAACAATAACATTTGAAACATTCATTAGAGCTCGAGAATTTAGGATGTTAGCTGCTGGTTTTTAAGAATGTAACAAAGCTATTATTAAAACCATTAGATGTTATAATTTTAACAATGGCTGATATTTAAGGCCTTTGTCTAGTTTTTACGCATTTTATGTACGAATATATTTAGTGTTGCTAAAATATATAATGTGTCATCAATTAACAGTATTCAGCGTATTCAACAGTATTATATATACTACTATATAGAACACATTCCCATGTGGCTATAAAACAGATGCATAATCTCACATAATGTGCGCCATTTTGTTACTTTAAACAAATACATTTACCTTTAATGAAATGCTCCTATATTGACTTAAACATTCGGTGCTATTTGGCAGAGCAAACAAAGGAACCGTTGGGATTTGTATTGAAAAGCAATTCTGTTGTGGTCGTAGTGCCATCTAATCATTTTCTTTTGTAGAGCTCAGAAAAAAGACTCTTTTCAGGTTTTTAGTCTTTATAAGACAACGTCAAAAATCTTTGTTAATCATTATGTTAAAGTTAGCAACTATATTTAAACTGTTGCAATTTGGTAGTTCACAGTATCTTGCAAATGTTAGTGAGCTTTGGCAAATATTGCATTGATCAATTCATAGCGAGTGTGAAGAAGAAGAATTCAAACATCACAGATATACTTTTATAGGTTCTGTGGGTCTTGAGTTACGTTGTAAAGGGGACTGAAACAACAACACTTAATGTAAAACGTACATTATTCATTAACAACAATAAATCAAGCTTATCAAAGTTTTTCAAAGTATATGATTTGTAGAATGAGCTTTTGAAAAACATCAAAGTGTTAATAATACATTAATTTAGATAGTTAAAATCGATATTTTTGGCTGCTTCGACCAACAATAGCTCGTGTAGCCTTAATAATCATAGTAACTTTAAAGTTATCAAATGTTGATAGGCGCGTCATGTGTAATGTGTTTATATTTAGGTTAAGGTACGTCAAAAGTATGTTGCTTGTCACTAAGGGGATGTTTACGTTACTTTGCGCAATGATACTATATATCTTGTAAAAACAAAGAGTACTCACACAAAACTCTGACTAAAGATACAATAAGCATTGTTCAAACGTTTAAAATGATAGGTTGTGCGAGATATTGCGCGCGCAAATCCACGTGAATAAAATTAATTAATGATATTTAATACATTTTGAGAATACAAGAAGAATGACACTGTTTTAAATTTAGAACAGTGGATAAATAAATCTTTTTTAGAAGAAGTAGTTAAAATCAGGTATACTGTCAATACAGATGACCTTCTTTAACGTAAAGCCAAGAATTCTCCGCGTTGCGGAAATTCTGCGAAAATCGCGGAATTCGGAGGTAAAGCGGAGAACGCATTTCTGAGAAAAAAAAAAAAAAAAAATAAGCAAAATGACCTAGAAAAAGAAAAAAAATACAACTGAAAAGAAATAAATAAACTACTAAATGAAATGGGTCTTCAAAATTCATCAAAATAAAGTAACATCCGTCATAGATTTACCGTACAACGCCTGTCCTACCTCCCATTGCAGCCATGATACCCAATCACCCATCCCAACTTTGCAACATCGCAATGATCATCACATTGACCGGGCTCTTTAATCAGTTTATTCTTGGATTGTTTGCAAACAATTTAAAATATTATTATGTCAGAAATGTGCTAAAATTACAAAGCGGAGAAAAGCGGAATTTAGCATTTGTAAAGCAGAAAATTCTTGGCTTTACTTTAACGTTTGTCATAATATTGGGCTATTCCAATTGAAATCCACACTACCCCTGTGGAATATTTTGGAAATATGTTCCACAGAGGGAGTATGTTTTTCAAATGTATTTGGTCAGGGTTAATCATTTTGAAACCCATACTCCCTCTGTATTATAGCTTTACCTATATCTTCCACAACTGGAGTGAGTATTTCAAATGCAAGTTACCAAATTTTCTATTTTATTAAAAACTCATACTCCCTCTGTGGAAGACTTTAGCTAACTCTTCCACAGGGGTAGTGTGGATTTTAAATGGAATAGCCATTGCTTCACCTCCAGTTACTGGAAAGAATACAATGACATCAATAAATGTATCTAAATGCTTTATTTCATTTTACATAAATGTGTTGCAATATTGTATCATGTTTCGATATTACTAGATTTGATCTATAAAGTTTCTCATGTTCAATTCAATAATGCCAACATGCCGGTTCATCCGAAGTGTGTCTATAATAAGCAAGATATGTGTTACGAGACGGAAATATACGTGAGCCACGTACTCGAGTTTTATTGCATTCATTCCATATCATGCAAAAAGTATTTCTTTTTCCGGCGACACCAGCTGTCAGATTTATTGAACACTGACATCAAATTATGTGATTTGCTTCTTTGATTTAAGATACATTTACACGTAGAAATATATAAGCGAGAGAAGAGTTTTGAAATGCAGTGTCGTCGTGACCAATTCGAAATATAAACATTCAAGGTTACAACAAAAACTGATACCATAATTCATATGAGTTCTATGACTATTAGGTCAATAGGTACACTATACCCCTTATTTATTGTTATTTAAGTGAATAAAATAATGCTATAAAAGTTTGAATCATTAATAATTATAAAACGTCCAGTTCATTTAAAATGTGCCTTAATCATCACTAATATCACAACATATTGGCAATATGTTCACAAACAATACAATTATAAATGCAATGTACGAATTTATTAAATAAAGTTCAAATACACCTAACGCACTATGCCTGAGGAAAACTGGAATAAAATACCATTAACCTATCAGTATATTAATAACAAATAGATAACGTTCACTCTGAAAGTAATTGTTGTACGAAAGTGTGTATCATGGCACAGTTGTTTTCATAGACTCTGATTCAAGATGTTACGGGTTCGATTCTCTGTGGATGCAAATTGATTTAGCAATTAACTGATCCCTACTATATTGCTGCATTTGAAACGCGGGACAGATACAGTGCATGCCAAACATCCCGGGGATAGTTCCGATTAGGTCAACGCATGGGAGATTAGTGTGTGTCTGACCGCTGAATAATTACACAGGTTAAATAAGAAGGTAAAACAAATGATATATAACACAGGAATTATGACCTGACGTATCCCCAGTCAATCGTTACCAGGGAATTGCATATGAATGTGGAAGAAAGAGTTTTGACAAATGATTGAACTGAAACAATGTCTCTCGCTTTCGATTATCTTTATCATTTGTGTATTAAACGTTAGATTCAGCTTATTGATAATACTCTGTACTCAAGATTATACTATACTATACTACATTATACTATACTATGCTATACTATACTATACTATATTATACTATACTATCATAGTATAGCATAGTATAGTATAGTTTATTATTAGCATAATATAATATAGTATAGTATAGTATAGTATAGTATAGTATAGTATAGTATAGTATAGTATAGTATAGTATAGTATAGTATAGTATAGTATAGTCCTCTTGTATATTAATATCTGAGCGATTCGTACTATAGTATACGTGAGTATACATCACTGCCATGGTGATAATCACGTAGATAAACTTCAGGTCACATTCCATGTAATATTATCACTATATATCACAATACTCTACTTTATGTAGGTTTGCATATTTCAGCAGATTCCTTTGCGCCCTTGAACAAAAGAAGTACATTTTTACAAACCTTGCTTTAAACGGAACCTCGATCGTCGTTGGTTTTGTGCATAACGTTGGTTACACCCATGCATGTTATATATATCATTATTATTATTTTACAAACCCCACGATATTATTAAAAGTAGCATATTATAAATTATCTTGTCAATATCTATGTTAGCGGTATGTCAGCATATAGCAACCTATATAATAAGGTCCCTGTAGGTACCAACAAGCCTTTATTGAATTTACCAGCATGTGACCCCTAAATGATGCTATCGATGGCTATTTTAGATGGAACACATGGATATAATGTAATATATTCTAATAAATTGAACTAAAGCTACGTGTATCATCGAGTATGAGTAGAGCACGCATTGATTAAATTTACATGGGTTTAGTGATACCCCAAAGTTGAGAACATTTTTTTCAGTTGATAAAGTTTTGAGTTACAGACTTGACATTTAATATGGAATACTTTTTCGCAAAATTCCAAGAATGGTCTGGTAGAGGTCTGCATAAACGGCACGGGCTAAATATTAATTGGGGTGTGTCAGAAGATGGTGTAAAATAATTGTTTGACAGAAAATGTGGTTTCCATTAGTTTACATTATGGCGCTCATAATGTAGTGAATTAGCTTAAAATGGCGGATTTAAGTACACTGAATTTGATATTTATGGGCGTAAAATTTTTGAATTTGAGCAACATTATTCTGATATTATCAAATTTATTGAGGTTTGAGGCGATCTTATTTAACCTCAATACCAATAAGTGTTCGTCAGAACTGAAATGCACATGTGATCTACCAGTTTTGAAAGTGGGAGGAGCTTTAAAAAATATGGCTCTTAAAAGTGGTACGCACTCAGAAAGTTTTAATGGTCCCCTGGAGCCAAATGTTTTAAACTTACTGTACACAAAGAAACAGTATGAGTTCATTGGACAACCAGGAATCCGCACAGTTGTTTTTATACCGTAAGTTTATAACATTTGAGCCCAGGTGTCATTCAAACTTTCTGAGTACGTACAGCTTTTAAGAGGTCTATTTTAAGCTGCTCCCCTGTTCAAAAACTTGGTACATTGTAAGTGTATTTCAGCTGTTATGAATGCCAGTTGCTGACGACGTTTAAGAAATATCACCTCAAACCCTTATAAATATCATAATAAAAGAAACGTGTTGCATAAAGTCCAAAATTGTGTTCCCCACAAAGCTCAAATTCAGCCTCCCTAAATCCGCCATTTTAGGCAAATTCACTACACTATGAGCACCATAATTTAAACATATGGAAAGCACATTTTCTATCAAACAATTATTTTACACCATCTCACGACATACCCCAATTAATATTTAGCCGGTGCGGTCTATGCAGACTCCGTCCAGACCAGTCTTGGAATTTTGGGAAAATATTCCATATTAAATGTCAAGTCTGTATATAAATTGAACACATGGTATGATATATCGTACACCATATGGTCCTTGGCCTTTCAGGTTTGCGATTTACCTTAACACGATATCCATCAAGAGAGTTTAGTATGCGGGTATAGATATATTTAATAGCCAAATCGCTTCATCAAATCATAGACCTTCCAAGGTCTATCATATCATCTCTGTATTTATTTCCTTGTGATAATTTTCAACTTCAATTCACTCCAGTATTCCACGCATTAAAAGTTCCATTTAACAAGTTCCTGTTGTGTTACTTTACTTATCATTCTCCGGAAGTTTTTGGTAGGTATCCTTGCAATAAATAGTCCCATAAATATTAAAATTTCTTGGCTTTGTACCAACAATGACATAGAAATAATGGTAATGTTGATAAAAAAATAAGGTTTAGTTGCGGAAGATAAGGGGACAAAGTTGCCCCGCAATAAGCTCAATTGGTTTTAATGCGACGCAAGGAAGACTAGTGGGTGTTGCAACTTGGCAATTTGAAATATAATAAAATTCATCACATTTGAGACGATAAGACGTACGTTTCTAGCTAACGTAGTTTCTATATAAGTACAACAATAGCATCCTTATTTTAGCTATATTATATTTGTATAGACATGAATGAAATTGTTAAAGCTTTTTAGTACACATGTCAGTGTATCGCTTATAGCTGTCTGCCCCTGTGTCCCATTTGCCGTCGTAAGAATCAATATAGACTATGTTCATGGAATGTCACGCTTTATCCTACACGAACATTATGGGAAAGAAACAAGCCATTTCTCTGATATGATGTAATCAATGAGTTGCACATGCATTTGAAGTCATATATCGCTGACATTTTACATTGAGTCATCTTCCTTAGATAACACTTGAACCATGAGCAAAAGTACAATTATAATGGCGAAGTTCGTTAACGTCCATTTGAACAATAATATGTTATATTTGACCTTCAATTCTGGCTATGAGATTTTGTACCCATTTATATCTAAGGTCACTTTATATTTATACAAAGATAGTGGAATGAAAGAACTGCGTACTGACAGATGAGCATGTTCGAGATCCTTGAAACTCTTGTAAATATACTGTGTCCGTAAACAAACACTCGTAGATAAGGGCTTAAAATATGCTGACCATTCACGATTAATTTCCCCTGTCGAGTAAAACAGACTCTATTCTCTCACCAGTGCTACAGCATTAAACTGGGATAATCAAGCTAATAGTATTTTTTCGAAATAAAGCAATATATATTTTAAGAATCGCTTAATGCCATTTTGCAGACTTCAGTGTGTCTGAATGTGATGTCAAAGATAAATATTAAAATGTGACAATTCTAGTTTCAAAAATTCAATTTGCCTTCGATGACTGGACATGATTTCCCGCAGGTAAAGGTTACTCTGTTGGTGTTCAACCTTACGCTGACCCTTTTTTTATTGTCCTGGTAAGGTATCCTTGCTTACGTATGTTCAATGTAGTCTATTAAATTTGGGTAGGCCAGTGGATGTAAGTTGATGCTTTCTTATTTAATACCCCGGTTAACATTGCAATCCAATAGATTGAGACAGTGTAATATGGGAACAGCAGCAACAGTAGTTGTAGAAGCAAAGACGAACTGTTTGGTACTGAATCATGTCCAAAGCTCGAAAGTCCCGTCGAAAGTTCAACCTTTGTTGTTAAAAATACGACTACAGTTCACCCTGACAATGTATCACAATATTTTATTTTCTTGTATGTACTAATATAATTTTGTTCAAAGAAAGAACTGGGCATTTTCAAGAAAATTTAAAACATTGAAGTTTTTACATTTGAAAATTTTACTTTTGAAAATATTGTTGAATAAGAATGATAATATTGAAAAATAGTAAGTATATCAGTTTAGTAAAATAATGTTCCATTAATTAAGAATCTTATAATCATTACCAAAGAAAACAATTATACTGCATCACGTTTTAAAGTTAGCAAATATTTTAAACTGTTGTGATTTGGTAGTTCACAGCATCTTGCGAATGGTAGTGAGCTTTGGCAAATATTGAATTGATCCTTTCATAGCTAGTGTGTAGAAGAATTCAAATATCACAGATATACTTGTGTAGGTCCTATGGTTCTTGAGTTATGTTGTGAGGAGGGCTGAAACAACAACACATTTGTAGAACGTATACATAACCCATTAACAACATTAAATCAAGCAAGTTTTCAAAGTACTGATATGATTTGTAGAATGAAGGTTTGTAAAACATCAAAGTGTTATTTTTTCAATAATATATTGATTTAGATAATGAAAAAAAACCCCAATACCTAGTCTACCCTTAAGCGAGCAATCCTGTTGCTAGTGTAAGTTTTCCTGTTCAAGGATTTCCTCGGTGGAAACAAACGCCCATTTATTACCCGACTATTCTGAGCGTCTTGTATTGGGCAAATAAAATAAGGGGCAATTCAGGATCATCTGCCTTATATATGCATGATGTGGTACTATAGTTTATACTTTTGAATGGGTGTAATAAAGTTGTAAGTTGAAAGAGGGGGTTAGGTTCTTCTTTGTCCCAATTTGATTTAGTGTAAATAATTTCACCTTGACAGTACACAATGTGCTCGTGTTTTCTTCATGTAAACTACTAGACTTCCACTCATAATTATGTAAAATCTTGGCGAAATTTAATGTTAAACAACATGTAATCAAATCTAGATCTGTGTGGAAATTGAATCAAATGGTAATAAAAAATCTTTTCTCGATGAACGCTCTTGAACTGTCCCCAGACATGATTCCCGTTAGCTATTTGGGCTATCCACACGGTACTCTGGAATCCAGATTGATATGAACCGATGTAGAAACCAAAATATATTTAAAAAAACCGTTAACTCGTGACTAGTATTGCGAGTAATTTTTGTAAACATGCTTCTGTATTCCAATCTATTAACCAGATAAGCTCGCAGAGTGTGGAAATAATGTAGATCACCTATCTGGATTCAATCTGGATTCATTGCATCGTCTTGAACTCCTATTATGTCCGCAGATTCTAGACACTGGTGAAATTTTTATTAAATGAATTGTATGAATGTAAGTACGTGGAGACAAAATCATCGACTGTGTAAATAATTCGGAACGTTTGACGTGACAAATCACTCTTTGCCACGTTTAGTGTCGATGCACTATTTGAAAATTTGATTTAGCACAAAAATCAATGCAATACGATAGTAAATAATATTATGTTCATATATCACTTACATCACTTATCTTTAAACGGTATAATGAGATAATCAATACTATATGTAAGTGGAGACAGACGTATGCCTGTAATATCTACATCAGATTGAAATTATTATAGGCCTACTTAGTTCTCTGAGTTAAGGGCTCGGATAGCGACGTTTTCACGATTTTTTGGGGACTTGCATGAGAGCACATCAGACATATAGAATTGCATTTTGAAAACGAGGAATGTCCTACTGATATCAAATAATTTAGATTTTTTGAAATTTGCGATACGATACACATTTTATGGCAAATTTGAAATTTAACAGTCCTCGAAGTAAATTGTATAGATCTATTGATTTGTACTTAAAGTGTATGTAGCTGTCACGAAAAGCCGTCCATTATATGAAATTTTTGACCTTACATATTGAAGATATAGATTTTTTCCAAAAACACCAACAAAAATTGAACCAAAATTACACACATGATTACTTAAATACTCTACTCTAAACACATGTCAATAACCAAGTAGTTGTCCAACTGACACAACAACAAAATGCACTGACATGGAACAGCTTTCTGGAACACATTCACAGTCCAATAATTGGCACTCAGCACAATCTGTGAGAATGTGAACAAGGTCCGTGCACAGATGATAGAGTAAGTGGAATAATGTGGGACAAGACCTGTTTCTTAAAGAAAGTGCAGAAAGCACCGGGAGAAAGCAGCACCGTTTTGTAAATTATCATCTGTTCAACGATTCTCACAGATTTCTTATGCTGGGTGCCAATTATTGGGCTGTGAATGCAGTCTAGGAAGCTGTTTCATATCAGCGCATTTTGCTGTTGTGTCAGTTGGACAACTGCTTGGTCACTGACATGTGTTTAGATTAGAGTATTGAGGCAATCCTGTTTGTAATATTGGTTAATTTAGATGGACAGGATTTTAAGATATGACCTTGTGAAAAATTATAAGTTTCTTTTTTGGCTTAGTGTACATGTAAAGGTACAGAATCTTTAATTGGGTTTAAAAAAGATTCTGTTTTAAAAATACTGTCATTGCACTTTCCATTAAAAGAATGCAGCAAACACAACTAATCCAGATTATCCGGCAATCATCCTATTATATCTTTCACTTTACAAGATTATCGAGATTACACCTGCAACTTCTTTTCAACACCAGGCACGTTACACCTTTTACTATTCTTTTAATTAACCGATTCGATATTGCTTCAAAGATTTACCCAGGGCAAATGGAACATTGCGCTTTATTTCATGATAACTCATCTGTTTTTAATACAACCCTATTTTATAAGGTCAGCATGGTCAGTGTGTATGCAATAATCAGGGACGGTCCCTGATGTAATGGAATTAATCAGATGCGCACAAAAGTGAGTGTAACCGTGTAATATGTGGTGAAAATCGACAATTTGGGATGAATTTTAGATGGTGTACTTTGTGATGGTGTACCAATCTGCTTTGTGTGGATAAAAGCAGAATGGAAGCACCAAAGCTGACTAGATCAATAATACTGTTTTCCGAGTTTTGACATCGGAATAACACCATTTTGTTTTCTCATACCAAGTAAACTAATAATGAAAAGAATATTTTACGATGAGGTATAATTCTATAGAGTGCATACGACATTCTTAAACAGTAAGAATTCTTTGAAATGCATGAGTATGTAGATGTTTTAACTGTTAAGGTAAATTTAAACTTTAAACGAAAGCATTGAGCGATTACGTGTCTGGTCAATTGATTTGATCGTAGTTTTCGGAGCAAGAAGTAACGGCCATTTTATTGGTTGGTGATCAATCATCGCGGATTGAAGTATAAAGTTGAGTTTTAGATATTAATCTGAATTACCCAAGCCGCGGATGCTTGTTTGTATTATTGAAAGTATGTTGGACGTGATTGTTCCCGAGACACGCACGAACTATATGAGAATAGCCAGTGGGGCTGGTGGTATAATATTGCTGATTATATTCAACTAAAAATAGGGTTCTTGTCAATTATTGATAAACGTGTCGGAGAAAATATGTAATGCTTTCTAACATACATGATGACGACATTAACAAGAATAGAATGGTCTCATATGAAAAATGTCCGTCATAATTTAGAATCAGTAACATGATCTCTATAGGTTACTGATCAGACATGACACTTTGTCACACAGCAAAGTTTTATTTCTCATTGGGTTATGAAATTTATTAATGTACCACGTAGGGAATGATACACACACGAAATAGGTCAGTGTGTTGATGAACCTCCGTCACTAGTGTTATTGAATTTGTTTTGAGATGGGGCATTCATTAATGCCCAATTAGTACCAACTTATATGTTGGTCAATAAAGTGCCTTGATTTTGTCATAGTAAGTCAAGATTTATAGAGTGTAAAGCTCGGAAAAGTGTTAAAAGTATTAGTTAAGGGTATACGAGGTATTGTTGGTCGAAGCAGGCCAAAAAAAAAAATCGATTTTCATTATCTAAATCAATATATTATTGAAAATAACACTTTGATGTTTTGCAAATGTTCATTCTACAAATTATATACTTTGAAAATTTGCTTGATATATTTTTGTTAATGAGTTATGTAGGTTTTACAAAAGTGTTGTTGTTTCAGCCCTCTTTGCAACATAACTTAAGAACCCACAGGACCTATAAGAGTATATCTGTGATATTTGAATTCTTCTACACACTCGCTATGAAATGAACTATGCAATTTTTGCCAAAGCTCACTACCATTCGCAAGATGCTGTGAACAACCAAATCGGAACAGTTTAAAATAGTTGCTAACCTTAAGTAACGTAAATAAGATGCAACAATGTTAATTTAATGTTGATGTGAAAGACTCGTATACATGATTGATAATAGCATAAGTCTCATTTACATGAGCTGCTCTAAACCTCTCTACTGAATTTATGAGATACACATGGAGCGAGGAAATATTTCCATCATATCGTAATACATGATCATGTATGGGGTATTATTTAATGGTCAAATACGCCAAAGGACGTTATTTTAAAGGTATAAAATTAGGTCAATGTTTATTGATAAGCTGTTCTCTTTATTCATATGTCGAGACAGTTATAGCTTGTGCAAATCAAACGCCTTGGGCATATTAAATCTGGGTGTTATGGCATAACACTCATGTTCTGTGAAAAGGGTATTTTGCAGTTCATACAAACACCTATTATTCTTATTTCTATTCATTTTGGGCTTTATAAATATTATGGCTAGACTATGTTTCTTGTCATGTTGTTTCTGTAAATATTTTGTCTTGTATAGGATGCCAATTACTCTAATTTTCAAAATCTACATATAGACCGTAAAAAGTAAATAGTGGGGAATAATGTTAAGAAATAGCTAGACATTTTTACTAGCATTATGATTCCTCAAATTACTATTTGTTTTCAAAAAGATGTTAGTATTAATAAACTGGGCTCAAAAAGAAACCTATAATTTTCACAAGGTCATATCGTAAAATCCATAAAAATTAACCAAAATTAAACACAGGATTACCTCAATAATATACTATAAACATATGTCATTAACCAAGCAGTTGTCTATAGTGACACAACAGCAAAATGCACTGACACGGAACAGCTTCCTGGACCACATTCACAGGCGAATAATTGGCACCCAGCAAAAGAAGTCTGTGATAATGCGTACAAGATCCTTACACAGGCGATAATTTCCAAAGAGTAAGTGGAATAGTATGGAACGGGCTGCTTCTGCTTTTCACACACTTTCTTCAAGAAACAGGTCTTGTTCCACACTATTCCACTAACTCACAGATTTCTTGTGTTGGTGCCAATTATTGGGCTGTGAATGTTGTCCAGGAAGTTGTTCCATGTCAGTACATTTGGTTGTTGTGTCAGTTGGACAACTGTTTGGTTACTGACTAGTGTTTAAAGTAGAGTATTGAAGTAATCCTGTGTGCATTTTTGGTTCGTTTTATGGACAGGATTTTAAGATATGACCTTGTGAAAAATTATAAGTTTCTTTTTGAGCCCAGTTTAGCATGTGAAAGTAGGTTTCCATTGTTTTCATCAACAAATATACAGATCACCCCAGATCACAATAATTAAACTATATGTAATGCCATTATACAAAACTTTACCGCATTGGAAGCTCGATCGGTCTACTATTGTATACCTGTAGATTGCTAGACAGGATAAGAAACATGTTGCTGCCTTTGAGCCTTTCCTTTTGTAGTAGCACATACAATTTTCAAAACACTGAGTTTCAACCGCTGAGCATAACTATAACAGATTTCCATGCAGTCTACCAACTTTGTGTTTTAAGTTATCCTGCGATTACCAAGGTCACGTTTGTACCACTCTCTGTGTCTCTCTCTTTTCATATCGACTCTCGTATACCACTCTCTCTATTTATAAACTCTCGTTACTATATACCTCATGCTCCCCTTTACAATGTTTACATGTTTTTTAAGATACGTGATGATGACGTCATGAACAAGAATAGAATGATTTCATATGAAAAATGTCCGTCATGATTTAGACTCAGGAACATGATTACTATAGGGTACTGATCAAATATGACACCTTGTCACACAGCAAAGTTTTATTTCTCGTTGGGTTATGTATTAGAACTGTACGTAGGGAATGATAGACTCATGAAATAGGTCAGTGTGTTGATGAACCTTCGTCAACTGTTATTGAATTTGTTTTGAGATGGGGCATTCATTAATGGCCAATTAGTACCAACTGATATTGGTCAATAACGTGCCCTGATTTTCATAAATCAACGTAAATAAGATGCAACAATGTTAATGTTCTTTGATGACTAAAGTCTTAAATAGTCGTTCTCTATAGCAAACTGTAACTCTGATTTCCGTATGACATCACTTCACCCTGAAGATACCTGAGGTCAATTTTTGTTCATCCTCAAAACACAGTGTTTAAAATGTCTTTTATTTTCATTCAATGTGGGTCGCCTTGATCGCTGTACTCCATAGGTCAGCAAGTAATTGAAATTACGATTCAATCACAGAGACTATAAGTAGATTAAACTACTCGAAATTTTATTGATTGAAATAGGGCATGGAAACAATGTTACCATAGCAACGCCAACTAATGATGAACATTTGAGGAGAGTAAGTTAAATCAAAGACTCGTAATGAATGTTCTCTCAGAACATGGTATACGCGATGCTATTATCACCGTAATGTCCACAATTTGATTGAATACATCTTGAATTTGGAACTACAAGACTAAATTACTATTCCATTACTATATAAAAGATTTATATTTAGAATATTCCTACACTAATGACAATTATGTTATTCCATTTTAAGATACACAACAAAAGACTGAAAAGAGTGCGATTGTGTAAACAGAGCAAATAGATGTAATTAAGAAACTGATAACATTAAAATGTTTTATCTTTGAGCTTGAAGAATTGCTGATAACTTGTCCTGCAACTTAATCATATTTATTGACACGTGACCTTGAAGAGATAGATTGATTTTGCAGAGCTTAATGAGAAATGTTTAACATCATCCAACGGCTTTAAACGTTCCCATATCCCTGGGAAAAACAGATCGTTTTGCAATATATCTATGTTTTAAATGAATATGTCTGATCTGAATTATAATGTGAGGGTCAATCAAAAAGTTAATAATGGATGTGCTACAGGTGAAGTTAAAACAAAATTGAGACAAATGTGTATACGTAACAAGAGTTGACCAACTACAGTGACTTGAAATACCATTTGGTCAGCTAAAATTAGTTAATTACAAATAATGTAAAATGACCATTTGACGTTAGATTTATCCGGCAAAACAGTTGTTATAAATCTAACCCGGAGGGAAAGAGAAATATTATTTTCATGTAAGAGTCAACCATTTATTAAACACTACAGGTATACCAAAACTGTTTTAGCTCTGAGCTCATTTATACATATCTTTAAAAAGAGATATAGGGTTGAAGAGGCTACTATTGACAGTACTTTACCAGACATGACGCCGAATGTTTTGAATGACCCTAACAGGGCGGAAAACACCTCTCTTAGTTCCATACCATACGAGACTAAAACCCATCCATTATCATTCAGTCGGCGCTTTGTGCAAATAGGATGCTAATGTTAAATTTTCAGTTGCAGGTTATCCTCAATTCAACAAAAATGGGGTTATTCCATTGAAAATCCACACTACCCCTGTGGAAGATTTTGGAAATATATTCCACAGGGGAAGTATGAAAGTAAGTCACCCTCCCTCTGTGGAAGATTAAGGTAGAATCATTCTCAGGAGCTGCCTAATGTGCTCATGCCATTTGAATTCATACTCCCCCCTGTGGAAGATATTTCAAAAATCTTCCACAAGGGTAATGTGAATTTTAAATGGAATATGCAAATTTAAGTTTTATTTCGTATTATAGTGACTTTAATTTAGGTTTCTATTTTGAATATGAGGTTCTGTAAAATGACAATGTAAACTTTCTAATCCGAATTTTATCATGGGAATAATGCTCGAATCATACCTGGTTTATTACCACATTTTGTTTTAAATATGACTTAAACTGGGGCGACATACCCTTACATCTATTAGTACGTTATTAATTTCGTTCAAATACTTTGAAAAGCACTTTGAAAGTTCTTGACAGAAACGCCTAAGAAACTACGGATACGTCTGGTGTAATTAAATATATTGGTCAGATCATTTGCGGTCGTTTGACGTTCATCCGCTATTAAAAACAAAACTGATAGGCGTCTTAAGTTACATATCATACCGATATAAACTTATGTAAACTAGTGACGACATGCACCCTTACAAGCGCCCTGAGCTTGTTATCTTAACATTCCTCTTTCTAAATATTGAAATAATAATAGACATTTTAGCTTCCTTTAATAATTAAAATGGGAGCTGTGAATTTTGTGTTTTCCGTTTAATTAAACCATTAAAACGACGATCTAATGACATTTTTATAACAGCATAATCCAAATTATAACATGTTTAAAAAAATTGGAACTATTAATGTAACTATTCATTTAACATCATTTTATTATTATTACTATTATTATCATTAATATTACAATAATTTTTATCATTATCATTATTATCATCATCTTCGTCACCAGAGATTGTGCCCTTAATTACTGTGACTAAATACAAATGGCATGAGTAACCACCAGCTTTTTGTTATTTAATGATCCCTAAGGGGTAAGGGGGCCAAACATCGGGGTAAAAATCGGACGTTTGCCGTTATTACACCTGAATAAACTGCCAATCGTTTTAGTAGGGTATTAGGGAGAAATGGTCTAGCTGCACCAGAGTAGATGTCCCTTGTCCCGTGCCTCACTCCGAGAGAAAGTGATAAACAAAAGATATATTTCTTTTTATCAAAAGAGAAATAGTCGCTTATTTATCGTGCCTCATTCCTATAATTATTATCTGAAGTTCAGAACAAACAAAATGGAATTGAGTAATCAATTATGAATTAAACAAACATTTGATATCCCATCGTTAATTAGACATCAAATGAGCGCCACAAACTGACCACGACGTCTCCTGTCATACCATCATAATTGTAAGGTTAGAAGTCACTGGTTATTCAAACATTCCTATACAAGCATTACGTTGATACTTTGACAGCATTATGATATGGCTGGAAGCTAACCACATCTACCCAATCCTTCCCCTTGGTAGCATTTATAAAGCAAATTGAGATTCCAGATGTTCTTATGGCTCCTTTGTGTACAAATTCTATACTCCTATAGGCTATTCAGGCTTTATCAGTTATTATTGCTTTCAGGAGTTGTTTGAATAAGCCTGGAAGTGAGAGTAAAATGAAAATGTTTAAATATTGGTTTATCTGATTTGAAAGAATTAATGAAAATTTAGATATAGATATCAACAGTTCAAAAAGTAATGTTATTAAATGTGATAAAAGGAATTATTGTTTTAATCGTAGGAATTTGAAACACTGTCCATTTTTCTTAAAATATGAAAATCGCACTCATCCAAGTGTTCAAAGATGTATACCTGGTCTCCCAGGGTATTTTGCTCAGGGACGCCCACGCGTTGGAGTTGCTTGTATAGGCAAGTTAAATTGGTCTGCTCGTAACATACACACAAACCCAACCTGAGGCAATCCAAAGTTTAAGCCTCTTAATTAAAAGACTCAAATGACTAATGTTGTTTTTCTGAAGAACGACAATACCGTCACTCTTTGGTAAATGTCCCAAGTTGCTTGTGAAAATGAACGTATGTTACTTTTAGCGCTAGGTGTGTTTTAAGGGCATTTCGGACATTATACCAAGGCACATTAGTCAGTAATATAGTTTGTTTACCCTTCGTGTGCTTTTGAATAAACCACTTAAGGGTATTTCAATTTGTTTGATCATTGGGTGCAGATAATACATTACCAAGATGAATCATAGTAGAATCATGCGCAAACCAAGTGTGATATTTATCATCCTTTCTGTGTTTTGACAAATTTGTTAAAAGCAACATTTGAATAACTGACAATGCTCGCCTTAAGGTGAATTTGTTTGGCACCTGTTTGAATATTTATAACACAATTAAGAAAATTGAGTAATCCATTGCGCAAAATAAGATTGTAAATTAATAAATTGTTTATTTTTTATCTATTTCATATACTTCAATATGTTTACGGTCCTAACAAATGGATCTACAAATTTGAGAACAATTAGGCAATATAGACAAATTAGTTTGATCTTTCGATCGATCACTTAGTATGCTTGGTCGTTCCTTATTATTTATGAAATCAATTAATTGACTATTGTTAATTGTGATAACATATGAATCTTTGCATGCATTAATATTGATCAATATAAATTTAGCATTAATTCTGATTAATTAGTAGTTCGGTTTGTTTTGCCACATACAATAGTAAAAAACGCAAGTTTACCACAAATACGATGGTAAACAATGATCTATATATAAGGTTTGTCAGACGTATTTTTTGAATATGTCAGAGTTGTGTGGTACAAATTACAAACAGGCAAAACATTTTGCTAAATTTATACCAAATATATGGACATTCAAATACGAAACAAAAATCTGTTACCATATTTTTTTCGGATTTTGGTTTGATCAAAAAGGGCAACTTTATCCTGAAGGAAAAAAGGCACCTTTCGATAGTATCATATTTATTTGTGTTCTTTTATACTCATTAATTTACATAACAATCATGTCGCGGCTCTGTGCCGTCAATATGTATTTTATATAGATTGTTATTCATAACATTGTGCGTTGTAGGCTGCTTTCTGCTGGGTTTTGCTACATGCCGAAGAGCATACACGAATGTGAAGAAAAAGATAATTTTGAACAATATTGGTCTCAGGCCACCAACCTCCACAATGTAGGTCGTGAAACTTTAAAAAATTTAAGTTCTCGAAATATTGAATAAGTATACAAGAGTTGTGAGTATGATAGGTCATTAAAGTCTTAGCCACCGTGTGTGCTTGTGACTAACACAATAGCCACCGTGCGTGATTGTGACTAATGAAATGATCACGATGATCGTGATGTCACTTTCTGCCTGGTAGTGTGTGTTAAAATTAATACCACTCACACTCTGAGAATTAATTGAGAAATATATTCATAAAAAGTTTAGAAAGAAAATGTTGGAAACAGCTTATCCACAATAATAGCCTATATAATTCAATTACAATCTGGTTAGTCACCTGAGCCTTCAATCCTAGCAAAATCTTTATCAAATGCAAAGTGACAAAACAACACACATAGAAACAAGCAGAGACAATGACTATTCCAATATTCCATAGAAAAAAGGACATAGAAAATGTAACAATATTATGCAATGGATGCTAACCCCATAACTATGCATAATATAAACCAATTATAAGTCAGTATTTACAATCGAACAGCGCCACACATTGGTGACTTTGGATGTCATGATCCATGACCCTACTTAGCAACCGGGTCATGACATCCGGTTGTCTTTATGTTCTTTTCCCATTTCTCGTTGTGGTACAATTTAGAAGGTTTCTGACTTGGTATAATCACAACTTGATAGTCCCGACTGATCAAATCAATGATGATACATGTACTGGTAAACTGGAAGTTACACAAACTGAGTCCTTGTTATTAAAAATTGTCTCTCTTTTCCAGATATCATAACACAAAGTCCAATATATAATTTGTAAGAGTGTAGTTCAATTCTGTATTTCTCTTTCTCTCTGTCATTGTGATGAATGATTTTGTGGCTTGATAAGATGATAAGATACGATGTAGCTGTTACACAATGAAAGATTTGTCAGAACTCATACATTCCAGGAAACCGTTATATTAAAGACAAGTCAAGATCTTTAGTTCGTATTAGTTTATTCAAGCCCGGTCCCTCCGGTTTTCAGACATCGCCAAACCACATGATTACAAAATAAAGGGAACCTCCACAAAAACTGATCGCCAGTAGAATGTTTATTTAGCCAATGTCAACATGGGGATATCAGGTAATATGTGATGTGTCATGTCAAAAGGCAGGTTATCAATTTTAAGGTTTTTACATATCTTAGATAAAGAGATATTTTGCTCCACAATGCCGTTTTCCCCAATGAAATCGTACATTCCTAAGCGAAGATATTGAGTCCGTAAGTTATGGTATTATAAAATTGGAAATTGAGATATCGGCCTTTAAAAATATTATTGACAATGTTGAGAGTAGGAATTACCTTGAAAAATGTCTCAAAAAATACAAGATGCCATATATTCCGGTCTGAAACTATCAGACAATATTTTTAACATTAATAACTTCACAAATTTGCAACAAACCCAAATAATTGTGAAAAAATCACCCCTGGCAGATTTTTTTGCTTTTTCTCCGTTTGCTATCCTGCCCAAAAGTGTCTCCTTTTGACATGACACGTCACATATATTTAGTAACATATTGGACTAACACCACAGCTTGTCATTTTTCGGCACAAATAATAATTGACAAAAAAACAAAAAAAACAAAAAAAACAAACAAACCAACAACAAACAGACGTAAACATCAATCTCCTAATTTGCATATAGCAACCATTCCTCCAAATCCCTGGCCCGTGCTTGGTCTAGGTATTTATATGTGATATCTGTGACTAAACCGATGACTAAACTAGTGCAAACCACGTCGAGATATAGAGATGCAATCACCAAAGATTAAAATTACCGATAACGAAAACCGTTTTATTACAACTACAACTAAAGCGTCAATTTCACACCACTTTTGGCATATATAGACGACTTTAAGTTGTCTATCAGCGCTTCAGGGAAATGATGAACGGAAAATGACCGTTACTCCTCAGTTCAAGTGGGTACAAAAAGCGCATTCATGTTGCCATTTGGCATTTTGACTTGACCGATGCCGTAAGTTGCCTCTACAAAACCCCAAGACCTTTAAGACTGACGCATTTATGCTATACCTCAAGGGTTTACACGCTTGTGAACAGTTCAGCCTGCTGGATGTTCTTTCCCGGGTGATTTTTGCCCATCAAACAGTTTCAACAAGACACGTTTTTCGCCGTTGGAAAAAATAACTTGCCTTGACGGATTGACGAAGTAAAAACAACTATACATCGCATTTCAATTTCATCTTAACTACACTTTTGAGACTATACGATGACAGCTTAGAACAGAAAATGAATACTTCTAATTGCACCTTAAGACGAAGAAATCGTGAAGGAAAAAAATGAAAGATTAAGGTCTGTAATAATTTCTCTGGGTATTTACCCTTGCATTCTTTAACTTTTGATTCATACAGAGGAGGAGAGAATTGAGCAAAAGTTATGTTTTTTCACCACACACACCCCTAAAACCACAATCAATATGTTGAAAGTAAACGTTGACGAATTTTAAAATTTTACAAATGGAGTTTTATCGGTATCCGTTGTCATAAATGTTTGTTTTGGAATGAACAACTGTCTATTTTCATGATTTAGTACACTGAAATGGCCAGATTCAACTGATTGTTTTCTAGCTACACATTAAAAGTCGATGGAAATTCGTGACAGCATTAAAACTATGTCATGTGAAGTGTTATTCATTAGGGGTAACTCCACTTGGCTTTAACATTAGAAACAAGTGCAACAGTAGCTCTCTCTCACTGACTGGCTGTCAATGACCTATTTCAGCAGTGATGTTGCTAAGAGTTAAGCCATTCTGACGTTTCCTTCTGTTACCATCTGGATATCATAATTACAAGAAGCGGTTGAGACATTTTGTTGCACGTCATTTGAAAGTGACCCTATAGGTTTGCCCGGGTGAACGTAAGGGTACGTAAACAGTATAAGAATAAAGAAACAAATTAAATCAATGATTAAGCAGGAACGACTTATCAGTATCACGCAGGCGCGTATAGTCTTTTGGAGGCAAAACCCCAGTAATAATTGAGAATTTGACCTCGTTAGGACGGGAAGTAAGATCCCAGAAGGGCTTATTTAATATTGTCTGATAGGACATGGGTAAGACACGAGGAGAAGCAAATCAGATTGCCAAAATCATTATAGCTGTTTAAGAATGATTTTCATTATTTCTATCCCAATTTTCCCGGAAAATAGTTTCCAAGGGTGCAGTCTGTTCCTATCACATCATTTGATTTCACCTTGGTATTATCATTTTGGTATCATTAAGTTATACAATGAAGACCTTTCTTACTAGCGACATTAATCGTTAGTGCTGAGCAACTGTGTTTAACCAAAGACCTTCAATTGGTTCTTTGGTTTGACATTGGATGTTTGCTTGAAGAATAAAAAAGCGCAACCAAATAATATCTCGAACTTTTAATAAATAATGCCTGGGATACCAGAGGAGCTTTGGTTGATTTTATTCGATGGTCGAGTTCAAAAGTATGTCCTATTATTAAAAGGGTCCATAATTCGAGTTGGGCGAACTTTTACCATAACCGAGGTATAAAGTTTAATGTATAAGTGTTTTGGTATTGTTATTGTACAGTGCGCATCAATGAGAACAAAAGAAAGACAACAATGAAACCGCTTCTTATGCTTGTATTGCTTCCTAAATACTTGAAATAAATAATATATTTATTATTTATTTAGTTTATTTTAGAGTTTATGACAAAAACATTTTCATATTCCTGTGTGAATATCGCTGTATTTCCATTCAGAATATATATAACAACCAGATAGGCCATTAAGGTATGAACATGGGACCTTAGGTGTTCTTGTCCACTACTCTAATAATCTTCAACTTTGAGAGTTTGTTAAGAAGAGCAGACAATGTTAGAGCAACTGCAGCTTAATCTTGTAGTATTAAGGGACTAAGCGCTATTATCTGATAATCCAATAAGGGACTAAGCGCTATTATCTGATAATCCAATAAGGGACTAAGCGCTATTATCTAATAATCCAATAAGGGACTAAGCGCTATTATCCGATAATCCAATAAGGGACTAAGCGCTATTATCTAATAATCCAATAGACACATCAATATGATTGCTGTATAAGAACTGGTAACATCTTGAGTGAAAAAAATGTCTTACTACACATACGTTTGTTCCAAATCCGTGACATTACTTTTATTATTTTTATAATGACATGCTGATCTTTTTTCATTGAAATGAATTATGAAATGAAAAAGAAACAAAAAAACCTAACAATCAGGTTACAGTGTGGCTAACTGAAAACAAAATAAAAAATACCATTTAAGGTTATACGATGTATTGTTGGTCGAAGCAGCAGAGAAAAGGGTAGTTTACAGCATCTTGCGAATGGTAGTAAGCTTTAGCAAACATTCCATTGCTCAATTCATAGCGAGCGTGTAGAAGATTTCAAATATCGCAGATATACTTTGTAGGTCCTGTGGTTCTTGAGTTATGTTGTAAAGAGGGCTGAAACAACAACACTTTTGTTGTAAAACGCATATATTTCATTAACAACAATAAATTAAGCAAGTTTTTAAAGTATATGATTGGTAGAATGAACTTTTTCAAAGCACCAAAATGTTATTTTTCAATAATATATTGATTCAGATAATGAAAATGGTTTTTTTTTGGCTGCTGCGACCAACAATACCTCGTATACCCTTAATGTTGTTCTTTATTTTCAAAGTATAAACATGCATGCATAAATAGATATGAAAGTCTTCTCTGGACTTGTCATGTTTAATAATTTTACCTTTTCACATAACAATACATTAGTCGACTGTATTCCCTCCATGAATTCTTAAGTGAAAAAGGAACCCAACATTTGGAGGATTTTTGTTTTTCTGTTTTTATCTGTTTAGTAAGAATAGATTAAAAGAAGACCCGTCTTTCATGAAGCTAACAGCTGTGAACAGATTCACACATACAAATATGAGAAATTTGCAAACGTTCCCTCTGCTGGCCCCCGGGAGATTCTCGACTTATATGATGCCTCAAGGACATAGCAAATGTTTTATATATATATATCTCTTAATAACATTATGACATACACCATGAACATACCTATTAATAAAATAAATATCTCTTAGCCTTAAAGTGTCGTATTGCAATCATAAGTGATGATTTTTGTGATATGATTTGATAAGCGATATGACCTCTTTCGCAGTATGAATCAATTATTTTTAGTGACATTAAGTGGGAGGGAGGCGATGACTGTTGATAAATCCACACGCTTAAGCTAGATTTATACTTCAATCGATAGCAAAAAGTAATCAGTTTTGACCAATGAATGAAATTATACTTATAAGGTGAGAAGATAGGATGCATCTCATTGGCTAAAATGTAGTCGCCCTTTGCTTCACTGTAAATTCATCAACGTATGACCAAGAAGTGTTACTATTAAATACTTGACATATATTTCCAACGCCCAACTGTTTTGATGTCTAGTTCAGGAAATTCAAACGAAATGGCAAAGCTGTGTGTACTTTATTATCTTATTAGTTGAGTCGTGTAAACGCAAGTAGGTTTTTCTTTCTTTCTTCGTCCTTGATTGTCTGAGGCTAGACTGCAGACGATTGTATTGGATGCATGTGTGTCGCCAAGGGTAAAACATACAAAACTGTCCAACGTTTAATAAAATAGATAAAACCAAAACTAAAAATAAGTAAATAAATAAAATAAAAATGATAAACGTTTTCAATATTTATAATGTAGTAAGAAATATTTTCTGCAATCAGAATAACCAAACTACTATTCGTTTCTAGCAGAAAGCATCCGCTCAAACTTGATTCCTAGTTCCTGAAATAGCCTGTATATGAATAAAAATATATTTACAATGAAGTCCAAATTTGATTCAAATTTTGAATATTATTTTTGTCAGATCACAACATTGGAGTGTATGCCATTATATGGTATTGCATTCCATTTAATACTGTGATTTTGTCAAAACGCGTCACTGTGTTAAGGATACAATATTCGCGATACTCGCTGTCATTTACGCTTTGGATACAAGCAAAAAAGTTATATTTTTCTCTTTAAATCGCAATACTTTGTAGCAATAGAATAGCAATAAAGGCTATAGCATTATCTGTTACACCCAAATAATGAGTCCACGGCAGTTAAAACGTTCAAATAATGGGTTTGGCTGCGCCTCACCCATTATTTACGTTTTACTGCCTGGGACACATTGTTTGGGTATAAATGATACTGCATTACCCTTTCTTTCTTAAATGATGACCTTGGAATTTGCAAAAATGTATGAGTGTGTGTTATGTTGGGGTGTCTGTGTATTATGGGGTGTTTATGTATGAAATATGTAGGGGTCTATTTTGTTTGTGTGTTTGTGGGAATATGTTGTTATTTACATTATACATGTAGGCTAAAGGGGGTATCCCTATTGGTTTAGGATATGGAATCTCTTCAAACTTACATACAATGTCAAATATTGTCTCCTTTATGTATCCATGTAAAAAAACCGAGAACATTTACAGCGTAAATGTGCATTAACACAATTAGGAAGCCAATATGTTGGTACGTGTGAATAAAATTCTATGATAGGTGTTGTTGTTGTTTTAGGGGTGTGCTTGTGTGTATGCACATACGGGGATTAAAATGCAACAATCAAAGAAACGAACAATAAAAAAAACCAAAGATAAGTGAAATTTGAAAACCTCATTTCGCCTCCATACATCACTCAACAATCGAAGTGGCCTCTTCCAATACTAGAATGCTATTGTTTATCTATGTAACTCAATGTTTTCATGGTGGTCATGTCATTGTTAGCTTTACCACCGCCACGCTGTCTAATCACCATCACTTATTCTTCAAAACCAAATGTAATTTGTCTAGTATATTGTCTAGGTAGGGATGCATACTTGTATATTCCTTTTTTCTTTTTACATGTACATCATCATGGTACCAGACTAGCGTTTAGCGTAGGGTTTGTACTGGCCTACATAATAGCATTATTAACTACATTTAAATCTTGCACGTATTTCACGTCTTTTATATAATCGTTGAAAGATAGAGGCCTAACTTTAGGGATGACTGCGACAATACCACGTGGTATTGTTGTTGATCTTGTTTATATGTGTTACATCCATAGCTCCAATGACCATAATACATGTGTCTTTATTCGCTGTACGCGTAGAAGTAGTGATGTAACAGGATTAATTACGGTAGCAATAGGTGAAAACAATTTTTGAATGTTTTGCCCTGCACAATAATTAGGCTGCACTCATCATCTGCTATGTCTGTGTATGTGTAAAATCCTAGATTTAATTACAGGACCGCTCTTTTCAAAGACACAAATCGTACAGGTGCGAGTGAAACGTACACGGACTCTGCATAACGTGAAATTTCCATAGAAATACCAGGTCATTATGCGATGCTAAGTTACAACGTACGTCTAGTGTCCAGGGCAAAACATTCAAACATTGTTTTCATCTATTGCTATGGTTATTAATTCTACGGCGAATAGAAGCAATGAAACTAGACCTAAAGATACCCGAAAGTAAACGGACCTGCTGTTGGTCATATCTGCAATAATTTTAGAGAACTATAATAAACTATAGAGAAATATAATAATAAATAGATTTTGATAATTTTAGAAAATTATTTTACAAGTTGTTGGACATTAAACTTGACCTATCATGAGTTACTTTTACCCACGTTTAGGGAACCTTGTCTCTTTTTGGCGATATCAAACAAAAGGTGAAAAAGGTGAAAAAGGTGAAAAGTTTGTAATGCTGACTTGTTTACTTAACTTTTACTGTATATATTAATACCCATACTCATTATGGGTTTTATTTTTGACTTTGGCATATTTAAAATGTTATTACCTGACTTATGTTTGTCCAATCTGATGACTATAGTGTTCCAGTGAGCTTCGATGATGATCTGCTGCCATGGTTCTTGATTGGCGTTCTTCCTCCACAAGTCCTGCAGCTTCCATTCTCCTAGATCTTTCATGATGACATCACTCCATCTTGTCTTGAGCCTGCCTATCCATTTTGAAGCTAAACTGTTGAAAAGTGGTGCAAAAATGGAATGAATTCGCGCGAAGCGCCAAACAAATTGCACTTTTGGGACTAAAATGGACAAATATGAGCTTAATTTGTCAGAAACCCACATACAGGCGCGGCGTCAACATTGTGGGGAGGGGGGATGATTGTATTGACCATCCCCCTGGCAAAATCACCCGGGATCTACGCCTATGGTTTTCCTTCTTTTCTGTATTTTTTTTCTATTTTCGCCCCCTTGATCTCATTGTCTGAGGAAGCATTGGTTTGCTGGGACCTCCTTTCAATATCTGGACTAAGGCGCCAAAGTACTCCCTTGATTCAGCCAAGCCCGCCATATCGTCAGCGTGTATCAACACGTTGAGGAGTTCTTGTTGACTAGCAGGTTTTGTTGAAAGGTGATCGTTAAATCTGTAGTTGATCCTGATGCCGGTAGACGAATTCAGGTTATATAGAGCTGATCTGACCACAAAATCAATGCAAAGGTTGAAAAGATAAGGAGCTACAACACAACCTTGGCGAACACTAGTGTTGACTTGCAACCAATTCGAGCACGTACCATATGCACGGACATAGTTTTCTTTCTGTTCCTACACGGATGTCCTCATTAAGTTTCTTGGGAATGTTATAATCGTGAAGAATTGTCAATATCGTATTCTTTAAAGCAGCAATAAAAGGGTCGGTTATTTTCCCAAACCTCCGTAAACTGTATCATCTGGTCGATATATACTCTGCCTGGTCTGAAACCACACTGGAACCATAAGCGATTGCTTGGAAAATGAGGCATAGCTTTAAATATCTGCAAGTTTATTCAATTGAAATCCATACCAGCTTTTTGTACTCTTATTATGCTTTAAATGCTGTCAAAATACTGCAAAGTGTCGAAACTTGTTATTCAAACCCTAAGTCAAAATAGTATTTTCAAGGTTTTGGTATTGTCCTCATTTAGAGCACTTAGATTGAATTTATATTTTATTCGCTCGAAATAGGCGAGATATAACTTGCAGATTAGATGTATCAACGTTACGTCAATAAGCATTGAGTATGATCTTGTCCAGGCGAAAAGGTTATTGTTTTCCCGATCAAATAAAATTCACAGAGGATTTGAACACATGCAAAGAATTTTGCTAAATTTATCGCTTGTCGTAAGTAGTGAGATCCTATTTACATGAGTAACGTACTTCGGTTATATATATAAATGCGCTTTTATAAATGCGCACGTGACCACCCCCGCGCTGCCATAACAGCTTATAGACAGTAAGTCTCGAAGTGACCTTCTACATAGCGAGTGGTTTTTCTATATATTTGAATGCAAAGGCGGAACAACATGAGACTGCTGTGCAGCAAAATTGTCTATTTTGTTCAACTTTGTGATTATATTGTAAACGTTTCCGTCATTGAATATTTTTTCCGTCGTCAAATACTTTCAAAATGTTGTTTGTGATAACATATTACAAATTCGGAATTGCAAAATGTGTAATAATTTTGCAATTCAATTAATACTTAAATTTGATGATATTTATCAACAGGGTTCCTATCCCTTTCTGTATAGTGGTCAATGCATGAGGATTTGGTCACGCTTGCTGGTCCTGGTATGTCGTGCCCATGAGTCAAGTGCGCATTTATAAAAGCGCATTTATAGATATAACCGAAGTACACTGGTAAAAGTATACTTTTGTCTGCAGACAAATACAGGGACAGTCCTTTAGTACCCGACATAGTTTCTCATGCTAGTGACAAGGACAGCCCCTGGTTCCTGACATAGTTCCTCATGAACTCATGCCAAGTTTTAAATACTTGTGATATCCTTTATAACACATTGACGTCATACGTAGTGAGTTTATAATACCTACTATCAACCAACCCGAAGAACCAGTTGCTAATAAATGATAGTGTGTTCTTCCACTGCTAAAATAAATGGTGTCATAGATTCAAAGTTGTTGGCGATTATCAAACTTATGCTGTAATAATTGTTATAGAGGCATATAGTCATGGTATCCCTAAAAAGCCTTGGTATGCTGAGACTGGATGATGGCTTTTCTACGTTTAAAATGGTTGTTAAACCTCCTAAAACGGCAACAGTTTATCGTCAGTTGTGTGGATACGACATAAAATAACCTCACTTACATTATCTATATCATTAATATAGAGATCCCCAAGAGACTTGTTATTGTAAAATTATGTTCACTTAATGGATAAAATAGATTGGTTTATGTAAGAACTTCATGTTGGATTAAACTACCGTAAACCTTACACTGACGTTAAACTAACAAAGTGACAATCTGAATTTGTCAAAAGAATTACGAAAGTAAATGAATGAAAGAAAGAAGATGGCTATCGAAGTGACGGAAATGTTATCAAGGTATTTGAACAAAATGAAAAGATTGAAATTAATTTTGAAATGTTAACATTGTGTTGTAGGCTATGTGTAGAGCAAATGTTTGATTTTGACAGAACAAATCATCACATATGTCTTAATATTGACTCGATGAGTATGTTACAAAATACTTCCACAATGCGTGCTCGGGGAAAAATGTAGCTCAAGTATTTGTTAAGTAATTGGTGTGACGCTATAAGCATTTTGGAATCGGTTTAATATGAAACACTTGAAGCTTAATTCACAAGCATATTCAATGCCAATGTTGAGAGCTGTGATGGGAACAAATTAGTCGAATGTGTTTTTTTAAACAATTGTGGTTTGTTAAGAGATCAAAAGACGTATTCGTGAATTCGTGTATTTATATAACATGAACTCTTTTACATTGCAGGAATACGATTTTGGTATTATAAGTCATATTTTAGTGATTAAAATACCAAAGAATGAATTGAAGACACCTTTCTTGCATGCTTAGTCAATCCTTTTTTATTATAATTATTATTTTGTCAATTTGCAGAACTACTCGAGCAGATGTTCAGAGGTGACCTTGGACTTTGAAACAAGTTTTAAAATAGAACCTTCATATTTTATCTATATATTTGACCAGAGCTGAACCGAAAACTAAATCAATTTCCAATTGTCAGGGTCCTCTCTGTCGTAGAGAGAAAGAGAGTTGGGACAACATCTTACTTACTTGGGGCATTATACATGGCTAAAATAGACTTAATAGGTGACTGAAATCAATTAACTACCGCTTGTGAAACACTGGCGTTGCTGCTGCATATTATACAAATAGTCTTTAACACCAAATGTATGCTATAATAAATTTAGGTGATTGAACAGCGACAAAAATAAATATCAATTTGTTTTATTGAGAGTACAATCTCGCGGTAACCGGAACACGATGGGATTGAAATAACTTCAGTAAGTCGTCTACATGACACCCACGTCATATTTTAGGTGAATTAAAGCATTCATATAGTGTCTATATATACTACATTGAAATAGCAGGCATCAGTTTATAAGTAACATCTGGCTAAAAATGAGCTTATATTAACACCGCGCACCAGATGCTGTTTTTGACGTCATAGTCAGGTTTGAATAATCGACAGCAGACGGGTAATGTAGACCATTGATGAAAGATCAAATACATTATAATTCCAGCTTGACTAGAATAAGACCCAGAACGCCTACATTATGCAATGGAGCATATGCATTTTTTGTAACACATGGCGAGGCTTCAGGCGGCATTTTTGATCGGCCAGGCCAGTGTGGATCAGAGTGTACTGTTCATGATTTTAATATCAACTATTGATGGATATGTGCACGTTTAGTACGACGTTCTAGGATTAATCATATGTCAGTTGGTAGGAGCAAATTGAATATGATATGCATTATTGTCATGTATTCTAAAAATGAACATCGGATGCAAATCGGGGTGTATAATTATTTGTTGTTTTTGAGTAAAAGTAAAATGGGAAAGCTGGGTACTTCTTCACAATGTTGGGCCTGCTATGAACAATGAATTCAACTCTTGAGTAAAATTGCTACATGACAACAACACAAAAGGTTAGGTCAGCAGTCTATTGTTGGCCAGACACTTGGTAGAAAAATTTCCAGCATTTTAATAGGGAATAAAGTATTAGTATCATTATGTACCAGAAACAGGGAGTTCAAAGTAAAAAAAGACGCAAGATTAAAAGTATGTCATGTAATATATACATCAACCTATATAAAATTATCTATTATAAAGAATCTATTGTATGGAAACGTCATTACTGTAGAAGTAAACGAATGTATGAACCACATATGATTTTTCCCAATTTAGGTAGAAAGGTTAAAACGACTGGACTCTCGTCTGGAGTGTGAAAAAACTTCGAGCACAAAACGATGTTTGACCATTGCGGTCAATGCTCCAACGTAATGCCGCGGCATCACTAAAAATCGCTTTGGTCAATATATGACCTTACATCTACGGTACTTTTCTTTGTCTGTCACTCATTAGGGTAACCTCTTTAATCTTCCAGTCCGAGAGAATTTAAAAGGCGCTCACCTCGTAATAACCTCAAACCAGGTGTGATAATTTAAAGGGTTGAAGTTAAAGGTCATCTTCTTTATTAAACATTCTGCCACTATTATAAATTGCTTAGTTCCTACTTGTAGATTGTACTGGTAATATATTACGAATTAAGGAAACACAGAATTAAATGCAATAAGCGCTGTTACCACCAGACAACAGTAAAATTTGATTTAATTTCGCGATTGCCCTTTAAAGAAGAACCTAAAGGTTAATACCAAACACAATTTGTAAAAAAGGTTACAAAATTGAGTTTATTTGCATTTCAGTAGCAACTCCTTTAAGGCTGAACTATTATAATCAGATTGTAGCGCAAACTGCATTCAGGTATTAGTCAAGCATGGGCAATTTACTGTTATAAAAGTTGAACAATACTTACAATATTATATAGCAAAACTAAACAACGTATCTGAACCACTAATTATAAATTTTAATTTCACTAGAAATGTAAATCACAACAACAGCAACAGAAAAACAAAACAAAGAAGAACAGGAAGGAAAAAAGAAAGACTCACATAGCCTACATTGTAACTAGGTGCTTTCTTAATTTCAAAATTCAACTTCATACATGTCCTTTGGTAACATCATTGCTACAGATACTTAAATCGAATAGTTGCTCGCCAGTTTAATTGGTAAAATTGACACTTCAACATGTATTTATTTAAACTACCTGCGTATATTATCTTCTAATGTCACTCAACATGTCGTTTTAACGGTCATTCTGTCAATAAGGCTAAGTTAAAAGTACATGTACATTAAACGAAGCAGCCAATTAATGAGGAACATCGATTACCGTATGAAACTAAACCAGACTTGGAGAATATAAACTAGTGTACATACATTCCACAAATGGAAAGTTAACACTACCGCCGTAATTGTATTGTACACGTTTATCTCCACTGAGGTGCATCCAGCGACTGCAAAGATAACGGTATCCTCGTAACTTTTGAGTAAAATCGTTACATGAAAACAACACAAAAAGTTAAGCCAGCAGTCCATTGTTGGCCAGACGCTTGGTAGAAAATTGTCCAGCATTATAATATGGAATAAAGTATTCGTATCATTGTGTACCAGAAAAAGAAAGTAAAAACAAGACACAGGATTAAAAGTATGTCATGTAATATATGTATATGTCAATGAGTTTACGAACCCATATGAATGTTCACTAATTTAGGTAGAAAACATAAAACGACTGGACTCTCGTCTGGAGTGTGAAAAAACTTCGAACACAAAAAGATGTTTGACCATTGCGGTCAATGCTCCAACGTAATGCCGCGGCATCACTGAAAATCGCTTTGGTCAATATATGACCTTACATCTACGGTACTTTTCTTTGTCTGTCACTCATTAAGGTAACCTCTTTAATCTTCCAGTCCGAGAGAATTTGAAAGGCGCTCACCCCGTAATAACTCTAAACCAGGTGTGATAATTTAAAGCGTTGAAGTTAAAGGTCATCTTCTTTATTAAACATTCTGCCACTATTATAAATTGCTTGGTTCCTACTTGTAGATTGTACTGGTAATATATTACGTATTAAGGAAACACGGAATTAAATGCAATAAGCGCTGTTACAACCAAATAACAGTAACTTATAATAAAATCTGATTTAATTTCGCAATTGCCCTTTAAAGGAGAACCTAAAGGTTAATACCAAACACAATTTGTAAAAAAAAAGGTTACACAAATTGAGTTTATTTGAATTTCAGAAGCAACTCCTTTAAGGCTGAACTATTATAATCAGATTGTAACGCAAACTGCATTCAGGTATTAGTCAAGCATGGGCAATTTACTGTTATAGAAGTTGAACAATACTTACAATATTATATAGCAAAACTAAACAACGTATCAGAACCACTAATTATAAATTCTAATTTCACTAGAAATTTAAATTACAACAACAGCAACAGAAAAACAAAACAAAGAAGAACATGAAGGAAAAAAGAAAGACTCACATAGCCTACATTGTAACTAGGTGCTTTATTAAATTCAAAATTCAACTTCATATATGTCCTTTGGTAACTTCATTGCTATAGATACTTAAATCGAATAGCTGCTCGCCAGTTTAATTGGTAAAATTGACACTTCAACATGTATTTATTTAAACTTCCTGCGTATATTATCTTCTAATGTCACTCAACATTCTGTCAATAAGGCTAAGTTAAAAGTACATGTACATTAAACGAAGCAGCCAATTAATAAGGGACATCGATTACCGTATAAAACTTACCCAGACTTGAAGAATCAAAAATAGAGTACAGCATACATCCCGCAAATGTATTGTACATGTTTATCTTCACTGAGGTACATCCCTTAACAAGAAAGATAACAGTATCGCCGTAATTGTATACTATCATTAATTATGCCCGCATTCATTATATAAAATTCAATCAATGCATGAATAAGAAACAATGCTGAAAAAATATAACTTTTATGTATCAATTGTTTGATATATCACATCGAAACGAGCCGATGCCTGGAAAGTTCATATGAAATACCGTATGCCTAAAAAGTACGCATTTTATACCGAAGGGGGAGAGAATGGATGCAACGCAGCCTCTATCCGGGTTTTGCGTCCGATATAACGATCTGTCTATGGCCAATAGTTATTGTGGGATCGTCCTTAGTGCTCATTTTACTGAACAAAATACGACCTTCAAACCGTACGACCTTCAATTGGTAGTGTCAGCTAAAAAAACTCCTACGATTGTGCGATTTCTTGCAAACATATCTCAAGGCTGGGTATGACAATGCTAAACGTGACATCAATGTTTGCGGAAAACTGTGTTACGGCCCATATTATATTTTGTGCCAGAATCCAGGATTTTCCAAAAAAATACCACTGATAGTGATACTCAGCTTATAGGTTGATAGTGACGCTACGATGGTCGGTCAGTATGTTATGAGAGTTGACTTGTAACCTCATATTTGGATTATTTCTCTATGATCACATAAACACTATACCTTTGTCTTCCAAACAACACGTGTAAATATTATATCACACACAATTTGATTACGTAACTGACCGACCCTTGTGTATTCCTATCATGCCTATTGGATATTAATTGATAAAAAAGAAGTCTTTGGGAGACCGGTAGATATTTAATGTCAAAAGAAAACGACGCCAACGTTTTCTGGGATTGGTTGCCACAAGAAAAATTGCAAGTAAATATCGTCACTAGACATCGACAAAACATAAGTAATATTCAGAAACCTAATAATTCTCATGTCAACAGATAATAGGAGATTCCAACAAGAATAATTTAATGCCCCAAACAATGATATGAAAACCACAAGTACTTTCTTCTAAAATAAACTTACTTGTTTCAAACACATGTCTTTAATTCAATAAGATAAGCAAATTGTTTCTCTATACATTTATCGAAGGTAAAGAAAAGGTCGACTCTTAATTAATTTGTTTATCTCTACTTTGGGAGTTACCATTATTGAAAAGAATTTACGTATGCTATTGTTGTGTATTCAAAACATTGGATACGCACGCTGGATAATAGTCACACTGTGTATTGCAATGTCGTGTATATATTCCGCAAATGATTTGGTTGTAGTCTGTAATAAAATGATCCACATAAGATGTAGATCTCGAGTAGAATATATAATGTAGATATATTGTATGCTATTCGGTAGGGTATATGTAATTGAGTTGGCAACGTTTCTTTTGAGTTTAAAACAAATTAATATTACGATGAAGATGTAACATACGTTAAATTAACCAATCTAGAATCGCATAATTAATGTGGTATGTTATTTGTTCGTTAGTATTTTGATCTTTTGTGTTAATGATGTCCAAAGATATAGGTAAGTTGCCCATAAGTCGTAGGCGATGGACAGCGCATTAAAGAGAGCTCTAGTAGTGTAAGGGATGAAATTAAAACTCGACCGGCGGTCCACCACAGGTTCTGGGCGGTTCCGTCAGGTTGGAGCCGGTTTTTATTGTCCTAAACAATGTAACGTGGGGATGAGTTTTGATTTCATCTCTAATCGTTTAATTTCGTTCATTTTGCCTACCATTAGTTTTTGTATTGCAGGAAAATGAATATATATCATACTGTTTATGTTTAATTAATCTTTATAATTTCGTGCAGTTTAAGTAATACGTAATTTTCAAAATTATCTTGGATTGATATGTTATAAAAGTTGCATTCGTGCGTGAATAACTTCATAGTATATATATTGAGGTATTTATTTTTTGTTACGCCAATTTGGATATAATTGTTTTATAAATCAAATGCTGTATCTCATCAAAATAATGCAATGTGTGCAAGTCATATCATGATAATATACATAACACCTACCGGCAATCCCAATGTGTGCGACAATTCTTTCATAACAGGACATGTAAAAGAAACAAGCGTCAAAAATATAGTTTCATTTTCAAATACATCATTTTTCTTACCACGCTTTAGAAGATGCTATTTCCACTATTCAATAATGTTCAAAGCGAACAGTGGCGCTGCAATGATTCGTTAAACAAGATAATTAAACAAACTCAGTATGCATAAACCAAGACATCGCAGTATCTAATAACACCTGCACTTTTTCTGTTTGTTTGTTACAGGTTATGGACATATTGCTCCAGTAACGCCAGTTGGTCAAGTGTTTTGTATAGTCTACGCATTTGTTGGTCTACCTCTAATGCTCCTAGTTCTCACCAATGTTGGCCGTGTCATGGCAAATGTTGCACGTGTTCTTTATATAGTCTACACAAGTAGACTATGTCGAAGATTACGTAAAAATTGTAAGAAGAAAAGCAAAAAGAAAAAGAAAAAGAAGAAATTAAGGAAGAAAAGGCATAGAAAAGGTACGTAGATTTACAGATGATATAGAAATATTGTAAAACTTATTCAACTTATTCATCTTTTTCTGCTTTTTTGTGGTAATTTTTATATTTAAACTGTATATTTGAGCGCAAATTGAGGGCGCTATTTACATATATTTTAAATTGAATTTAGCCAAATAATATAAGCTATTCCTTACATTTCATGAATTTTTTTTTGAAAATATCCTTGCTATTTGTTACACTATTTGAATGTTCTTATACCAGTGTCTACCCCTCATAAAGATTAAAACAAGAGTTAAGATAAATAGCGCCATCAGTGTTCACCTTTACTTAGTAACTAATTAAAGTTTTACATGCCACCAAAGAACCGTGTATGTACTGCCCTGGAACCTTGAATGAATGCAGGTAATAGAACCGGGATGATCCCCTACTTTTTCGACAAGGTCTGCAACTTTTACGTGCTCAGGGATAATATGTCTGGTACATTGGACCACCATGTTGCACGACTACTAATTATAAGACACACCCATTGCATGCACATGCATATTCTACGCGATGAGTGGGAGTGAGGTGCAATATCTAACAATTGCATTTTCATAGTGCAAACAAACCATTGTTAAATTTCCGACCTTCAGGAATATTTTAGGCATGAGTGAGACTCGAAACATTTATTCTCGTGTAATCCATACCACAGTAATTCAGACCACTTGGCCATCTCGCCCTCCTAGACCACTCGACCGCATAAATATGGACGACAGGCTGCCTATAACGGAATGTTTAATATATTTAATATGTGTGCCCGTAATTTCTCTCATTCAGCCCTTCCCTTTTTGTAGTTTAACCGTTATTTTTTAACAAAAATGTAGTTTAACCTTGACTGGTATGACTTTGTAGCAGTAGATACCCACACGTCCATCTCTATACCTTATCAACCCACGAGGTTATTTGTGCCAGTGCTCACCCCTTCGTCAAATTTCAGCTGAATATCTTTGTTCAACTACAAAACGTTATATGCTTCACTGCATCTTAGTTATTTCCTATCAGCTTGATGCCACGTTCTATATGTCTCTTTCTGTATATTCGTACGGTGATTTCCATTTCATTGTCTTGCAGACCTGTTTAAAAACCAAACGGTATCTTTTCAGAGCCACACCAGGCTGAGTCAGCCGAGGAAGTAGCTAGAACGTGGCCAAAACGTTTACATGATCCTCCGCTAGCTGACTTCATCGCATTCATGCCTGTTCCTCATTGCCCAAGTTAGCGTTACCCATGCGGTATCACGTGGAGGTTTGGGTTGAGTTGCCCGCGAACAATTACACTTGCCAGTTCTGCGGACCTTGCCGGACACCTTATTGGCGATCTAGACTTACTTTATTATTAGGTTTAAAAAAAATTCAATGGTGTCAAAAAGTATTTAAAACTACATGACAGCATCTACTCCATACCGAGAGAAGGCGCTATTACTCTGTGACAAAGTGCTTAATATGATCACTTTAAGATATGTTGTTCATCTTTAATATTAACACTTTAGTAGGGAAACTTTGTTGGTTTGTCAGTCCTTAATACTTTGTGAAACATTTTTGTTATGTTTTGAAAATCAGTCGTCATACTTATTTCAAGATGTGAATTTACAGGGTTACGTAAAGCAAACACTATTGATATTTTATAAAAGCTTTCCTCTTTTGTTTCTTTTCATGTTTTATAGGGAGATTAAAAGAAGGCGAGAAAGTGAAAAGATCAAGAAGTAATGCTGCTCCAAAGAAAGCAAAAAGCAATTCCAGGCTCTCCAAAACCTCAAGCCAGGCGACCATTCGAGTTGACGCTGGTCCATACAGAGAAGGGCGACCAATGTCTGTCAATAATGAACTTATGCACCCTGAACCGCCATTCCCACCTTCATATAGTGAAACCAGAGACTTGAGTGCAAAATTAGGTGATAATATATCTGATAGAATCTCTAGAATTTCCAGCAAGGAAAGGCTATCAGACAAACTATCGCGATCTTCTAGATCTTCAAAATATTCCTCCGATAAAGCATCATCGGCCGAAAAGATCTCTTCAGAGAAAATGTCATCCGGGGTGTCTTCCGAAAAAGTGTCTGATAGATTCTCTGACATTGTGGACCTACAGGTGCCTGTGAAAGTACCCGAGAAAGTACCAAATAAAATAGAAGATAAAGCACCATCAGAAAAAGAGAAAGAAAAACCAGATAAAACATCGGTTAAAGAGATTGTAGGCACGTTTACGGAAGATCCTCCTAAGGAAAATTTGGATGGATCAAGTCCAGTGCCGAATACGCCTCCAATGTACCGAGCTCCGAGAGCTTATGATGATGAAGATTACGATATAGGTGATTATTGTTCAGATGATGATGATGAAGAGATTTTTAATGGCCAATGATGATATTCCGCCTGATTATCCTCCCCTCCCCACCTCCAGGAGAAGCACCGTACGAACTTTCTGACGTTGACTTGTTAGACCTTACCCGAGGTCCGCATGATTACGACGATGATAGGGACGAGCCAGAAACCGCGCAAGTGACCGCGACAAGTGAATCGGATAGACACTGACGCCGATGTTACCACTCCACTCGTAAGACATGTAAGTCTGCGTGAAAGCACTACCACTGAGAAGATTCGCAAACCGATCTTAAGGACAGGTTCTTCGTTAGAGTTGAGTGAACATCAGCGTCAACGACTTCAAAAGAGACAAAAGTCATGCATTGAATTCCGCGAATTCGACGAGCAAAGTCTTGCTCCTCCCATGATGAAAGATGTAGTTATTAGGAGGAAGCATCTGAAGTATATCGATTACCAATTCCAGAAGAAGACACAACAACTCTTCGTAGTGAAGCGGAGTATAGTTATTCTGAAAGTGCAAATGAAAGTGGTGGGGGTCGGAGAAGAAGATACAGAAAAGGAAAGGGAAAACCTAGAAAAAGAAGAGTAACAAAGGAAGAACGAAAGGCTGCCGCGAGAGCTATCAAAGAGAGGAAAGAAATGGCAAGAGAAAATGCAAAAACGGACGCCAAGGAACGAGCGTTTTGGCTAGACAAAGGCGAGCTGAGGAAAGGTCGCGGAAACCAGGACCTAAAAGAGGTGGAAAACGGACCTTTTAGTTCGGAGACCAATCATGGCTCCTCCGACCATAAGGGCTTTACATAATCAACGTCAATTAAAACATTTAGATTCTTCTGTAGCTGTCCGCTTATCTACGCATAACAAAGATCTAGGAAATAGTCGCGAAGACATTACCTCCAGTATCAAGAGTTTACGAAGTGAAAAACTGAACTTGGTCACCGAATATAATAAAGGTCAGGTGCGTACTAGTCCAACTCTAAAGAGAAGAGTAAGCACTAAAAGTAGTAAATACAGTACTCGCAGTAAATACAGCATGTATAGTGAGCGTAGCAAATATAGTGAGCGTAGTAAATACAGTGACTATAGTGGAAGAAGCGGTTATAGCGACAGAAGTAAAATCAGTAGTCTTAGCAGTTCATCTAGCACACGCGGTAGCAGACGACGGAAGCATCGACGGAAAGGTAAAGGGTCATCCTCTCCTTCAGACTCAAGAGCGCCCTCTTGTAGTGAGGAGCGCGAATCACAAATCGAAAGCGAAGAAGAGGAGGAGCAACAGCGAGAACTTACAACAGCAGACATTCCGATTGGTCCCGTGTTAGCTTTTTTCTTTGGTTATATTGGTGCGGGTGCCATCCTCTTTTCTCTATTAGAGAAGAAGTGGACCCTTTTTGAGTCTTTCTACTTTTGTTTTATTACCTTGACTACTATTGGATTCGGTGATTTCGTTCCTGATAACTCGATGGAAAGTTTAATCGCGTGTTGTCTTTATACCATGATTGGTATGGCTGTGACATCTATGTGTATTGCGTTAATGATGAAGAAATTTGTTGTAACGATACAAAATATAGGAAAGAAAGTAGGCGTCATTGAAGCTGATCCTGAAGGGCCTTCATAACGACAAGGTGATTTTTTTAATTTAAACCATTTTTTCTAAATGTATCTTTGTATAAATAGAAATTGGTAACACTTTATAGCTATGACCTTTTACAATTGAATCTATAAACATTCTTTTCTTAGTGACTCGTGGAAAATGTGTTATGTAATTCATTTATCTACAGCTACAGTATATTGTTTTATATTTCTGGATGCAAAATATCGACATTGACACAACGATTTGCTTAGCTAAAAACTAGTCCGTCAGGAAGGACCACGCTTTTATCGTACTAACAATAGCGTGGTCCTTCTTGACGGACTATTAAAAACCGGATTTAACCTTCGTCTTACTAATGTGTTGAGCCAACACCCTATAATAGATTTTCCCGATGCACGTAAACGCTCAAATAAGCAAACAAATGGCTCCGGCTAATCGTAAGTCCATCTTATTTTAGCGTTTTGTTACCTGCCACCGTAACAGGGGTAGTTGTCGGTAAAACTATACCGGTGTATGAGGTATGGATTGATAAGGCCTAGCGATACTTATCTTTGCTCTTATAAAAATATTCTGCCATGATATAAAATATTCAAACATGATATTTAGATTAGAATAATGATTTTCAATCAGATTTTGTGTTAATACGATTTTTTAGGCCCAAACAATTGTTTGTCAAATATTTTGTATAGCCACAATTATCCAATTTTGCGAGTATGAACTCACATTATGACGTTATAGTACGATAATTTGGAGCATTTTGGTAGCTTGGCACTTATGGTATCACTGGATATAGAAGGCACATGGCTATAGGCCTTTTTGAAGTATGGCGGGCACAAAAGGAGAGGGCGTACTTTCATTTTGTACCCGTCATACTTATAGCGCTTTTGTATAGAAATACAAAGAGTTGGTTGGAGTCACCTCCTTCCTTACTAAAGAGTGTAACCCCAAAGTACGTCCTATAGTAAGACAAGGGTTGAAGAAGGGAAATGCACAGGAAAATACCTAAAATACCGGACAGATGAAAGTCCGAATTTAAATTAATATGCAATGGTTTATAACATAAGTGCGTGATAGACTTTATCTTTGAATAGTTGGAATTATCTTAAAACAATAACTTAACTTTCTAAAATAAAACACACCAAGGCGCCAAAAGCCCTGTTCTACAGGCGGATGGACATGTCAAGAAGATGTCGGTTGGTCTATCGGGCGTTTCTTTTTTAATTTTTATTTATTTGTATGCAAATTACCCTAAAACCAATGCAAATCACATGTAAAAACATAAATCAGTCAAAATTAATGAATTTTTGTGAAAACAATGCTGAATTTGCAACAAAAATATCCTAAAAACGCAAAATCTTGCTTGGTCGGTCCCGTAGAACAGATTTAGGTTTTCGTCGCCTAACATTAAATTTTAATCTATGGTTAGAATTAGCTTTTAGTGTTTAAAATCTACTGATGACATCGACAAATAGCTGAAATTCAGTGCAGAAGGAAAGTTATTGAAAGAAGAAAAAACAGGTTTTAAAATCTTAGTGTTGATTATTGTGTCCGTTCTGTTTAAACATTGTTACTGCGTTTGTAATACATTAACGAGAGGTATATACGACGTATTATACGTCAAAGTCATTAAATGGAGGGTGAAGCATGTAACAAAATAAATATCCAAAAGTTCGAAGACATAATTAAGAATTACGGTATGATGACCTGAAATGTCTTTAATATTTCTTCAATAATGCTCGCAAGATGTTTATTTGTAAGAATCAATGTCAACAATTTCATGTAATTATTCATTGGATTTATATTAGAATAAATTGGAACAAGACACGAGTTAAGCATAATGTATTCTTGAAACAAAAAGCTGTGGCGGAAGTTTTAAATAGCAAGATGGTGATGTGGGGTGTGTATGCGAGAGGTATGTGTTTTGTTGGGATGTGGGGGCGTGTGAGGGGTGTGTTGGGATGTGTTATCATAAGTGGTTTGTGAGAGTGCTTATTTGCTTGTTGGGGTGTGTTTAGTGGTGCGTAGGGGATGTAAGAGTGTGTATGAGATAACGCCCACAACGTGGTCGGTTCAGGAAGTGGTATGCATGTATATTCGTGAACGAACTGTACGTATGCGAGAGTTTTCGTGGGCAAACGTGTGGGGTGTATGCGCAGGGATGCGCGTGTGTGGTAATGTATGTGGGGTGGTTGCGGGGTGGTTGTGTAAGAGTGTGGCGTAAAATGTATCTGCGTGATTTGTGGTACATGTGTTGGAGGGTGCGTGATTGGTGGATCAAAGATGTGGGTGGGGTGTTAGGAGATGTATAAGCTTAGGTTAGTGCGTGAGTGAGTGAGAGAGGGGTGAATTGGTGGGTGAGTGAGATTCTGAATCAGACTCTGAGTAAGTAAGCGAGTCGGTGAGTGACTTAGTGAGGATGTGAGTGAGTCCGGGCAGTGAGTGTGTAAATCGTTTACAGTATTTAATGAAGACAAATCCATCCATTCACCATAATGCATATAGGTCAAGGAACTTGAAAAAAGTTGCGATTTTCAATGCCATCGTGAGCTTCAAGCCTTCGCTAGTTGAAATCGATTTAAAATCACTCTACTGCGAGTAATTTCAATTGATTTCATCTGGAGTTCGCGTTGAAGCACTGCATTAAATGGAAATGACAATGACGTCATTAATCTCAGAAACATTATTTGAACGAAAGCCATTTTTAATTTCTAAGTCCACACCACTAAATAAGAGTCTTACAAGAGTTCCTCAGTTCCTACAGACAGCTATGTAAGTTTAATTAAGCATCTATATTACCATTCTGACTCTAGTAGAAACAATACAAGTTGAGATGCATTATTTTTTGACGGCTGGACCTCGAAAAGCAGGCTGAGTATGGCTCACATAAAAGGTGTAATTCCAAGCAGATGTTTCTATACAGTATAGAGAAAAATCATAGCATTTCAACTGCTTTACAAATCACTCAATGTATCTCTTCTTCACTTCTTTGGTATGCTTGCTTTTTGTAATTCTTTAAGTTAGCCTGCCCTGCCTTTTTTCTGAGCAAACAAATAGGAAGCGAGGAGGGAGTCATCGGTTTCTAATTTGTGGCGTGGACCATGTTACAATTGTAGAAATGTTGGTCGTTTATAGCAATTAAACTTTATTAGACCTCTAAGTCAGCTCTATACTGAAACTAAATAGTAAACTTGGTATTAACTGCAGAATCTCTGTCTAACTTAGAATACCTAATTTATATGAACTTGTATATGTTCTTTAGAAAATACTTAAAATTGTAAAGAATACGAAGCACATAAGGTGTTATTGTTATCGTAGTAGGTGCAGCAATGTAGCAGCCTAACGAAGGCGTACATGGCTTGATGTCACTACCACGTTCTATGCAATTCAATAATGTTGTTTAGAAGAACACGGATACGATACTTGATCCGCTTGTTTCTTGTTGTGCCCCCGCCTTTTTATTTGCCAAACACCTTATATCAACGATTTCCCTAAAGATATTTTTTCAAAAGGGAAATTCCCTACTTCTGTTGGTACATGCATGTAATGAAAATATCCTTCTCTAAAACTAGCCTACATGTCAAGATCTCAAAGTTGAAGTTGTTGCGTAAAACCGAAAGATAGATTCATTGGCGTTGTGATAACTGATATGACAGGTAAATACTACACAGAGAAAATTCTTTACACTAAAAAATAGAACTTCATATTAAACTCAAATCTGCTTTAAATCTTTTACATAAAGATTACGGAGTTTCATTTTTACACAAGCTGTGTATAAATTGTTACAGAATATTTTCTCTGTGTATGCAACAGTTCTGCTCTTTAGTTCTGGTATTCTCTGGTGTTTTATACATTATGCAATAATAGTCAATGGTACTTTAGAAATTACACTGTAATAACGTTAAACAAATTTTACTCTACGTTGGGTAAAGACTAATCATTGCTATGGAATTGATCAAAATGTATTCCAGTCTACAAAACTTACACAAATTCATAAAATGATGCGCAACGTTGATTGGTATTTGCTCAATGTTTGTAAAACTTTGCAAGTTGAGCAAGCCGAACAATTTCGTATGTTCTATGGGAATTGCTTTTGCTAGTGTTTAAGCAGTGGATAAGTTACCTGTCTTAATCCTTAAGTTTTTTTATTCAAGTTAAAGAGGTAAAGAAGAATCATTACTTATCTTAATGTGGTCAAGAAAACACCCAGGCATTTCAAAGCCTATTGACCGTTTTGCACGATCATCTCAAAACGAGATTCTACCCGCAAAATAGGTGTGTGCGTATGCCTATCAAACGCATATTTGAACTACTTCGTAAGCTTTGCAAAATCATTTTGGTGCGTGTCTGGAAAAGTACGACAAAAATAATTTTTTGCAGATGCGTTTGCAGGGTGAACCTCGTTTTGGTGGCAATATGGCGGATCAATGCAAAGGGTCAATGGAGGGATCTACCGAGTCAGACATCCAAAATACAGACTTTTAAAAATGAAAAGAGTTTGCGTATATGTGATGCGATCAAGCCAAATCAGTCGGAACTCGGCCATAATAAAGTTTCCTATAGGATAGTAAAAGCATTTACAAAGCTGGATTTTGCAGAAAACCCCATTGAAATTTAACAACCAGTTCCAAAGATATGAGCAATTTAAGAGTTTCCAAAACAACAGGAAACAAAAGGAAAACCTCTCTTTGTTTGGCTATACCTCAAAATCAATATTTCCGAGTTCCGACTGATATGGCTTGATCGCATCACATATATGATATGTTTGTATTCCATGAAGATTACAACCCAAGCGGTAGATAAGAAAGAAACAAAAAGATAAAAAAAATACACATTCCATCCTTTTCTGCATCAATGAATTGTGAAATGGTAGGTGTAATTAAATATATTCTCATTTCACAAAAACACAAGTGTAAAAGAAACGACACAAAGTGAGCAAATTACTGGTACATGATATGGAACAAAATGTAATTAGCTCTGAGTGTCAGTAATCCAAAAGATGGAGTAAGATATTTACAGACAAGATAAAAATGATTTGTTGTTCTGTTTGTTTGTTTGTTTGATATAAACTTGCATTTGTTATTATAAAATGTAATAATCAAGTTTCGCTTCCACCCACTGGTGACCGTTTTGATGTTGTTTACATCCGCGAAAATAAAAAGAAAGCAAAGAGACTAAATTCTCGTATAAAGTAATTTTAAGAACGCCACTTAGTTACTTTTATTGATTGGAATTAATTTCTGTTTAGAAATATAATGTTTATCAATTGTATTTTTTTCATGTTAAATCATTTTAAATATCAAAATAATGAACATGAATGATCGGAAGATGAACAGAGACGAAGGGCTCATTACGTATACGACCCACTTCTGGGTGCTGGTGCGCCCTCTGTTGGTATACAGAAGTTGGATCGTAAACATCACTCTGAAGATAGCCATCGGCCAAGATGGTCGAAAGTGTCAGGTCAGTAAACAATTTCTAGTTTTTGACAAGATATTCGGAAGATGGTCATATATACTGAACCACTCTCTCCATACATTTGATTCCTCCCCGCATTTAGAAACATATTTTTAGGATTTCATGTCAAAATTGTCCTCTTTATTAAAACTGTAAATAATACATAACTACAAATGAGAAGCATACCAATCATTTCAAAATGATTAACACATAATCCGAAACTGCATGGTAGTATCGTACTTCAATCACGTACGACATAAGTTGGCTGAAATAGATTGTTCAGTCGTCGTAAAATGTAAAAGGATAAAACACAGACAAACACATGGAAGCGTACTTTCATTTCGTCTGCAGAATGCACATCTGTATAATCATACGCATTCTTGCATTGTCCTGACAAATTGTGCTCACTCTACGATAGCCCAAATGGGCTATTCCATTTAAAATCCACATCACCCTGTGGAAGATTTTGGAAATATCCTCCATAGAAGGAGTATGAATTTCAAATGGAATGAGCACATTAGGCAGTTCCATTTGAATTTCATACACCCTCGGAGAAAGATTCAACCTGGCACTTCCGCAGAGGGAGATTGAGTGTCAAATAGAATTGGTTAATGTGACAATTCCATTTGAAATTTGTACTCCCTCTATGGAAGATATTTCCAAAATCTTCCACAGGGGTAGTTTGGTATTTAAATGAATAGCCCAATTGTCTCTAAGTAAATTATTTTCTGGGTACCCATTACATTCAATGATCATTCTATGGATGTACAAACGTATTGGGGTTGAAGAACTGGCCTGACATACCGTAAAACCTCGTCTACAAGCATATATAGTGCTTTTGATGAAAGCTAAGGCGTCCTCCATCCACAAAAATCCACAACAAATAAATTACCGATTAAAGCGTATGTAAACAAGTATTATTGAAAGATCAATCTATTGTATTGACATATTTACGGCTGCTTTGTATCAAAACACTCTATATGCTTGTAGGCGAGGTTTTATGGTATTTGACTGTTTGAGGTCATTATGTAATGTACTGAAGTTTCCTCTACACCAGTCATTCTATGCTAAAATAGCACCAATATAGTCATTAATTTGCTACACTACTACATATTGTATGATCCTTTTTCTGAAAAGAGTATTGGTGCAATAGCTGAGTTTATTACATTTTGATTTGTTTAACCAAATCGCATTTATTTTAATGAATATAGTAAGATCGTTAAGCAATAGTGTAAATAATAGCTTTTTTGGATATGTCGAGTAGATAATATAATAACATCTAATGTGTTTTAATTATCTACCAAACATGGAAAATATTAAAGAGCTAATAGTATTTACGACAGCAACAAGGGAAATTTGTTTCTGGCAAACATAATGGTGAAATTCGTTTTATAGCCCTCTACAAAATAGCTATAAACTTGGCCATTAATTTCGATAAACATGATAAAGAGCTAATGTCTCTTAGCAACAGAATAACTATCTATCGGTATAATGAAATTCGACAAACTATAATATAAGCATGGGACAATTTGTAGATGATCACATATCACCAACAAGGCACCCAATTACCATCAATTCTAATTCCCTCGCATGGATCTTAGCAAGGAATCTGCACAAATGAGTGAATCTTAAACCACTCTATTCAATTCGCCGTAGAAGTGACGTAATTAATCGGATTAAATACCATAGCAATAGAGGAATACAATTTTGAATATATCGCCATGCACTACAACATTCACGAGGTACCTATGCATTGAACCATAGAGGTCAAAGAAAGTCTGATCACTCGCACCTGTAAGATTAGTATCTTTGAAAAGAGCGGTATTGTATTCAATCTATGTTTGCTGACATACACAGGTGATGAGTGCAATCTGCTTATAGTGCAGGACGATCTATTCAAAAATTATATTCTTCTATTGCTGCCGATTACTACGTCACTTCTACGGCGAATAATAAACTCTCTTTTAACTCCATAACCTCAGAGAAGATTAACACCCAGAAGACTGCACAATTTGTGTTCGCTAAGCTCTTGATTACTTCAAAATCAACATCCAAAAGACTCTCCCCTGTGCCGTGGTGAAAAGGTACCGGCTAAGTGCAATGTCATGATGTGATTGTTTACAAATGAGAAAAAGACATAAATATAATTGATCCAAATTATTTTAACAGAAACAAACACCCATTATATTAATTATTACCAGATGGTGTGACCAGATCAATAAATAGTTTGACCCATACGGTGTTATATAAGTTCATTGTATAGGGTAACAATGGAACAGTTTTACAAACCTTTATAATGTAACTGTTGTAAATAATAATAGCTCTTTCATTTGTCCATTTGCTGATGATTATTTTTTTTTACAACAGGGCGGTGGATGAATATGTGAATGTGTATACGAGAACTCTGTAGCTCCTTATATATACTTAATGCACAGATTACTGTACAAATTTTACATTGTATTGAGTTAAATGATGAACGAGTATATTATATGAATCATTATTTACATCTCGAATATTTAATTTATTGTATATGAGAGGATTGTATAAAAGTAATCATGTAGAAATATAAAACTTACAAAGTTTTCAAACTATGAAAATATTTGTCAGTCTCGTTATTTTTGTCCATCAATAAAAATGAAAAAGATATGAGGTTTCGTCACCAGTTTTAATTCATAGCAAAATGTTGAAGTACAATGAATGACACTTTGTTGACATTTGATGCAATATCACTAAGTATTAGCTAAGCTCCAATGGGCCAAATATGATACCCTGCGGAATCCCTTATACTATGAAATCCATTATTTTGTGATTTTAAGGGTGTGTTGGGAGTGTTTGTGCGAGGGTCTAGGTTCGATCCAGTAGTGATCTTGTAGAGATAGTATTGTCCATTAAGATCTCACGAAGTCCACACTATGCACTAGTTATGATACAACACTTGAACTTGAGCTAGAACAAAGAGTATCAGTGTTACTCTTGTTAAATATGAAATTGACAAACAAAGCTAACGTTAACTTCAATAATTGAGCCTTTATTAAATAGTCCTACTATCATACGAACATTTAATTGAAACTTTATATCGATTTTTAAAAATAATATGATAAGGAGATTAGGACGTGCTCTTGACATAATCCCTAACTAGAACTTGCGGGTCCATTCATGTTTATTCAAATGAAGCGCCTAAGGTAGAGTCTTTTGTCTTGAAGTGTGACCAATAACCCAATTGACCAAACAAAAGGGAGCAGTTGCTTATACATGCCCTTATTTTGATCGCTCATTGATACATATGCCCCGAATTTAAGCAACAAGACGCTATTGGTGCAGTAACCAATCGCGTTGAAGTAAAACTGAGCAAGAAATTCATTCGATATATGTGCATTTGCCGCTTAAGTTAAAGTTAATTTTTAAACTTCATTTCGCAAACTCTCCATTACCTTGCGCTAGTGTATTCGTCAAAATTTCATTATGCACTTTAGGGCCCAACTTAAGAATCTGGTAGCCTACACGACTACTGTCACACATCCTCTGATTATTTTGAGAATGCCGCATATGACGGAATACGAGGGTCATTCTAAAAGTTGTACGTCCATCGTCACATCTCTGTTATCTTACGTGCCAGGATATTGAATTACATATGATTATACTCTGAAATCTTGGCTACAAGAAATGTGTTTTTGGTTGTTAAGATGTGTTGGTTATTAAAGTGAATACAGATTTGCTACGTCGCAAACGGTCTGAAAAGAAAGGTCAATTTTGATTAAATATATGTGGAAGTCATTACAGATTTATTTCTGAAAACTATTAAATTGATTTTGTTGCATAACAAAATCGATACATGTTCAGAATAGCCTTCGTATTGATCCTTTGCCATAGGTTGCCTTCGATCGGGTGAGCACTTGTTGGTTCAAGTCGTATTAATTGGTTCATAAGTTAAAAGCAAATAAGTCTCATGCGCAGTTGTTGTATTTTGTAAGTATATACAAGGCTATTAACAAACTGTTTTTCTTATTTCCACGTCAAGATGCATCCATTGCTTAAAATAGGACATAATTACAAATTACCCTTAAACGTAGTCTAGTCGAAATCTGGCAAATGTCACTAACATGTTTGTGTCTGTTGAACCCTTCGATGTTTTCTTCTCATATAAAACATGTTTCATTTTGTTTTGAATTCCCAAGGCATGTCAGACACCTCATATTCTGTCGGTCCGTGCCACGTCACTTCCGGTTGATGATGCGACTCACGGTCGAGTGAAAACAAGTCCCTGATTCGATTTTTGTTGATGATTTCTGTCATTGGTGTTATGTAAATTTCGATCGCAAATAGTCAGTGGAATCAAACAACCGTTTCTAAGTCTGCAGAGTGGAAGAAACTTACTTGATTTACCGTTTATATACTGACAAACTTAAAATTAAATTCCATGGTCGAGTGTCGCATGATGCAGTCATGTCTACAGTATAATTCATCTCGACCTTTGCAGGACTTAAACCCCATTAAAAGCTATTAAACCAAGATAACACTCATTGAAGCAGCTCAACTGATTAAATCAGATCTTCTCTGGTTGTGCACAAGTGTCTGTTTTCAATGTGCGACATCGCAATAAAGCTGGTATTATAGCTTCAGTTGGGTAACCGATTATAAAGGAAACGAAAGGAAACAATGGTATGTGTATCTTTGTTCACGAAATGAGACAAAGACCTGCTTTTTGTTAACCAGCATTCTTCAAAATGAGCAACATAATGATTGTTGACTTAACACGGTTTGGAAATAATTTCTTCATATTTGGTGTTCTTTGGTGTTATCTGGCGTTTACATATCCTTCCTAAAACACAAAAGTGCGACCCTCTCCAAACATCTAAATTAGCTAAAAATTTAGGACATGTTACAAAACTATATTTTCTAGAACCTATTTAGAATAGTTTAAATGTAGCTTTTACCGTTTTTTTTTTGTGGCATCCTTCAGAAGTGAGCGGTCCGATACCAATATTTTCGGTCAAATCTCCATTCAATTAACACGGGGAGTTGGCTAGCTATGCCTTGCCCTCACTCATATTTTACAAAAGTGCGACCATTTCTGAACATCTAACCTAGCTGTAATTTTAGGTCATGTTAGAGAAATATATTTGCTAGAAGTTTTGGAGAATAAATAAAATATTGGCTGGTTATTTTTCACACAGTGATGTTAACTAGGCAAGTGTCCATTCTTCCAACATACATCATTTGTAAAGGTCACGCGTCAATGGTGAGAGCACTGTGTATTGTGTATAGGAAAACGGACAGTAACTGCAGTATGGTTTTTTCCGAAATTGAATGTCACTCCAACAACATCGCTATGTAGCCTCCTTCACAGCCGGTTTCTGTTGTTCATAACAAACCGTGAGCCACATGCAGTTTGGGCCCGAGACTAAAGATAGCCCGGATGTTGGACCGACAGAATAGGACCAAACTATTTATCCTGAGTAAGCAGTTGGACAACAACCACATCTTGAAAACATTTTTATGGACATTATACAAAGCTACAATATGATGCTTACTAAACCTTTGACTTTAGTTTTTAACCGTTTCCGATGTACCCATTCGGTATAATTTGGCTTTAACCAACATATCTTAACAACCAAAGATCACATTTTCATCAACTTTTATTTTGTAACCTAGCTTTAAGAGTATATCCATGGGTAATTTCAATTGCCTGGCGCGTAAGATAAGAGAGATGTGATGAAGGAGGTAGAACTTTTTGAATGACCCTCGTATATAAGCTTATTGTAAAACCTAGCCCATCGTTGCTTCGAAAGCTGTGGCTACTGGCATGGAAGAACGTGTAAAAATAAGTGTCCATGTAATTAGTTGGCCTTATCCACTCCACTGGATTATCCATTCTGTTACTCATTCTAGTAGTAATCGTGTTTCAAATCATATCATTTACATCACTTCGAGTTATCTGTGTGACTTTGTGAGTATTATGAAATATTTTACTCATTTCCGATGCATATTGTTCTTTTAAAGGTTAAAAAGGAGTTTAAGGGGGTACTACACCCATGTGGTAAATTTGTGACTATTTTTGCATTTTTCTCAAAATTAATAACACACTGGTAACAAAAGTTATGTATGTTATTGGGGCAAGGAATCCAATTACTACACTGAAATGTCAGTGACCCAAGACAAGCGGTTCAGTAGATATGATAGGAAATGAGGTACATCCTAGCCGTACCTCATTTTCTATCACAAGTATCGAACCGCTTGTCTTAGGTCACTGAAATTCCAGTGTAGTAATTGGATTCCTTGCCCCTATAATATACATAACTTTTGTTACCAGGGTGTTATTAGTTTTTGAGAAAAATGCAAAAATAGTCACAAATTTATTGAGGGGTGTAGTACCCCCTTAAGAGGCGCAATGAGGATTACGGTTTATGTGGACCCAATCTCTTCCAAATCCATCTCTATCGAAATAGAGAGCTTTTCAACTAGGGATTTTCAACCAAAAAAGCCTAAAACAAACAAAACTCCGGGCTAGAGAAGGAGACTGTATTCGTTATTTAACTTTGCACACAATGAAGTGATTTTGATTATTTCTGAACAGCCCGTCCTTTCCATGTTCTAATATATTGTCAAGAGTAAGATGAATTTGGTATCATATACTCATTCAAATGACACCCATATTGGGCTTTGTTGAACAGCCATTATACAGTAAGTCTCAAAACAATTGTGGAAGTGGAAAGCGCCATCTGTGGCAATTAGAAAATACTGTAATATTACATCAACGTCAAGAGAGCAGCCGTAGCTTTCAAATATCGTTTGTTTCATTCATTTTGGATTCGGCAATCCAGAGATCTGCTTCACTAAACACAAATGTATGAAAACCCTTTTGTGCCACTTTTTAGAAAACTGAAATGAATGTTATATCAAAATACCTGTTCAGTGCAGTAAGTGAATAACATTCATTTGTATGATTAGAAGTGATTATGTAACAATTGCTCTATATGTAAATGTATTGAAAACGGTGGCAGCAAAGTGCATTGCTTCAGGCGGTGGTCACGTAGGAGGAAGGGGGCTCTGAGTGACCCATGTACAAGAACAATAATGTTAAAGACTAAACTGTAAAATGGACTAAACTGTTTATTTCAAGTAATGTCGAATTCAGCTGGTGCACACTCGGAAATATTATAATTTGTACTTATGATTTGATGAAAAATCATCAATGGTAAAATTTTTAGTGTAAAATTTCAAACGTATGAACAATATTTCGTTGACATGATTTTAATTTTACAACAGATTGTGCAATATTTGTTTGTCTTTTAACGTGTCTTGAGTGACATAGAGAACAGTATTTACCACGATAAAATAATTGACATGTACACATGTATTTAATTTACAGCAGAATGTGAAATATTTATTTATCTTTTAATCTGTTTTAAATGGAAAAAGATAATCATTACACCTGTATCATGATAAAACAGTAAAAACAATTCTGTTTTGTTTTGTAATCGATGCATTCTTTTAATTTCACGAAGCAACTCTTGAAACTTGATGTTTCATGATCATGATCATTGAAATACGCCCCTCTCCCCTAGTAAAAGTGGCACAATTGTGATTGTACCCATTCGGTGTTAATTAAGCATAATTATCTTGAGATTAAAACAAGCAGTTTGAACAGAACAAACGGCATTTGAGAGCTAAGAATGCGTCCTTGACATTGATGTAAGCATCATGTCACAACAGTATTTCCAATTGCCAAAGAGGGCGCTTTTCACTTGAACAATTATATTTGATACACACCTAGGTTTCATTATCATTGAGGTATAGGACTTTTTATTTTTTCGGAGAAGAGCAGGTAGGGCAACTACTTGATTATATGTCTACATGTTCATACTACATACCCTGAAAATTTTAGAAAATTTGCACGAGTCCGTTTTTTTTAAATCACATTTTTGTTCCTAAAATGGGGGTTATAGCGCCCTCAACGGGCACTCTCTCCATAGGGCTACATGTAAAGACCAGTTATAGATAAATGGCCCTGAAATAAAATGGACTCGTGCGAATTTCCTCAAATTTTGCATATGATGTAGATTTAACATCTGGAATGTAATGCAAGTGATGTCGTTGCTGCTCTCCTAAATTCATTTTTAAAATGTCCGCCCCAGACCAAGGTGATACAGGCTGTATATTATACTTCGTAGTATATTGCAATTAAACTAACATTTCATGTACCGTACATCAATTGAAACATGAAATAAAGAAATTTGTAAAGATGTTTGAACAGAGTGCTCCCAATGCCTTATCACATTTGGCGACCCTTACGTTGTCGAATATTCAAGTCAAATTTAAGCTGTGTCTTAAACGACGTCCAAACTTATATGAAGGCATTATTGAACATTGACTAATAAGCTTCTGAAGTAACCTCGTAATGAAATCTGACACCACAAAATAGAAAATCTGGTTAATACCTGTCTGGCAATTTCTAGGTCTAACCAGAGAGTAGATATGCCTATTTTCGAGGTTTCTTTTTACAACACAAAAATATCACGAATGTTGGTAGTTCGCAAGTGAAGAGTGTCCACACTATCGATAGGATTTTCAATCCAATCGCCTAGATCCATTAATGAGTTCAATGAATTACGTCCTGATACCGATGAAGTTTCAGCTCTCCATAAGGCCAACACATATGACCTGCTTAGTGATATGTTACATGAGCTGTATACAAAAGGCTTAATATCAGATCAGTATTCGTTTGTGCATCAGTGGCGTAACTAGGAGGGGGGGGGGGGACAGGGTCAGGGGCGGGGTCAGGGGTCAGTTATCGGGAGCTCCAATATGCCAAAAATAGTCAGGGTGCTTCGCGCGCATTTGTATCATAAACCTCTTTTGTCGCCAAAGGTGCTGGATTCACTATACTATTTTTTCAACCCCATCCACCCATGTCAAAAAGAAATTTACGCCACTGTTCCGGGGACACATTCCAAGCAGATCCCAAGACTCCTCAGACCACCCATCCCGTGTCGCCCAGTGCGACGAGGGTGTTCACGCGCTTACAAACCCAAACAGCATGAACGATGCCTGCTCCCTCATTTATTATGTTTGCCCCCGCTTCCCCCCATGAAAATGTCTAGTTACGCCACTGTTGTGCATAATGTTCTGCACATGAAAATGCAAAATATTAGTCATTACAATTTATTACAAATATTTGGATTTTTACGATAAATACATGGTATAAAACAACTAATTAATTCTCCTATGATGTCATCAGGTCAATGGTTCCTATATATCCCGTATGTGTCTCTGAATTCATTGATATTTTAGACCAATTTTTCTACCCATGTACACAGATGGATCTGTTTTCTGGTCATTCTTCCATGCAAATGAGCGAATGTCACACCTGTGGTCTAACAGATATATCAGGGTAAGTTATAAAGGGAAGAAATTTGTATGATTTTGGCTACAGTGCCGTACCGGGCAGTTGGGGCAAGTTGCTCTTTGCTCGATACACCGGGACAATAATATATCTTTATTCTTGAAAAAACGGACAAAACATGGTAAAATGGACACAACACGGAAAGTCACAAGAAAACAGAAAAACACGGAAAGTGACATATGTGACCGTCCACGGCGAATGAGCCGTAAATTCCTCCCCCGGTCAATTTTGTTTCATTTCGTGTTTAAAAAATAAACATCATAAACTTAAAAATGGTATATCATTTAACTTCAAACGATATCCAGAAGCGGGGTTATGGTTTGTTAAACTTTGCTCCTTCAACAAAATCATAGCTTTTTACGTTTTTACATGTGTCTCTTTTTCCACATTGTTGGCAATAAATATCAAACAGTCATAATTGGCGGTCATTTCAAATCATCCCCAAGTCAACGAGGTTTAAGAAAGTTCTCTCATTGTTAATTGTTGGTTATGCATACCTGTACAAAATACAATGCCTGGTAACCCACCACTTGAACAGGATTTAGCAATATAAGCAAACAAAGACCAGAGCTATTAAAAGTTCTATAGCCATCTAAGGTAGAAGCTTATTATCCACTTCAACAATATGATTATTGATTAGTTTTTGACTATCGAAATGAGACGGATGTCGGGCCAGCTTAAGTTACCGATGAATATGACCTTCGTACACATTTTACACCGTAACTCAGAATACAATTTAGGGAATTTACGGCTCATTTGTGCTGCCGGGTCACATATTGACAAAACGGAATCTCAAAAGTAGAACACAAAAAAACGTGGCATTAATGTAGTTTTAATGCTAAAATGAGCTCATAATGAGGTTGATGTATTAGTATAGCAACACAATAAAAGATTGACAAAGCTGGGCGAAATTTATTTGACACAAGGAAAAATAGCACGACACCATTGACAAATTTATTCAGGAAAGAAAGAGAGGGCGCAAATCCTGCTAAGATCTTAATACAGGGAGTGAAATCACTGTTGCTTAAAATGGTCACATTCATAATCCAACAAGTAGAAGTACCTATGTGCAACATATTTTCTATTACATTTATTACTTTTATAAATTATTTAGGTGAAAAAACGAGTCAATGGTTTCTCCCCTGTGTGATATCCCTGTGAAATGATCATGACGATGGCTGCCATAGGGTATGATGCATGGACCAATCATATTGATTATGGTGTGGGCCTACTAAAAATATTGATTGGAACTCATTTATAGGGCCTTCATCAGAATTTAATCATATAGTGAATGTGTGTAAGAGGTGGCTGCTCGAAGACAGTTTACTCTTGAAGAACGAGAAGTGCCAGGAATTAACATTTCGAACAAGTACACTTGGCATAGTGGCGGAACAGGCCAGAATGAATCAAATCACCATTGCAGCATCAGCTCTGCAGAAGCTCCGTTGATGAGTTTTAGGGAGTCCGTAAACACACCTCAGATAACCCAAGCTCAAGCTGGAACCTTCAACAGAATAACCGGAATGACCTTGAAGCTATCCGTATTCAGCGAAGAAAAAGTATGGGATCTGGCCTCTTTGTTGAAAATGGCACATCTCCTGAACGAAAGCATTTTATCACAGTCTATATTATTCTCATGAAAGATATGCATCTTCTTTGTATCACAGTAATAAACTTTGGTATGAGAACAGTTTCAAAATAAGTTTTCTGTTACATTTTTAGATACTCTGTATTACAGAGAGACACCCGGCTGGCCAGGTGTTTCTTCGATCAACCGAATGACATTAATGTTTAATTTTTTCGGTATACGTATACATTTACTGAACCATTTTCATGATTATATATAGCCATCTTTACGCAATAATAAATTCCGTTGTATATTTACGGGTTAGAATAGGATGGCGCTGTTATATCAGAAACGTCGAGACAGAATAATTGCCTATTTGATAGTGATCGTTAGATGATTTTGTGGTTCTCCAAATACGCACATTAACCATGTCAACAGTACGTACTGCGTATTTGGATGGTGACGAAGACGACAACAACGTACGACGACGATCTTGACTAGAATAATGCTGAAAACAAAACAAATCCAATAATGATAAAATATGTAGACGATGAAGCTACATGTGCAATGTGCAACAGCTGATTATGATGATGTAATTTCAATACTGAAGATGGCCATGCAGTTGCTATTGATGAAGAAGTGCAATCTAATTTTGCCCAAAATGAAGATTTACTTAGTATTCGATGGACCAGTGCGCGCGAAGCACTCTATTTTGGTCCGAAACACGTTTTTTTTTTGACACAGGGCAGTTGTTGCTTTATTTTTCTTCTATTATGATTTTTAGAGGAGACGTCTTCCATGGAAAATTAAGAGGGAGGGACGAGTCTCCCATCCTCCCCAAGTGCCGTCCCTGTGCCCAACGACAACGACAACAACGACGATAATCATTATGTTGATCTTTAATATTTGTGGTCCTTATTTACATATCATTACCGACGAATAATGCTATGAAACTAAAGAGAATTACGGACGTATATTTTGTGCAGTCCTTGGAAATGGAAATGGCGGTATTATAAATAATTAAAACCTGACAGCAAGAAAGTGCAAAGAATTTATATTTCTCATTTCTAATACTAGAACAATTTCTATTACAAACTTGACGTTTACACAAAATAAATTGAACAGTTACATTTATTTCATTACAAAAATGGCATACTATAAAAAGCCGATCATTTGACAACAATTTAATTGCGCATTTAACCCAATATAGAATTCGAGTCAAGCTCTGCTTCTTTATATAATGAGCGCCCTCTAGCCAGGTTAGACCATCATTTTAATAATAATATGCTATTAACATTTGAATTGGACACATGCAAATTACTAAGTGTCACATCCTGATTTAAATGATCCTTGGCATTTTCCTGGGTAACCTCCTCGACCTATTTTGGTTGGAGTTAGGCCGCAGATTGTTGTAGGTTTCCTACGACTAGTCTTGTGGCCTGTAATATATTGCATTTTAGGTGCACAAAATATCCTTGGTTGAACTGATGTAAGACCGCATGGCTCTTGTTTTGTAACTTAATTTGACGGAATCTGCGTTTTGTTGGGAGGGGAGGGGGACAAAAGTAGATTGACGCCCTCGTCCTAATTTAATATTCATTTATGCAGGCTTATGTTTAAGAGACACAATACAAACTAATTTGCATTATTCAAAAGAGGTGTTCTTGGTGTCATTCAATATACACCAGTATTGTTTACCATCTTCATTTAAATATATGCATAAACTTGCATAATAATAATAATTTTGAGGGGAGACATCCCCCATGGAAAAATTTAGGGGGAAGGGACGAGTCTCCCGTCCTCCTCAACTTCCGGCGCCTGTGCTCAACGACAACGACAATAATGACGATAATCATTATGTTGGTCTTTAACATTTGTGGTCCTTATTTACATTTCATTACCGTGATAAAGGCCAATAATGCTAAGAAACTAAAAAGAATTACGAGCGTATATTTTATGCAGTATTTGAGATGTCACTTTAAAGTCTTGGAAATGGCGGTATTATGAATAATTAAAACATGACAGTAAGAAAGTGCAGATAGAACTTAATGTTTTGTAACCTCTCTTAAAATGTTAGAATTTATATTTCTCATTTCTAAACAAGCACGTAAATTGATTACCCTTACAATTGTTGGAATTTTCTCTCGCAAAGTTATTTATAGATTGCCCCATGGATGGCCATATATCATTTCGTACATTTCCAATATTCAATTAGGTGACGGTTTCCATTTCCAAATTAGGTATGAGATAATATTGAGAAATTGCAATTGAGGGAATCAATTTTACGCTTGTGAGGAAATACTCATAATAGCAAAAACAAATAACCATAATGGATATTCAACTCTGATTTGCTACTAAAAGTATCTCCTTGACAGTATTTATCTGGGGTATTTACTTAACATTTGATGACAATTCATGTCTTTTGAATTCAACTTAACTAAAGCTTATAACAACAACTATCTAACTACAAAAACATAATTTAACATCAAATATGATTTAACACTATGTTTCTTTGCTTCAGAACATGAGTAACTTGCGCAATTAGTATACTACGATATCACACTCCGAACAAAGTATTGATTTGTGTTGGTAAACTCACGTGCTTCTTAGTTGCCAGGAAATTATGGTTAAAACATTGTAAAATGTCATTTTTTATCAATTTTATGTAAAATTCGGAATCTTTTATAAATCAATTGATATCACCCACCATTGCACAGTATTTTTGTGGGACCTAAGAGCACATCTAACACACCAAATTACATTACGAATACGAGAGATGTCCTTCTGATATCAAAATAATTTGATTGTTTTGAAATTTGCAATATAATACAAGTTTTTATATCAAATTATTAATAATTGACATTATGGGTGTGGGTCTGTATCAAAATGACTGGTACCCATTATTTTTTCAAAATTTATTGACACTCTGCCTCTACCGAATACAACATTGAATACCTTATATTTAGCAGGATATATAATACTGTTTCCGACTTGTCATACATCAAGCTTCAGATCAACTAATTTAAATTGAATTTGATATCATGTAACATAAAACATCTAATGTTATAATTGAATGTGGCACAAACAGAATAGCATCGTAAACTAAATATTCAAAGATCTTGTAGAATGTATTAACATTATAATGCTACAACTATGCTAGAGATTTGGCTACCACTTCTATCCTATTCTATTGCACTTTGTGCAAACATCTTTTGCAGCGGAGATTATTAATACATTGGTGGACAATATACGTGTATTACGAAACTTCCCTACGCTGGTGTTGATTTTGTTCATTGCCTAACCTAAACAAACGACAAAGTAGATTACGCAATGCATCGTGTATTGGAATTAAAGAAACAATAGGGGGAAAAATCGAAAAAAAACCCAACAAAAAACAACAAAAAAGCAACAACAACAAACAAATGAGAAACCATTTACAAAATTGGAAGCGTTGTCTCCACACAAAAGATTAAACCCACTGGTCTTGGGCACAAATAGCATAAGATCCGTGGAGGTGATGACATTATTGGAAAACAGTAATTGTACTCTATGCATGGCTAGTGGTCAGGCTTCTTAAGCTACCAGGCTTAAGCAAGCCCAATTACTCCTATCAGTGCTTACAATATCACATTGTACATCACTTTAAAGATAAAGCAATAAAATGGACCCACATTGGCAGGGCTAACCTGCTGGCTTATGACCACTAGCCACACTTTGAGAAATCGGAGGATTAAGTTTGTCGGTATTGTGGTATTGAAGATGACATTGAAATAGTAACAGATTTTAAACTTCTAAATTATGTAATCACTTTCCACATTGTGATAATTCTGCGGATTGTGAAATCAACCTGTGAATGTTTGTACGTTTAATGGAAAGTGAAAGTGACGACCCATACCTACAGTAAGCCAAAAAATTAAGGTACCAGTTGTGTTCTCCCCTGTATATCCTAAATAAAGAAAAATGTGCATTTCTTGAGTTTGAATATATATAAACCAAAGTGCGAATCAAAAGGCACTCAAACGATGGACATTTTGTTACTACTTATTTAGTGTAATATTGGAAGATAAATTTCCCGTAGCTTCAACAATACGATTACGTATCACCTAACGACCCATACCTACAGTAAGCCAAAAAATTAAGGTACCAGTTGTGTTCACCCCTGTATATCCTAAATAAAGAAAAATGTGTCAAAATTAAAACAAGCAGCTAATATCTGAACTCTTTAGCTCTGATTTAAGACCTCATTTGTTGAAATTGGTTTTGGGATCGTTCTTGTGCAATTTCAACGAATGAGGTCTTAAATTTGAGCTATAAGATGCAGCTAGTGGCTGCTGGTTCCAATTATGACATATCTGTCTTTGTTTAGGATATACAGGAGGTGAAAATAAATTACTGGTACCATAATGTTTTGGCTTACTACCCAAAATATTGTGTGTAGAATAATCACAATACGATTACGTATCACCTAACGACCCATACCTACAATAAGCCAACAAATTAAGGAACCAGTTGTGTTCACCCCTGTATATCCTAAATAAAGAAAAATGTGTCAAAATTAAAACAAGCAGCTAATATCTGAACTCTTTAGCTCTGATTTAAGACCTCATTTGTTGAAATTGGTTTTGGGATCGTTCTTGTGCAATTTCAACGAATGAGGTCTTGACATATCTGTCTTTGTTTAGGATAAACAGGAGGTGAAAATAAATTACTGGTACCTTAATTTTTTGGCTTACTACCCAAAACATTGTGTGTAGCGAAAATCTAAATGGGGGCTATTGTTACGTGTTACAAAAATGTCTCAATTACACTAGAGGATAAAATATACGTCTCGATTTTCAACACGTCTCGTTTACGCAACTAAGTCCTTTGTAGGCAATTTATACCTCTTTTGTAACCAGGGAAGCTATAAGGGAAGAGGGATAGCTGCAGCAAGTAGTACTGTCCACTATACCGGTTGTAATAATGCCAGCTCTTAAAATGCTACAAATACCAGCTTTTAAATGTTACCGTCCACGTTGTGCATAAAATTATTCCTGTATGGATGATTCCAAACAAATATTTTTGTGTTCCAATCAAAAACCTCATTATTCTATGTTTATAGTTGCCTGAATGTTATGCACGGAATCACGTCTTCAAAGGTTATCGTTTCAAAATAAAAACACATTTAAAATATTTTCTATTAGTTATAATAAGCTCATTGGCTAATAAATTTGTTAAACATTAATTTTGTTATTAACCATACATGACGAATCTAGAGATGACATGATAGATTTGTTATCAATTATTGTTTCTGTAAAATCATCACTCAATTTAAAGTTCCCCGCTTTCGATTATTTGTATCCTTTTAAACAGCGATATACACCACGTGGTTTTTGCAAATAAAAGGTGGTGCCTTTAATGCCTTAATGCCTTCAATGTGTTTTTGTACGTGACTTTAACTGTCGGCCAATAAGGGACGCACCATTAGACTTCATGGGGGGGGGGGGGTTAGGAAGTTGGGTTCGGTGAATTTTATTTTCGCCGCCAAAGGCGGCAAGTTTTTTTTTTCAATTTCATGCATTTATACATAGTATTAAGTTGGGGAAAGGTTTTTTAGAGTTGGTGGGGAAAGTTGTTTTTGCTCATGTAGTGGGAAAATTTTTTTTTTTCAAAACTTCCTAATCACCGGCGCGATGTGTAATGCTGCGTCCCTAATGGGTAAACAGCGTTTAACGGGATATAGTCGACAAATACTCTCCCCTTCAAAGAAATAAACCATATTCATGGCTAGTTATTTGATCCTTAATTCTTACAAACATGACGTTCATTCATTTGAAAAACCTAATCAAAGTGACTAGCTGTGTATTAAAAACAATACACATGTACATAATAATAGAAACTATTATTCTGGGCAAGATACGGAGATAAAAGTCCAGCACGAATAGTAAACGTATTTGACAAAATTGCAAACTCACGAATCAATCACTTATAAGATTCATAAAATAAAGGTAGTAGTCGGTTGACGTCTGGTAACAGACATTGCAGAAGAAATTGTGTTTAATTCATTCATATTTACACATTGTTGTTGCTTTAATGATTTATAAATATTTAAGCTATTATTTTCATAACGAGCCTCCTTTTTTGAATTTTCATGATATTTTTGCTGAGCTTCATAGTTCAAGTCCTTAATACAGGAAAGGGAATAAGTGAAATGAAATGAAAATATTTAATGACTCATTAACACATCTCTTCGATCAATGTTGCATTTCCCATCCGACATTGAGTGTAGAATACATTTTATAATTGAAGAATCGCCTGGACGCATCGAGATGAGACTCTTGAATTGGCAAGTGGACATCAGTATCACAAAATAATGTGCTTTTACATTATTGAGAGCAAATAAAGAATATAAGCTAGGATAATAGAACATCGGGTTTGAAACTCTAAGGAACTAGATTTAAATCTTTAATTAAGATTAACCTGTGATTTAGTAGAAATTTGAACTATTAACGAAGTCGTGTTTTGGCAGTAGCTTAAGGTTATTTTACAAGGATCAAAAATCATTTGCGCATAATATTGTTTCTTACCGTGTACAGTTTATTGATTTACACCTCTTTGTTGACTATCTAAACCAGTCGGTACATGCATGCCATTGTACAAGAAAGCACAATGTTTCCCATGAGATCGTTTTCGATAGTTATCGTGTTATCAATATATGTGACCGTCCATCTCAAACCGCTCGTAAAGTCGGCAAATTGTATTTCGAGTTACAGTGCAAAATGTGCATAGAGGTTGTATTCATGTGTCCCTAATGTTTGTCCTACATGTTTCTCATTTTAGTCCAGTCAAACACCAATCTTTAATCCTACTGTTGAAGAGGATAATAAGCTTATACTTATGTATAGAATTAGTAAAATGCTTAAGTCTTTGTTTGCTTTGGCTAAATCCTGTTCAAGTGGTGGGTTAACCAACGATTAACAATGAGAGGACATACCTGAACCTCCTTGAGTTGGGGATGATTTAAAGTGACCGCCAATTATGACCATTTGATATTTAATACCAGCAGTGTGGAAAAAGAGAAATAATGTAGTGCCAAAATAATGTACCCTTTTACTGAAGGAGCAAAGTTTAACCAGTTATAACTCCGCTTCTGGATATCGTTTGAAGTCAAATGATATATCATTGTAAAGCTTATGATATATATTTTCTAATACCGGAAGAAAACAAATGTGACCAGGGCCGACTTTACGAGCGTTTCGACCTGGACGGTCATATATTAAGAACACAGCTTAATTCGATTTATTGTAATTGGAATTGGTGTTGATTCCCAGTTTATTACGTGTCTACCAAATGATTTGCCAATACCACAGATCCGGCGAGGTCCCTCAAAACTGTTTGGTAAATCGGAGAAAAACATTTTTCTTTTTACATCCGTCTTTGAGATCGTGTATCCTTTTGGCACGGAATTCCTTATGCCCGAAAAACTTTTTATTATTATGAAATGAAAAGAATGATATTGTTTTTTACTTTTTATTAAAAAGACATAAAAATAGCGCCCCCAATTTTCACACAAATATACAGTTTATATAAAAAATTACCATAAAAAGGAATAAAAGATAGACATAAACGTCAAATGCCAAATTTGTAGCTCTGCAGGTGCAAATAAAATCAGAAATGCACCGATTTTGATCAAAGTGATCTCAAATTGTTCCGCTTGGAATAACATTTTAAACAGAGAATAGTTAGCCATATCTCAAGTATTTTGTTGCATATCATTACGTTGGACAGGAGATACAGCGTGCAGAAATGCCTTAAAAAGGTGTTCCTCTCTAATGACAAGAAGCTCTAAAACTGATTTATTTTCAGATGTGCAATATTTAATTTGTCAATATGGTTCTAGTGCAATAAGTTCAAACATAAAAAGTAATAATAAAAAATATGAAACAATGATGTGCTTGTGTTCAACTTTCGTTGTATGTTATTTTGATGGTTAGTCACTCTTGACACACTATTGTAAAGCTAAAAGGTGTGATGTAATATTATGATTCTACACTATTACCATTAGTAAAAGGTGTGATTTAGGGCCCTAATAACATGATTATACACGATTACCATAGAATAATTCCTGGAAGTGGCAATCCTTCATTAGCATGTGCCGCATTGATATTGAAATGAGCAATTGTGTTATCAATGCATATTCACAATGTTATGGGTAGCACTTTACATCACCTCGTAGGGCATGTCATGAATAATTTAGCGTTTTGAAGCACCTCGTGTCAAAAAAATACAGTGATTTAGGGCTCACATTGGAAAAACTAGAGGAAGGGGATTGATTCTAGTGGCATGCCCCTGTTCTAAAGAAAAAATTAAAGTTAAGTCAAAAATAATCAAATAAATGTAAATAAACACTTCGATTTCGAAACAAATTGTTAAGCCTGTATTAAAAAAGGCTGAAATTGCAACAACTTGCCTATATCTCTATTTATTTATTTATTTATTTATTTATTTATTTATTTATTTAATTTATTTATTTATTTATTTATTTATTTATTTATTTATTTATTTATTTATTTATTTATTTATTTATTTATTTATTTATTTATTTATTTATTTATTTATTTATTTATTTATTTATTTATTTATTTATTTATTTATTATTTATTAAGCGATAAATGACACACTCACTCACTGAAACATTTACTAATAACACTAACTCATCCATTCCCGATACTGAGCCAATTTTTCGTACGCTTAAATTTGTTTCAGAAAAGTTATTACATCCCCCAATATACAAAACGCTGCTCAATATTTGTGATCCTTGGTCGTAGACGAATAATTTGATATACTTTAAAGTGATATAAGAACACTTTCAATTTTTGACCACTGTATAACTCTATGGGTCATTTTGGGGTCGTGTATTTCAAAATGCTCAAAACACAATAAAACATTGTGCGGACGATACTTTCAAGTTTTTGGCTTAGACTATTGTGAAATGGTCAGTTAAGGTGATCGCGTCCCGTTGTTTCAAAGATACGATGAACATGAATAATGGTCTCTTATTGCGACAGTGTCTGACACCACACGTTTTTAATAATATCTGTTGCTGATGACACCCACTTCATTTTTATTGTTGCAAAATAAAACAATCATCTCTCATCCGATTTTGAAATGTGAGACTGTAGCGATGGTTCAACCGGAAAAAGTAAAGAGGGTATTAGTGCATATGTTCCCCGTGTGTTTGGTTTTGAGCGTTATTTAGCGGGGTGTGTAGGGTGTATGTCTTTAGAATAACTGGAAACAGAAAATCTAAATGTATTAATCTTTGCACCAATTTTGGAATTTCAGTGGAAATCCGGAAAGTGAAAATTCTACGCTGCTATTTTAGGTGTGTTTGTATTTGGTGGGATGTGCTAATGGGCGTGGTTTATATTACTTATAGCCTTGAAACTCCAAGAATTACATATTTTATATACCCAAGTAACACACCTGTTTTCAAATCCCTGTGACATTAATGCATGAAGCCGAACGTGTGGATTTTGAATTACTCGGTTTACCTGTTTAATGTTGTTAAACCTGCTGGCCTGTTTACTGCATGTATGTTTTGATTTCTGAGCAAGAGTTATTTAAAAACCACCAACGGCCCGTCCTCCGTATTAAAACCTTCTTTAAATTCAAAATGTCTGTTTTTTAATGAAGCATTTGAGTAAAACCTAGCAATTCTGAATACAGGAATGTGGATTTCCGGCTTACGTAATGCGTCACTGTGGTGTGGTTTAATTGGCTTGAATGCTGCACTTAGAGATAATAACACAATATCTCCCACACAATTTGTGTGACATGCTTTAAGTCATTAAGGCTTTTGGAAATGGGGAATTTGAGCAGAAATCACGCACAGATTCAAAAGTGATGATATTGACTTTATATACACCAATATATTTAAAAAATCTTTTTGAAATAATTTGATAAGAAAACACAACATTTGTTTGATTGCTTAATATTTATTAAGGAGGAAGCCCTCAACTCTTTTTAAAATTTTGATTTTTATACGATTATAATGCAAAGCAAACTAACATATTCTGCAAAAATCATGGCTTTAGGTGTTCTATTTGTGGCAGATTTTTGATAAAACAAAGCGTCTTGTGGTTTCATATATTATGATCAAAATATTAGTCAAACGCTGTGTTATGTTTATAACACTGTACGACATACAGTGTACGTACATGGCGTACGGGATGTTCATAACTCGAAACTTGGCGATATCGGCGCTGGAATTTTCTTCTTTGTTTTACCTCATTTGTCTGACAGCCAAAGCAAACAATTTGTGGAGTAATATACAATAACTTGTGATTGGAATATTAGAGTACAAATAGCAAGATATCTACGTAAAAAAGGCACCCAACTTTGAGATATAACACTCCATGTACTTGACTGTTTAATGTAATTACCTACAAGTCGGTCGTATTGTTCTGTTCTCTGGAAAGCCGAGATGTGTATTAGCATTCGCGACAAACCGGTTTGATACAGACCCAAGATTCGGTGACGAAGTTCTGCAACATGTTGTTTTTACCATGTATCTTATTTTTTCAGGTCAATATCAATCTGTTAAAAGTCACAGAATCCGTTCTGTGAAAGTCCTTTACCTGATTCTCAAGTGTCAAGCAATTATTCGTTTAGCGCCTTAGAAACGGTTGACAGGCTTCGCGACATTTTATGTAGTGAAATCTCTCAAACAATGTACATGTGAAAATGACGGAGAGACATCTGAGTTTTGTCAGTGGAGTAACGCTCGAGGTGGTATAGTGAAATAATAGCAAACATCAAGGAAACTGATAGGTAAATGTCATACTGTATCCTCTCGATGATAAAGTTTAGCCTGTAGTGATTGGTCGTAACTCAAATTGTAGATGGATTTACGCAAGGGTTCTGTCCTTTCCCTGTAACAATGATTATGATATTCTATCAACTGGCCTTGTAATGCATATCGAGCTCGAAACAAAAACATGGTTTGAAAACAAGTAAATGCATGGGTTACATAAATGCTGACCTCCTTCTCTAAAATGATTAAGTTTGTTGGTGTATATTTACGACTCCAGGTACTATTGTGAGTGCTCATGCGTCAATCTCTTACGCGGCCTTTGCTGATTTTCTCATCGATATCTTATCAAATATAAATATCAATACTTATCCGCAGTTGACAAATTGACGTAGCCCCACATGAAACAGACCATATACCGGGTGTCACCCCCAAAAAGGTTACATGTAGGTTTTTTAAAGTAATTAAAGTTAATGTTTATAAATATAATGTACCCTCTACTAGTATCTCTGTGAATTTCAAGTGCAAATGTGAAAACTGATTTATTTTTGTTGTACAATGTACAATATTTAATTTGTCAATATGTTTCTTTTGCCCAATAAGTTCAATCATGAAAATATAAGAGAAAATATTTTAAAAAAATGAAAACAAAGGTATGTTTGTGTTTAACTTTCGATGTGCGATATTTTGATGGTTAGCTACTCTTGACATTCCTGTCATCTTGCTCTCAAGTTATATTAATTTGCTTGAGAGATGCTGAAAAGAAACTTAGCAGACAATCACAAGAAGGATGAATAAATAATATCTGAATGGGGGTGGGGAACAGCCCAATATGGAATGCAATGTTTGGATAGGTTTATACCTCTCATCTCTTTATCGACAATATTTCAATATTTCAGTTCATAAACTTCAAACATTGTGATTGCACTGGAATAAGTTCATTTAAAATTGTGTCAATATCAAATTATGAAACTTTGATAATTTTCCCCACACACTGGGTATATGCGGATTATGTGTAAATAACGACTTCGTGTCGTTTGCGCGCTTTGTCGGGTTCTCCAAACAAAATACCTACTGTCCTATTGCTTTCTATTTCAAGGGTTCCTATATTAAATATCTTACACACTATCAATTTTATTCGATTGTCTTGACGCTTTATAGCCATATTATAACATTTCTGTAAAAAATAAATTAGTATTTATTTTCCATAAAATGTTAGCTTTTACTGTCAGATATGTCCCCTTTTAATTTTGTGCCGAGTGAGGTAAATCATAGGAAATTGGAATTTACTACTAGCGCCCATGCATGTTACTCCCGCGGTTGTAATACGGTACGATCCTCGGGGTGTGTGTAAGTGTATCCCGCACGCCGTGTACGTACTCTGTATACGTGCTCGACTAATATTTCCATTATAATAATAAAACGCCGGTTCCATCGTTTTATTCAAAATCTTGGATTATGACAAAACTACAGCACCTAAATAAAGTCTTGATTTTTCAGAGTATCTTTATTGACTAAAGTACATTACAATCGTGTAAAACCAGAATTTAACTTTTTTTTTTGAGGGCGTTCTCCTCAGCAAATGTTATAATTTGGCTTTAGTTCAACTATGTCCAAGGTTGGCATATACTTGTTGAAGTCTTTTGATGTTGTTACCCTCCCATAACATAAATCCTTTGCAGAAAGAGTCCAACCAGGATGAATGAACTAATTAAGCCTTCCTATATCAGATATTAGAAAAACAAGCATAAAGGTAACACGTTGAATGCATAATGATCTTCAAGCATTGTACACTTTGCTAGATTGAACATATGTCAATTGTGTCAACCACTGTGTCAAATTGTGTCCGAAGCAGCCACTTCTCTATCTTCCTTGGACTCTATGAAGACCATGAGTGTAACATCATCAGCATAGAGGATAGATAATTTAGAAGCTTATGTGTAATGTCGATAAAAAGAGTGCCAAGTATCGATCCCTGTGGAACACCTATATTAATCTGTTTCTTGCCGGTTGCCTTCCTAGTTACGATGACCTTTAGGGAACGGTATACAGGTAGTCCTGCAGCCAGGCCAGCAACTTGCCCGATAAACCTACAGCAGACAGTTTCGACACACTCTGTCCAATTCTTCTGTCCAATTCTTCGCTGATATCAATGCAGGAAATTCTGAATTCCTCTCTATCATTAACAGATGTACAGATGATCAGACCTAAATCCAAATTCATTATCGGTTGGATATCAGCTCATTTGTGTCAAGATTATTGTATGATTAGGCATTAATCTTATAATTCCTAGATTTCCTCACTCTAGGTCAGATTTCATATTCACTTTTAAAAGAAATAAAAAGATACAATAGTCTGCTATTGAATATAGTTAGCGAATTATTTGAAATGTGCACATTACGTAATCGAGAACAAGGGAAGAGTAATATAATATTATTCTCTTTAAGCTAACATCGTTGTGCAGATTCACCTCTTGACTTGTAATCAATCGCTATCTATGAATCAAAGTGGGATTTCAAAAGGCACTCAATTCAAACGATTGACATTTTGTGACTAATTGTTAAGTGTAACAGTGGAAGGCAATTCTCTCTCGTCTTCAACAATATGATTAACCCTTATCTAATGAAGAGGAGTATATGCTTTCCCCCTGTTGCTTTAAGACGCTCAAACAAGCCACCAAACGGCTCCATGTATTGTCCGACCATCCTTTGCGCAACTCATTTTAGTGAATAAATGTTTACCCTATTACCTTGTCTGGGGTATATGGTTTCCAATCACTTGACTTATTATGCTTATTACTGTAATACCTTAAGTTTCTATAACTTTTGGCTGAAATCCAATTTTGGTTAATTTTGTCTGGAAATCAGCAATTGTCATGGTTTTAGACAATTATGACTCCAAATTGACGTCAATCTGGGGAGTTTTTTTGGTATAAATGGAGAGAAGAGACCCATACCTAATTGGTACCAACATCTAGAGGGGTTGCAACTACAACTGTACATTCAACACGTCTCGTTTATGCTTTTCGGGCAATGTATTGTAATGTCAACTTAAAAATGCTCGGAAATCGGATGAAAACCTGGCAACAATTACAGATTTGTGAGAGTTTGAAGGCTCATTATGCATGGACAACTGCTTGAAAAGGCAACATTAATGAACATTAATTAACATTATATTTCCTGACTTTGTTGAAAAAAAAAGAAAATCGCTCATTGTATAATTATAATAAAATCCACCAAATATAATTTTTTCAGCAATTTGAGTAAATCTGCAGATAAATAAATGTGGCCAATTTACTAAGTCTTCTAAATTACTAGAAAACCGTATATGATATCAGGATGCGGTTTTTACACACATTTGTACGCAAATGTCATTTGGCAACAAAAATACACAGAAAGTAATTAGTTATTCCAATTAGCCAAATGCAACTAATTATGTGTTCATGCCACTTTTGTAAATAAGGCATGCGTAATCTTTGCTTTTTTAATATGTTATGAATGTTCTATTTATACATCATAAATTTGTCAAATATGAACTTGCTATGATGTTGAATAAAGTAACTGCGGTTAATGACTTATATGCAATCAAAGCAATACAAAGTTTGACAGTTTTACCGTTCCTGGAATAGAATTTTCAATTTGTTCTGTAAACATGGTATGTGTCAACATTTTTCAAAGCCGAATCCCAAAAAATAAGAATAAAAATTAATTTGCAATGGGATTTAAAATCAATATTTTGAAATCTGCATGGATTAAGATGGGACGACAAATGGTGAACGGAACCGCGTATACAAAAATACCATGTCCGTTGACAAGTACAATGACATCACATCTATTATGGTTTTGAATACTACTCCATTTAAAAAAATACTTACATCAAAATGGTCTCAAATTGTTCTACTTGGAAACAAATAATTATCTCAGGTGTTTTGTTTCCAGGGCAAAAAGTCAAAACCCATTGTACTATGATAACCTTTACCTCTTTTGTGATTTTAAGCATTTCGTCACAAAACATGTCTATCTGTATAGTTTGCTTAATGGTGTACCCCATATCAAAATGTTAACATGACTTCAACGAATATATCTCTTTAAATTAAAAAAATTCAACAAATTTTCATTATTACATCGACTAATCAAAAATAGTTTTATTAATCATTCATGACAAAACCAGAGATTACTTGATAGATAAGGCAATATGTTATTTCAAGTTTTCTGTAAGCCGGTCTGAAGGAGGAAATCTATTGCCCTGCCATTGCCCTACTGGAACACATCAATTGTACTTCATATTGCTATAACTGTATTATTATCACACAATCTACCAACAAACTAAACTAAACAAAAAATAACAAATAAAAGTATTAAACGAACAAGACATTAAGACTTTTTTTCATATTTACATCCTTTTAACTACGATATTAGATATGTACCACGTGGTTTTTGTACATAAAAGGCGGATGGTGCCTTCCAGGTGTGTCCTGTACATGACTTGAACTGTCGACTAAATAATGGATATACACCGTTATTGGTATTGTTGATCGAAACAGCCAAAAATAAATCGAATTTTATTATCTAAATCAATATATTATTGAAAAGTAACATCATTTTAACAATATTTTAAAATAGTTGCTAACATTAACGGGATATATCCGACAAACGTTTGTCCATTTGAAACACCTGATTAAACTGACTAGATCTGCATTGAATGTCCTTTAAACATGTTAAAGCAATACACATGTACATAAATAGAAAATATTATCCTAAACATGACACAGGAATAAAGTCCAGCACGAATATTAAACGTATTTGACAAGATTTACTTAGATGCATACTCGCGAATCAATCACGTTAAGATTAGGGAGTTGTCGGTTGACGTCTGGCAACAGACATTACAAAACAAAACAAATTGTCAGCGATGTTGCCCATGTTTTGATTCATTCATATTTACACGTTGTTGTCATTTTTCTGTGTGTTTTCCGCGTATAGACTCTGAGCTCTATTTTATAGCTCAAGATCTATAGGATTGGAATAAGAGAAATGAAATGAAATTCTGTAATAACTCTGTTTTTATTTCTGTATTAAAAAAACAGAATAGATCAAAGTACGCCATAAGATAAATAGCGCTATCATTGTTCACCTTTTCTTCAAAATGACATAGTTTACATGCCTTCAAACAACCGTGTTGGAAGGTGAAGATGGGGATGATATATGACTCGAATGTGGTTATATATGGACGGGATGATTGAGATGAAAATGTAATGGGTACTAGTAAATGTAAATGGACAATCATACGAAATTTAGAACATTTTACAACTTAAATCACATCATTTTATCGTGTTAATTCCCAATCACACATACAGTTTACAGTTCTCCCCCGGAGTTCTTGCTTGTTTCAAATTCGCCGCATGCACAGGAATCATTCCGTCGGAGCAACTTCTCCGGATGCTGCTCCGTTGGATTTAGATTTCTGCTATATCCTGGTGCTTTACACATTGCCGAAAACTAAAACTACAATATTAATTCCCACGGCATCTCATTTCTTAATTCGGGTGTGTTACCGCTCCGACCATGGAATCTCAATTTCCTCGTGGAGTCTACTGCATCACTGCTCCGACCACGGCATCTCAATTTCCTTGTGGGAGTCTTCTACTCCAGTGCTCCGACCACGGCATCTCAATTTCCTCGTGGAGTCTACTGCATCACTGCTCCGACCACGGCATCTCAATTTCCTTGTGGGAGTCTTCTACTCCAGTGCTCCGACCACGGCATCTCAATTTCCTCGTGGAGTCTACTGCATCACTGCTCCGACCACGGCATCTCAATTTCCTCGTGGAGTCTTCTACTCACTGCTCCGACCACGGCATCTCAATTTCCTCGTGGAGTCTACTGCATCACTGCTCCGACCACGGCATCTCAATTTCCTTGTGGGAGTCTTCTACTCCAGTGCTCCGACCACGGCATCTCAATTTCCTCGTGGAGTCTACTGCATCACTGCTCCGACCACGGCATCTCAATTTCCTTGTGGGAGTCTTCTACTCCAGTGCTCCGACAACGGCATCTCAATTTCCTCGTGGAGTCTACTGCATCACTGCTCCGACCACGGCATCTCAATTTCCTTGTGGGAGTCTTCTACTCCAGTGCTCCGACCACGGCATCTCAATTTCCTCGTGGAGTCTACTGCATCACTGCTCCGACCACGGCATCTCAATTTCCTTGTGGGAGTCTTCTACTCCAGTGCTCCGACCACGGCATCTCAATTTCCTTGTGGAGTCTGCTGCATCACTGCTCCGACCACGGCATCTCATTTTCCTCGTGGGAGTCTGCTGCATCATTGCTCCTACCACGGCATCTCGATTTTCTCGGGAGTCTCTTCATTTTGACGTAATTAACATTGAACATATTCTTCAGCTCGCTATCAACAAACACAAATCCGGCGACAAAAATCATTCTACTATAGTTTTTATTAGTATTAGTGTACTCCGCTGATTTTTCCTAATATTTCACAATTATTGTTACAATCATTCCAATCCCTTTAACGAATCCTATCGGATCCGGAGCAACAATGTCTCTGAGACAAGGTGTGCTGGATTTCTGGAGGGTTTGAGTCTATCAATTTTGCACTCCATAGTTCTCTCTGCTAAACATTCGTCCACCAGTCTGATATGTAAATACTAGTCCAACTGTCATGGAGATCTCATTGCTATCACCAAATGTAGCGGAATCGGCCTTCGGTATTGGATAGCTCAACAATATTAGGCTGTAAATTAACAATGTTTTGTACATGTTGTTATTATTCATATTATTATAGGCAGTTCACTGGGCAATTAACATTATACATTATAACTGTTGTCAGAACTCTGGCCCCCATCCCCCGGTAAGAATTACAAAAATTCCCACGTCAATTTGTGGTTTTTGCCTCCCCTCGAAATTCACTTACCCCATGCCCTGTGATATTTAATGCATGAAGCCATTGACAAACGTGTGGATTTTGAATGCTCGTTTTGCCTGTTATATGACAAGGTTTTATTGCATTCTGATTTCTGATAGTGCTGTAACTCACAGAAGAAGGTTAATTGATTTGTTCGTGTGATTGGTGTGCTTAGGTATTCAATTATATTACACAGTAGTTCATCATAAAAGAACAACGATGAACCCACTCACCCCTGCTTTAGCTGCCTGAGTGGCAGAGGTGTTAATTTCTAATGAGCCACTTTGTAACATGATTGGATACCTAAAGGTCGTTTAATTCACATGATTAATTCATATGTTAGTAATGCGGCCCATACACGTTCAATCTTATTGATCAATATCAAAGACCTTAGATACAAGAGTGGATACAAAATCTACCATTGAACACGCACAATGGTAGATTTTGTATCCACTCCTGCATCTAGGGTCCACAATATTGATCAAAGTCATTGCCGCTAAGAAGATCGATAGGCCATATTTAGTTGATTCTTCTATTGATAGCAACAATACAGGTATAAAATAAAATGTTTAGCCACTTTCTCCAAAATAATGAATTTAACGCACGCGTTTATACGGACACAAGTTCCAGACATGAAGCATTTTACGCGCTCTCGTGTAACGCGTATCCCCGCTTCCGCTAAGTTGCGGCAGTGGTGAGGGTGCCGCGACCACCCACTTTTGTCAGATGGAAATGTAGCCAGTCGGAAAAAATCGGGATTTACTGTACTGTTGAGTGCGCTTAGCTACTGCAAAAGTGTGGATTCATCATCGTTTAGCTCCTGTACGGCGGTTTAGGAAAATTCGACGAATGGAATATAAATAGCAAGCATCTAGCCCGTGATATTTTTGTAAAAAGACCACCCGACTTTTAGGTACAGCGTTTCATGTACCTGACTGTTTAATGTAATTACCGAAAAGTCAATCGCATTGTGAGATGTTTATTAGCATTAAACAGAAAAAATTAACTTTCGCGACAAACCGGTCCGATACACACTCCAAATCCGCCGGTGACAAATTACTAGAACATGTTGTTTTTACCATGTATCTTATTTTTTTTTTCAATATCAATCTGCGAAAAGTCACAGAATCCGTTCTGTGGAAGTCCTTTACCAACTTCTCAAGTGTCAAGCAATTATTCGTTTGGCGCCCTAGAAACGGTTGACAGGCTTCGCGACGTTTTATATTCAAATCTCGTAAACAATGTATGCGAACATTGCTAAGGACAGTTTGAGTTTTGTCAGTGGAGTAGCGCTTGAGGTGGTACAGGGAAATGATAGCACACATCAAGAAAAGAAATTGATAGTTAAATGTCATATCCTGTCGGTGATATAATTTAGCCTATAGTAATGACTTGTAACTCAAATCTGTAGATCGATGTATGGTAGAGTTCAGTCCATTACCTGCAACAATCATTATGATATTCCATCAACTGGCTTTGTAATGGATGGCAAGTTCGAAACATAAACATGGTTTGAAAAACAAGTAAATGCATGGGTTACATTGATGTTGATCTGCTTCGACAAAACTAAGAAATTTGTTGGTGTATGTTGTATTATGTTCATCTGGATTGTCAATAACATTGTTTCATGGGAATTCATACTATCAAATCTATTTTGGTGACATAGCTTGTTACAGTTTCATGCTTCTACGCAACAATTCATCAGAGCGGTAACCTTGCTTCTTATTCTTTACTGAAGTTTCTGCCGTTGGTGACGCTAGAAATTCTAGTATTGGTTCAGAGAAATGAAATGAAGACTTTGGTACAAGTTGCATCATTACTCGATCTTCTTTGAACTCTATGAAGGCTATGAGTGTAGCATCATCAGAGATGACAGATGGACTCAGAAGTCTATGTGTAATGTCGTTTATATAGCTGATGAAAAGAAGAGGTCCAAGTATGGATCCCTGTGGAACACATGCATTAATCTATTTCTCGCTTGATGTTTTCCTATTTAAAATGACTTTAAGGGAACGGTCAAACAGGTAGTCCTACAGCCAGGCCAGCAACTTATCCGAAAAACCTACGTCAGAATCAAGTAATTGTGAATAATGCAGTAAAAGCCAAAATTAAGTTGGGAATCAAAAGGTACTCAAACGATGGATATTAGGGGTAACATTTGAAGGCAATTTTCTCTGGCCTTCAACAATATGATTAACCCTCATCTACCTAAGGCGGGAATGTGCTTTTTTAAAATTCTTAAACGCTCGAACAAGCCGCCAAACGGGCCCATGTAATTGCCATTTTAAATACATGTTTACTCTCTACTATGTTATACTCTAGATGATGAAATACACATCTCGATTTTCAATACGTCTCTTTCACCCAACTAAGTCACTTATAGGTAATTTCAACATCTTTTGTAACAAGATAAGCTATAAAAGGGAGAAGATATTTAGCTGTAGTATTGCCCATATCATCTTTAAGGGTAGACGAAGTATTGTTGGTCGAAGCAACCTAAAAATCTATTATTGAAAAGGGAGAAGATATTTAGCTGTAGTATTGCCCATATCATCTTTAAGGGTAGACGAAGTATTGTTGGTCGAAGCAACCTAAAATATATTATTGAAACTTAACACCTTGATGTTTTGCAAAATTTCATTCAAAAAATCGTATACTCTGCAAACTTGCTTAATTTATTGTTGTTAATTAGTTATGAACGTTTTACAAAAGTGTTGTTGTTTCAACTCAAGAACCGCAGCACCTATAAAAGTATATCTGTGATTTTTAAATTCTTCGACACGCTCGCTATGAATTGAGCAATGCATTTTTTTGCCAAAAATCACTACCATTCGTAAGATGCTGTGAACTACCAAATCACAACAGTTTAAAATAATTAATAACCTTAATGATGCTAGTTCCTGAACGATGAATGCAAACTCTTAATATTGTCTAGCGAATAATATATTTGAAACTTTCACACTGTGACGAACCCTATGCGAACAGTCCCAAGCAAGGCCATTTTGCGCTTCTATCCATATAACCATGTCTATCTTTCTAGTTTGCTTAATGGTGTGCCCGTCATCAAAATGTTAACATGACTTCAAGGAATATATTATTTCAAAATAAAGTAATTCAAAATATTTTCTCAGAGTTATTACATCGACTAATGAAAGACAGTTTTATTAACCATTCATGACAAATCCAGAGATCACTTGATAGATAAGGCAATATGTTATTTCAAGTTTTCTGTAAGCCGGTCTTAATAAATGTATTACCCTACTGGGTACTTCGTATTGAATATTATTACTATATTATCATCACACAATCTACCAACAAACAAAAATATCGTCCATTGACAAAAATAAACTTTTAAAAATGAAAGTAACGAACAAAACACGATATTCAGATTTTCTCGCATTTTTCATATTTGTTTCCTTTTAAACACCGATATGTACCACGTGGTTTTTGTACATAGAAGGCGGAAAATGCCTTCTAGGTGTTCCTGTACGTGACTTGAACTGGCGACTAAATAATGGATATGCAGCGCTTAACGGGACATGACCGACAAATACTGTGTCCTTCAAAGAAATAATATAAGCATGGTTAACGTTTTTTATTTGATACTCAGTTCCTTGGAAGCACCTGATGAAAATGGCTAGATGTGTATTGAATGAATGGTCTTTAAACATTTTCAAATGTTCAAACAATACACATGTACGTAAATAGAAAATATTGTCCTGGGCAAGATACCGAGATAAAAGTCCAGCACGAATAGTAAACGTATTTCACAAGATTTTCGTAGATGCAAACTCACGAATCAATCACTTAAAGATTCATTAAATAAAGGGAGTAGTAGGTTGACGTGTGGTAATAGACATTGCAAAACAAAACAAATGATCAGCGATGCTGACCATGTTTTGGTTTTGTAATTTTTATGACGAATTTCTTGTTTTTGAATTGTCTTGTGAAAAAACTCTCTGGGTATATGTAATAGCTCACGATCTAAAGCACGAACAAAACAAGGAAAATGCAAATCTTTAATAACTCTTTTTCAATTTCTACATAGAGACGTTGGAATTAGTAAGTGGACATCAGTATCACAAACGTGGCTCTACATTTAGCAAGCAAAGAATATAAGTTAGGATAATAGAACACCGGGTTAGAAGGTTCTAGATTTAAATCTTTAATTGAGAGTGACCTGTACTTTAGTAAATTTTGAATTATTAATGCACGTACATCACATTTTGTCAGTAGCTTAAGGCTAAAAATCACATTTGTTCACAACATTGTTTCTTACCGCGGAATAGAAGTAACCATGTATAATTTATTGATTTGCATCTCTTTGCTCACTATCTAAACCAGTCGGTACATGCATGTCATTGCACAAGAAAGCACAATGTTTCACATGAGATAGTTTTCGATAGTTATCATTCTATTAAGGACACAATAAAAACAGTCGAGCGTAGTTAGTGGCAATGCCCGGTTTTTACGTATCTATCATTATTGCGTTTGGAACTTTCAAATTCCTTGCCAATACTCAAATATTAACAATATTTGAAACGCTAGTGAATTATACGAGTGCATATTCATACATAGTGGTAGATAAAATGATGATGATGATATTTATTATTATTATTATTATTATTATTATTATTATTATTATTATTATTATTATTATTATTATTATTATTATTATTATTATTATTATTATTATTATTATTATTATTATTATTATTATTATTAACATGATTCAATGGGGTTTGACTTGTTTGTCCTCATATATAGCAAACTTTTCTTTGGTTTAAATGTTTTTCTAAGGGGAACAATTTGAGACCACTTTGATCAAAATCGGAGCATTTACCCCTGTGGACAATTATGAATTATGGATGGGTCAAACTATACTTTAACTTAATCCTAAATCCTGAGTGCAATAGCTGTCCTGTGAACATTTGGCAATTTACACACAGTATATTTATCTACACATCTACACATGGCAGCTACACATGGCAGCTATTGCACTTACCCACTCGATATGCAAGTTACCATTTCCCCTATGTCCTTTTTTGTCCTTTTTGGATATGTTGTTCAGGAGGATGTTTAGAGTCACTAGCAAGGAAAAACATGGGTGTTCTAATTTTGTCTAGGTGCACCCATTTTTTTAAAATTGACTCGTCGCTGTGGTACAAATTACACAGTATGGCTTTAAAGTGATCACGTAACTTTTTTTTAAAGGTATTATGAAAATGATTAATGACCTTTTATAACAGCATCGTCGATCACTCGCTCGATTTTAAGAAAACAAGATATTTGCTGCCGATGACATCCACTGTTATTTTCGTTGTTGTAGAATACTAAATCTTCGGTCGTTCGATTTCAAAATGTGGGATTGTAGTCCACCCAGGAAAACCAAAGATAATATAAATGCACATGTTCCTTGTGTGTGATTTTGAAAAACCGGAAGCCATAGGCGCAGATCGGGGGGGATAAATCCCCCAATAATTTGCCAGGGGATGGTCCATACAATCATCCCCCCAATGTTGACGTCTGTATGTGGGTTTCTGACCAAATTAACCTCATATTTGGACATTTTAGCCCCCAAAGTGCAATTTTTTTTATTCCACTTTTGCACAATATTTCATCAGTTTAGCTTCAAAATGGCAAAAATTTGCGCGCGCTTAACTCGCATTTGTACCATTAACTTAAAGGTGCTGGATCGCTATACTTCAAGAATTTTTTCCAACCCCATCCCCCAATGTCAAAACGACATCTACGCCACTTCAGGAAGCAGACCATTGAAATATTTTTTTGACGCCAATAGAGGAATGGCAGTGGAAATCTGGAAAGTGTAAAGTCTACATTGCTACGTTAGTTGACATGTGTGTGTGGGGTGGGATGGGAGGGGTTAGGAGTGTTGTGGGCGTGAGACCTCAAGAATTACACACTTTATATACGCAAGTAACACACCTGTTTTCAAATCTCTGTGACACTAATGCAGGGAGCCATTGGCAAACGTGTGGAGTAAATGTTACTGCCTGTATGATTTAATTTCTGAAAAATCTTCTTTAAACCTACAAACTATGTAGCATTCAGATTATGTGTGTTCGATGTACCATTTTTATGAAACATCGGAATTATGAATAGTGGAATGTAGCTTTCTGGCTTACGTAAAATGTCACTGTGGTTTGGTCGAATTGGCTTGATTCCTATGTGTAATTTCATGACAGCACAATTTGTGTGACATGCTTTAAATAAGTCATTAATGATTTTGGAAACATGGGACATTTGAACAGAAATCACGCACCAATTCAATGCGCCACTACTGACTCTCAGCAGGATTAAGGCAACATGCATGACAGAATATTTAAGAGCAGCTCATACTTATCACCGTAGTGATCAACAACACACACCCATCATTGACGGTTTGGTCGTTCAATATACGAGTGTAGAAACAAAGTATCCACATACAGCAATATATTGAAGGTTTTAACGTAAAAAGGTTCATAATTGCTCAATGTTTATATCATGATACTTAAGAGAAATAAAGACTTGATTTGTTGGTGGTATATAAAGTCTGCACAAAAAGAAACTCAGCTGTTATAAATACGCCTATAGCTTGAGATCTAATAATTGTTTTCACAATATTTCTGCATAGAAAGAAGGATGATTTATTTACTCGCATTTTGATACCCCATTTGTCAAGTGTCGTTCAATATTAACAACACAGTAGTGCTTTTAAAGAAAAATACCCGAATTTAAAAGTTGCAGTTTACAGCGATCAATTGTTATTACGCAAGCATTGTGGCACGTAAAACCCTCCATTTATCTTCGCGCTGACTTCAAATCAATACAAATAACTGCAACTTTTAAATTCGGATATTTTTTTCGTTAAAACGCTGCTGTGTTGTTAATATTGAACCAAATTGGACAAATGGGGTATCAAAATGCGCGTAAATAAATCATCCTTCTTTCTATGTAGTAATGTTGTGGAAACAATTATTAGATCTGAAGCTATAGGCGTATTTATAACAGCTGAGTTTCTTTTTGTGCAGACTTTAGATGTAAGTTGGTGTGTGATTTTCCCTAAATATAACAGCATTTGATTAGAATACTTAAATAGCAAGCATATTGACCATGATATCTATGTAAAAAGACCATCCGCACTGTAAATACAAGAGCTTACAGTTTCTGTAACACTTTTTAAACACGGCAAGGAATTTAATTTTTCAATGTTGTAAAAAGTGTTACAGAAATCCTAAACACTTGGATTTACAGTGGGACGTTTAGGTGTACCTGACTGTTCAATGCAATTATCGAAAAGTCGGTCATATTGTTCTGTTCTCCGGAAAGTCGAGATGTGTATTGGCATTAAACAGAAACAATTAACCTTTAAGACAAAACGATTTGATACAGGCCCCAAATACGGTGACGAATTACTAGAACATGTTGCTTTTACCATGTATTTTATTTTTTCAGGTCAATATCAATCTGTGAAAAGTAGTAGATTCCATTCCGTAGAAGTCCTTTACTTTATTCTCAAGTGTCAGGCAATTATTCGTTTAGCGCCTCAGAAAAGCGTTGGCGCCTGACAGGCTTTGTGACGTTTAATATAGTGAAATGTCGCAAACAATGTACTAGTTGTACAATGTACTAGAAACTGTGAAAATTGCTGAGAACAATTTAAGATTTGTCAGTGGAGTAACGCTCGACGTGGTATACATAAAGGATATCAATGATAGTTAAAAGCTGTTAATATCATATCCTGTCGATGATATAGTTTAGCCTATAGCTCATGTTACTCCAGTTTGTAGATGGATGTATGCTAGAGTTCAGTACATTCCCTGCAACAACTATTATGATATTCCATCAACTGCCCTTTTAATGAATGTCGAGCTTGAAACAAAAACAAGTAAATGCATGGGTTGAATAAATGCTGACCTCATTCTACACAATGAAGAAGTTTGCTGGTTTTACCCTTTACCCTTGCTCATGCGTCAATCTATCACACGCCTTTTTTCTCATTTTCTGATTTTCTCACCGATACCTTATAAAATAATGATGAAATTCCAATACGTCTCCGCAGATGACAAATTGACGAAGTCCCACACGAGACCGTAATATTTGGTACTAATGTACTAATATCTCTCCTCGAAAATACTGCGTTTCTCAATCACGTCAACTTGGTGCAATGGCACTACCGATTTGGTAAATTGTTTCTCTTGAGGATGTTGTTGTTATCAAAAAACAAAAAATTTATTCCAACCTCAGCAAAGACGAATCCACTGCCATCAGCCAATTGAAGGACAACACCAACATTGTGATCAAAGAGGCAGACAAAATCAGCCATCGTCATCATGGACACCAAAGACTACCTTTCTGAATGTCATCGCCAGCTTGACCACACCAAATACTACAAGCCTCTTGCTAAAGACCCTACGGCCAAATTCGCTCGGAAGGTTACAGCTGCAGTCAAGGAAGCCCGCGATGCTGGTGTCATTGATGCAGACATGCAATCCGCGCTGAATCCCCAGCTACCGAGACCTGGTCGCTTCTACATACTTCCTAAGATCCACAAAAAATACGACACCATTCCTGTTGGTAGACCTATCATCAGTGGCTGTGGCACCCCTACAGAGAAGATATCACTATATGTTGATTTACATCTCCAGCCCCATGTTAAAACTCTGTCATCGTATGTGGAGGATGACAATGACTTCCTGCGTAGACTCTCCGTAATCAACACTCAACATGGTCCTCTACCTGAGAACACCATCCTCTACACCATGGATGTCACATCCCTCTACACCAACATACCCACCGATGAGTTCATCATAGCAGCCCAACACTATCTCAGTCAGCAGCACTTTCCCACTGAGATCAACACTTTGAGCAAATTCATGGAGCTCGTTCTCACCCAAAATAACTTCGAACTGGCTGGCAACAACTATCTTCAAATCCATGGAACTGCAATGGGAACACGGATGACGCCCTCAGGAGCCTGCCTTTTTATGGGCCGTCTCGAGGAGGATTTCTTGAATTCGGCTGCTTACAAACCCCTGATCTGGCTGAGATATATTGATGATATTTTCCTCATCTGGACTCATGGCCATGAAGAACTTGAAAACTTCATCATCCATTGCAATAGCAAGCACCCCAGTATCAAGTTCACAGCGGAGCAATCTAAGGAGTCGGTTCCATTCCTTGATGTCATGGTCAGCCTGCACAATGGGTACCTGGAGAGTGATCTTTACTCCAAACCTACGGACACTCATCAGTACCTGCTACTAAGGAAAGTCTCCCATACAGGCCTTCAGATTACGACGCATATGCTCATCTGAAGAGACCCTTTGCACCCGAGTCCGTCAACTCAAACAACATCTACGTGACAGAGGGTACCCTACCAAAGTTATTGACAAACAAGTCAAGAAGGCTGTTGAAGTCCCCAGATCAGTGGCTCTCAAACCTCGGCTGAAGGAAGAGACATGCACCCGCATTCCTCTTGTGGTAACCTACAACCCTATCTACTCCACCATCGCCACCACCATACACAAATATCTACCCATTCTTCATGCCTCTGAACGCTGCAAGAAAGCCATCCCGGAGCCACCCATGGTAGCTTTCCGTAGACCAACAAATATCAAGGACTTGGTTGTTAGATCATCTCTCAAGATCCCCTCTACGGAAGCTCCTGAATTGGGATTCTCTCCGTGCAACAAATGTGCTGCATGCCAGCACCAACTTAACAGAGAGCAGACCAAGCACACGACTGCTGGTGAGACATTCCGCAGCACCATCACTGGAGAAAGATATGACATTAAACACCCTCTCAACTGCCAGTCTACAAATGTCATCTACCTCATCACCTGTAAGAAATGTGGTCAACAATACATCGGTGAAACTAAGAGAGCCCTGAAGACCCGGTTACTTGAACACTGTGGGGACACTAAACACAACCGAGACAAGCCAGTTGCCAGACACTTCAATCAAGCAGGTCACAGCACTGACGACATCACCATCATGGCCATTGACAGACCTAACAGCAAGAACTACTACCATCGTCTGGCTTTGGAAGCCAAATGGATTAAAACACTGCAGACTACCACACCGAAAGGCATCAACATCAAGGGTCATCAATAATTCCCCCTCCTTTCCTATGGTTTGGTCATGCAGGTCACTGTCCCATACCTTTTTCTCATCACTTTTTTGTTCAAAATTGGACCACCTCTCCACTCCTGGCATGCCGTCTCCATGGTCTGGGAGCGGGAGCCAACGCACATAGACGTTGGTACCGCATGGCTGTCCCACCTAGGCGGGCTATGTTGTTCCGTGTGCCGGGTTGTGGGGTCAGTGGTCCCCCTTTTTCATTATATTTTGGTTATTTTCAATTTCCCCTACCCTTGTCGATTTCCCCTTTTTGTGACCTGCTTGGCCTACCATATATTTTTGTGCCTTTCGCCAGTCTTTTGTCCCATTTGGCTCTCCATACTTTGCCTGCTGTTATGGTTTTTCACACCTGTCCCAACCCACTCAAGCCTCCACTGTTATTCAGATTTCTTTTATTTTTTGCTGTTATAATCAATGCTCCAGTCAATGCAGCTTTTTATCTTCATTTTTGATCAGAGCTGGTCTCCACTATACTGAGAGCAGGTCTCTTATTTTATCCCTTGAGAAAGAAAAGTTTTGTCTTTTCGAAACGTCGGGTTTTTAACTTTGTTTATATGTCTTATGTTACTCCCCCATTGGATGTTGTGTCATATTTTCCTGTTTTTAATTTTATCCATTGCTAGTGTGACACTGTTGTATCCTTTTGGATCCATCCTTTGGTTCCCCGCCGGTCAGTTGGAACAGATTTTCCCTGTTTTTATATCAAAAACAGTTGATGTTCTTTTATGATCCACTTTCTTTTGATAGAACAAGGTATCGGGTTTTGATCAACAAATCGTGTAAGCTACGATTTAAAACTACTTCGTACTCTATGTGGGTAACCATAATAGGATTTAATCTTTCCCCAGAAAAGTCCTTATCATCATCATAATGTGTAAGAAAATGTCAATTAATAAATGATTGAAAATCTAGACCTGGACAACAAAATTACGAACTAATGGTAAGGAATTATCTATAGGATATGTCATACGGTAAAATATTGGCGTATCAGAAGCGTCTCTTTTTCTAGACGCCTGTGTGTAATGTAAGTAATTTGGAATGTGAAACACATTTTGCATTCTTTAATGTAACATACAGACTATATGCATATAGTACATACTGCAATACAGATTGTATTTGCTTGTATACCTAAGGAAACGATGCGACAAAACCCCTTATACTTACAAGTTGCAATATCTACTTTTAATATGAACAAATGACCGCCAAATACGTTAACTGAGATAATTTATCAAAGAAGATACGTCAAAACAACCGTGCTGAGTGCCCCACATGGTCAGATTCCATGCACTTCAATTTCTTAACATAATAACTGTCTTCCGTATTCACCTCCTGGAGGAATAACTACAACTTTAATGGGCAGTGCGGATTTCAATATTCTATCATCTAGTTTGTCAGTTGCTAGTTTTTTACATAAACATAAAAATGTGGTTGTTCCCTTAACACAAAAAGGTGTTATTTTTCTTTTGTCTACTATATAGATGATTTTAATGATAAAATTCTATCGTATTCCAATACTTAATATAATAATGGTGTGCATGTTTCAGGTACTTATGACATGGCTTCTGTGCAATGAATCGTGGAATCTAACGTGATATTCATGGTACCTTTCTCTGGACTGACGTTTCTGGTTCAATTCCTATTTATGCACAAGTTGGGATTAAAAGATGGTCTAGAACTTCAAAATAGCCTTAAGAGAAACCTCCAAATAACCTTAGAGTATCATGTATTTTAGCATGTATGTTCTTGTGCAGGCAACATTCATATCACTAATCATTAATCAGTTATAGGTTGACTTGAGAAAAGGTCATAGAAGCACAATGAGAAAATGAGCAAAACCAGCTTGATCTAATCATATCAAAATCTAACGACATGTCATTTTCGTTGTAGTATTACGCTTTGAAACTTCCCATATGTGCAGCTATTATTAAATAATTTCAGGGATAGTCTTCCGCTAAAATTATCATTTCAGTCGCAGAGAGAAATGAATGAGCAATTACAGTTTTGGCCGATGAAGTGTGTTGTACTTTCCTGACGACACAAAATAGCAGTCTGATTCCAGACGATTGCGCAACTAATCTTTCACAAATAAAATGTTGAAGATATGTTCAACATGTTCAACCATAACACTTCAGGTAAATCTAACTGTAATAGTATACATACTCCAAACATCACGAACGGCTTCAACACGAACACTGTCTGTGAATATGAAAATCCACGTTAAAAATAATTTTAAAACACCCGAACGCAGAAACAAAGTAACGCAACATTCCAAGACTCTCAGTTCTTTCCCCATCGCCAGGTATGTCGATTAAAGGAATGTTCAACACTTGACCGAATGTTTATTGTATTGTTTTGTTTTCAATCAAATAGGTACGAAATGTTCAGGGACCCGAAAAATATTTGAGATATCTTCATCATTTAGTACTCCCAGAGCATCACTTCTACTTGATGCGAGATATTCAGATTTGCAAAGGTCTTGCGCTCGTGGAACAAAATATGTGAGTAATACTCGTCAATAATGATTTCGCTAATTAATTCCGGGTTTAGTACCTTTTAAGTAACCAAGCAAAATCTACCTTTTGTCACGTTTAGCAGATTCACATTTGAATCTTTCATTTAAATCCATCGTTGCGTGCTAAAACTCTACCAACCATTGCATGATTGCAAGTAAAAAGAGCTTCTTCGTCTTCTAGTACAATATCAATTAAATAATAAGTGACTGTCAATTACAAATTTTGTCAACCTTAGACCTTCTGTAATTTACATTTTATATTCTACATACTATATTCTATATTCTGTTAACACAGATCAGTGAGTTAGTTTGAGGCCAGTTTTGCACGTGGTTGTGTTTATTGTGCCAGATTAGATTTATATATTGTACAAAATGTTTGTAAAACAGGGATTGAGCATCATTAACTATGCTTTCATAGCTATTTCTTTGAAGGACAGAGTGTTTGTCGACCATATCCGTCAAGCGCTGTATATCCATTATTGGTCGCCAGTTAAAGTCACGTACAAGAAACACCTAGAAGGCATCTTCCGCCTTTTATGTGCAAAAACCATTTGGTGCATATCGCTGTTTAAAAGGATACATTTATGTAATAATGTGGAGAACTTTGAATATTTTATCACCTATTTTATTTCATTCGTTGCTGTGAATCCGTGAAGAAGAGTTTTGATTACAGTGCGTAATGAATGGAAAATAAGCAAGATTGTTAGTAGCAAAACTATTATTCGTCACGTCTCCGTGGATTAAATAAAATCCTCTTCACCAGTCCTTGGCAATTGTCCTTTGTAGTAACATTGGTTCGAGCAAGGTTTTCGTATTGGAAACAATGGTGTCATGCTTTAGTTTCAGTTTCTGTTTTCTGTTCTGTTTTTATTGACGAGACTTTATTAATGTACAAACTTCTTTAAAGAATGTAAGAAGTAAAGATTTTGTTGCATTGAAGGTACTGTTTTCATGTTTGTGCTAAATTTTAATGCTGCTAGACACAGAAACAAAAATCAATATGAATATATCAACATATTTAATTGAGACAACAGATTTAATAAAGTCGGTTTCATAAATCTTAAAGCAACCTATAAGAACTGATCTGGTTTTATCAAGAATGGTCAATAAAATGTTTTTCATTAGCCGCGGATATAACCAAGTCAAATATTTTGTTTTTTGTTATCACTTTGAATTGATATATCACCTTGCATCGTTTTAAACTTTGACGGGTAAACTTTAAACTTCAGAAAGCTAAATTGATATGTTTTCTTAATGTGCAAATTGGGAATAGATAATAGAAATGCGCGAAAGCTCATTTGTGTTGATATGACGTGAGATTATCGTCATTGTTCAACTCAAAGTAATTAAGAATGCCGAGTAACAGAGTAAGAGTTAGCATTAGTAGAATCGGTATGGACATCACTACTTACCGTACTACGGCTACCTTCTATAGCTTCTCTAGTTACAAAAGAGGTAGAAATTGCATATAAAGCAATAGTAAGGATTTAGTTACGTAGAAGAATTATGAGCTTCGCCCCTCATTCACGCGCGTTGAAAATCGAGACGTATCATTTATGCTCTAGTACGTGGTTAGGTTAATGGTATCGTTGGAGACGAGAGAAAATATACTACACTATGATAAGTCACCAAAATGTTCTTTGTTTGACTGCCTTTTGATTCCCACTTTGATTTATAGATATCGGTACACTAAAAGTCAAGACATTAATACTCCTAAATTTGACTTAATCTGCAACTCGACTTTGGCTTCAAGAGAATTATATTACTCTTCCATTGTTCCCAATTACTAAATGTGCACTTTTCAATATACCTTAGACAATTCAATACATATCAGAATATTGTATTTTAATTTTTAAAGGATAATGATCTTCAACTATGAAAATGAGGAAGTCTCCGATACAATCAGAAGAGAGAACGAGCTTTATAGGATCAATGCAATAATAACATGATATACGGTTATTCCATACGACAAGGAAGCAGTTGACACCTTTTACACTAACACTTAACACCCGTTGCGCAGTCTGCCTAATAGTATATCAGGATATCTGTTGCTAGCAAATAATATCACAATTTAAGTTAAGTACACGTTGAAACACAGCGTCAAGACAATCGAATAGAAATGATATGGGGAAAAGATATTCAATACAGGAATTCTTGAAATAGGAAGCAATCAGTATTTGTTCGGTGCACCCGACAAAGCGCGCAAAAGACACGTAGCCTGTGTTATTTACATTACCCGCCAATCTTTATCTTTACGCTACTGCAACGGGGAATGAAAATAATGGCGCTTAAACAGACAATATCAAGTGAGTAGGAAAAGTATCATAGCATCATGCTTTGTAATTTGATGTTGACACAAGGTGAGATGTGCTAGATCTAGCACAATCTACAAGGTTTGAAGTTTATAAACTGCTCAAAACGATTGTAATAAAATGCTGAATAAACGCGGAAATGATCACGATAAAGAAGTATTCGTTGAAAGGTGGTATTAGTTATCCAAACATTGCATTCCACATTGGAGATCATTCTCTCGTCAGCTATAATGTAACGTTCACAAGTGTGAGGAATTTTCTAAGTAAAATTTTAAGTAGCTGACTAGAGAAGAATAGATAGTATTATATTGGCACGCTAGATGTTCCAGGATCGTGCATAGGTAAAACTGTGCACGTTGAGCCCGTGCGACAATACTCAAATTGAGGTATGCACGTATATTGGAAGAAGAAGGAAGAAGATCACCCGGTGCTCATGGATACGAGAAACATAATACCAGAAACATAATAGCATACAAACCACCGGTACTGTGCAAAATTGTTACACATAACGAGAGCAATCAAGAGCGAAAGTAATTTCAGTAAAACTTGTATTGAAAAGAAATTATTCATAAACATGAATTTATCTAGAAAAAGCGAATATTCTTGAACATACCATCAGATGTAGGATACGACCTAAATAATAATCCACCTCACACATGAGGTGACTACATAACTACATAATTCCTCTATCGTCTCCTCTCTTTATTATGTGCTTTAATACCACGTCAATTACCCGACCCAATTTGAGGCAACTGTTGGAAAACACCGTTCGTTTCCTTTTTTCTCTTGAAGTTTCTATTCAATACAAAGAAAGAAAGAAAGCTCTCTGAAAACCCCGCATCTGTTTTGTAAAGAAAATCACCATTAGTGACTATATTAGCAAACAAAAATATCAAGCACGTCTAGCTCTATCAGTATTGACATTTATTTCAGACAGAACTAGAAGATGATAATGCAGTATGCCATAATTTTACCTCAAAATAAATTGATAACTACATAATCATGACAATATCACTAGTTTTATACATTTGTTTTATTCTCATCAATTCCTTGGGTAGAGAATTAGAATACACTATTGCTGGTTTAGCGTATCTTAATGATTTTTTAATCTTTCATTGTAGTAGCTTAACCCTCCTACGTAGAGACGGAATGTTGAGGCTTTAAATGCCAATTTAAGAGTTTTAAACACTGAGATTTTAATGAATTGTCATGTCATTACATTTGCATGCCTATTGCATAAATATATCAATAAAAATGCAAACAAAATTGCAATAATCCCAGTTCGGTAGAGTGATTCCTTGGAAAGACCGCATGGCTAGAGGATGAATCGTAGAATTGAGTGAAATGCTAATGATTTTGTAGTCTGCATACTTTAACTTTCATACATCTCATTAGTAGACAATTGGAACGGAAGGGTTGTTCTATCGTACCAACAATATAGTGGTTGCCCTAGTTTTCTGGTATTTCAGGTATTGGTATGTGCTTGTTTACACAGCATCATGTTTCGCCATTCTAGTTTTTTACGCCCTTTCTTTACGCCATCCACTCAAGCCTTTTATGTATGGTTAAATATTAAAAATGTTGAACGACACTTCGTACAACATCAAACACATCCCACATACTCTTGCAATGCACGTACATTACACATGCATAACCACGCACACCCCTACACGCAAATACACCACACATTCGAACACGCCCCAAAGCCCCCCCCCCAAAAAAAAAACCCCAACAACAACAAAAACAAAATAGGTATAGCGTTTTATATACCTGACTGTCTAATTACCTGAAAGTTGGTCATATTCTTCTGTTTTCCGGAAGTCCAGATGTGTATTAGTACTAAACAGAAAAAGTTAACTTTTGCGACAAACCGATCTGATACAGACCCAAATCCGGTGACGAATATGTGTTGCTTTTACCATATATGTATCTTATTTTTCAGGTCAATTCTGTAGAAGTCCTTTACTTTTTTCTCATGTGTCAGGCAATTATTCATATAGCGCCTCAGAAACCGTTGGCGCGTGGCAGGCTTTGCATATAGTGAAATGTCACAAACAATGCAATGTTTAGTACATGTGAAAATTGCTGAGAACTATTATTTGAGTTTTGTCAGTGGAGTAACGCTCGAAGTGGAATAGTGAAAGATGGCACACATCAAGGATATCAATGATAGTTAAAAACTGTTAAATATCCGATCCTGCCAATGATATGGTTTATCCTATAGTAATGGGTTGTTACTCATATTTTTAGATGGATGTGTGCCAGAGTTCAGTCCATTCCCTGCAACAATAATTATGATATTCCACCAACTGCACTCGAAACAAAAATATGCTTTTGACAACAAGTAAATGCATGGGTTAAATAAATGCTGACCTCATTCTACACGATGAAGAAGTTTGTAGGTGTAACACTTGCTCATGCGTCAATCTCTCACACGCCTTTTTTCTCATTTTCTGATTTCTCATCGGTACCTTATAAAATAATGATTAAATGCCAATACGTCTCCGCAAATGACAAATTGACGAAGCCCCACATGAGACCGTAATATTTGGTACTAATGTACTAATATATATTCTCGAAAATACTGCGTTTCTCAATCACGTCAACTTGGTGCAATAGCACACGCGATTTGTTATTATTTCTCTTGAGGATGTTGTTGTTATTAAAAACAGTTGATGTTCTTTTATGTTTAACTTTCATTTGAGTAGAACAATGTATCGGGTTTTGATCAACAAATAAAACAAGAACGTGTAAGCTACGATTTAAAACTAAAACTCTAGGTGGGTAACCATGAACTGGATTTAATATTTCCCCAGAAAAGTCCTTATCATCATCATAATGTGTAAGAAAATGTGAAATGATAAATGATTGAAGATCTAGACCTGGACCAACAAAATTACGAACTAATGGTAAGGAATTTCTATCTAGGACATGTCATCAGAAGCGTCTCTTTTCTAGACGCCTGTGTATAATGTAAGTAATTTGGAATTAGAAACACATTTTGCATTCACTAATGTAACTTACAGACTATAATTATATGCATGTAATACATACTGCAATACAGATTGTATTTGCTTGTATACCCAGGGAAACGATGCGATAAAACCGCTTACTTACAAGTTGCAAAATCTACTTTTAATATGAACAAATGACCGCCAAATACGTTAACTGAGATCATTTGTCAGAAGATACGTCAAAATAACAGTGCTGAGTGTGACTCGGTGAGTCCCACATGGTCAGATTCCATGCACTTCAATTTCTTAAAATAATAACTGTTTTCTGTATTCACCTCTTGGATGAATAACTAAGACTCTAATGGGTAGTGCGGATTTCAATATTATATCATCTAGTTTGTCAGTTGCTGGTTTTTACATAAACATAAAAAGGTGGTTGTTTCCTTAACACAAAAACGTGTTTTTTTTTTCTTTTGTCTATTATATAGATGATTTTAATGATGAAATTATATCGTATTCCAAAACAATACAATTATAATAATGGTGTGCATGTTTCAGGTGCTTATGGCATTGTTTCTTTGAAATGAATCCTGGGATCTAAGGTGATATTCAGGGTACCTTTCTCTGGACTGACGTTTCAGGTTCAATTCCCGTTTATGCACAAGTTGGGATTAAAAGATGGTCTGGAACCTCAAAATAGCCTGGAGAGAAACCTCCAAATAACCTTAAGAGTATCATGTATTTTAGCATGTATGTTCTCGTGCACGCGACATTCATATCACTAAGCATTAATCAGCTATAGGTTGACTTGAGAAAAGGTCATAGAAGCACAATGAGAAAATGAGCAAAACCAGCTTGATCTAATCATATCAAAATCTAACGACATCTCATTTCCGTTGTAGTATTACGCTTTGAAACTTCCCATATGTGCAGCTATTATTAAACAATTTTAGGGATAGTCTTCCGCTAAAATTATCGTTTCAGTCGCAGAGAGAAATGAATGAGCAATAATTACAGTTTTGGCCGATAAACTGTGTTGTACTTTCCCAACGACACAAGAAGTATTCTGATTCCAGACAATCGCGCAACTAATCTTTCACAAATAAAATGTTGAAGTTATGCTCAACCATTACCCTTCAGGTAAATGTAACTGTAATAGTATACAAATAACAAACATCATGAACGGCTTCAACATGAACACTGTCTGCATTAATCGTATACGTAAAAATGAAATTCCATGTTAAAAAAACCCACCCGAACGCAGAAAAAAAGTAACGCAACATTCCAAGACTCTCAGTTCTTTCCCCATCGCAAGGTATGTCTAAGTAAAAGCAATATTCAACATTTGACCGAATGTTTATTATATTATGTTTTGTTTAAAAACCTAGGTACGAATGTTCAGGGACCCTAGTAATATTTAATATTTTCAACACTTGGTACTCCTAGAGCATAGCTTGTTTGCTCACTTCTACGTGATGCGATGTATTCAGATTTGCAAAGCGTTTGCGCTCGCGGAGCATTATGTGATTAATACTTATCAATAATGATTTCACTAATTAATTCCGGGTTTAGTACGTTTTAAGTAACCAAGCAAAATCTCCCTTTTGTCACGTTTAGCAGATTCACATTTGAATCTTTTATTTAAACCCATCGTTGCGTCGCTAAACCTCTACCAACCATTGCATGCATGCGTAAAAGTGTATGATTCATACATACGAGTAAAAAGTACTTCTTGTCTTTTAGTACAATATCAATTAAATAACTAGTGACTGTCAATTACATATTTTGAAAACCTAAGAAATTTACCGTGTCCATTATACATACTACATTTGACATTCTGTTAACACAGAGCTGTGAGTTATTTTTAGGCGATTTTTGCACATGATTTCTATAAATTGTTTCTTGTGCTAGATTAGATTTATATTGTACAAAATGCTATGTTTGTAGAACACAGATTGAGCATAAAATATCTTTAACTATGTTTTCATAGTTATTTCTGTGAAGGACAGAGTGTTTGTCGACCATATCCGTCAAGGGCTGTATATCCATTATTGGTCGCCAGTTAAAGTCACGTACAAGAAACACCTAGAAGGCATCTTCCGCCTTTCATGTGAAAAAACCATTTTGTGCATATCGCTATGTAAAAGGATACATTTATGTAATAATGCGAAGAACTTTTGTCACCTATTTATTTCATTCGATTTTGATGCAAGCCTCGCATCGGTAATCAGTGAAGAAGAGTTTGATTACAGTGCGTAATGAATGGAAAATAGGCAAGATTGTTAGTAGCAAAACTATTCGTCACGTCTCCGTGGATTAAATGAAATCCTCTTCACCAGGCCTTGACAATTGACCTTTGTGGTAACATTGGTTCGAGCAAGGTTTTCGTATTGGAAACAATGGCGTCATGTTACCTAACAATGGTTTCGGTTTCTGTTTTGTGTTCTGGTATTATTAACAAGTCTTTAATAATGTAAAAACCTCTCTTATGAATGTAAGAAGTAAAGACGCCGAGGGATTTTTTCCCATTGAAAGGTGCTGTTTTCATGTTTTTGTAAATGCTGCTAAACACAGAAAAATATCAATATGAATATATCAACATGTTCAATTGAGACAATACATTTAATAAAGCCGGTTTCATGAATCTTGAAACAACCTATAAGAACTGATCTCGATTTGTCAAGAATGGTCAATGAAATGTTTTTCATTAGCCAAGGATATAACTAATTCAAATATTTTGTTTTTTGTTTTCACTTTGAACTGATATATCACCCAGCATCGTTTTAACCTTTGACACCGTTTAGAAACCTTGGTTGATATGTTTTCTTAATGTGAAAATTGGGAATAGATAATAGAAGTGTGTCTTTTACACAGCGCGAAAGTTCAAATATATGTGCTGATATGACGTGAGATTATCGTCATTGTTCAATTCAAAGTAAATGCCGAGTAACAGAGTAAGAGTTAGCATTAGTAGAATTGGTATGGACATCACTACTTACCATACTACGGCTACCTTCTATAGCTTCTCTAGTTACAAAAGAGGTAGAAATTGCCTATAAAGGCAATAGTAAGGATTAAGTTACGTAGAAGAATTATGAGCTTCGCCCCTCATTCACGCGCGTTGAAAATCGAGACGTATCTTTTATGCTCTAGTACGTGGTTAGGTTGATGGCATTGTTGAAGACGAAAGTAAATATACTACACTATGATAAGTCACCAAAATGTTCTTTGTTTGACTGTCTTTTGATTCCCACTTTGGTTTATAGATATCGGTACACTAAAAGTCAAGAGATTAATACTCCTAAATTTGATTTAATCCCCAGCTCGACTTCAGCTTCAAGAGAATTATATTACTCTTCCATTGTTCCCAATTACTAAATGTGTACTTTTTAATATTCCTTAGACAATTCAATACATATCAGAATATTGTATTTTAATTTTTAAAGGATAATGATCTTCAACTATGAAAATGAGGAAGTCTCCGATACGATCAGAAGACAGAACGAGCTTTATAGGATCAATGCAAAAATAACATGATATACGGTTATTCCATACGACAAGGAAGCAGTTGACACCTTTTACACTAACACTTAACATCCGCTGCCTAATAATATATCAGGATATCTGTTACTAGCAAATAATATCACAATTTAAGTTAAGCACACGCTGAAACACAGCGTCAAGACTATCGAATAGAAATGATATGGGGAAAGATATTCAATGCATGAATTCTTGAAATAGGAAGCAATAAGTATTTGTTCTGGGCACCCGACAAAATTCGTTGAAAGGTAGTATTAGTTATCCAAACATTGCATTTCACATTGGTGGGGAGATTATTCCCTCGTCAACTATAAGGCATCGTTCATGGTCAACTGTGAGGAATTTTCTAAGTACAATTTTAAGTAGCTGTAGCTGACTAGAGAAGATTAGATAGTATTCTAGCTAATATCGCTAGATTCGCACGAGCAATACAACAATCGGTGCTCGTGGATGCGAGACTCATAAATCATAATAGCATACAAACCACCGGTACTGTGTAAAATTGTTGAACATACTCGTAACGAGAGCAATCAAGAGTAATTCTAGTAAAAGTTTTATTAAGAAGAAATTATTCTTTTTATGACGTTTATAACTTATTCATAAACATGAATTTATCTAGCAAAAGCAAATATCCTTGAGCATACCATCAGATGTAGGTTACGACCTAAATAATAACCCACCTCACATGGTGACTACAGAACTACAGAATTCATCTATCGTCTCCTCTCTTTATTATGTGCTTTAATACCACGTCAATTACCCGACCCAATTTTAGGCAACTGTTGGAAAACACCGTTCGTTTCCTTTTTTCTCTTGAAGTTTCTATTCAATACAAAGAACAGGACTAAAGAAAGCTCTCTGAAAACCCCGCATCTGTTTTGTAAAGAAAATCACCATTAGTGACTATATTAGCATACAAAAATATCAAGCACGTCTAGCTTTATCAGTATTGACATTTATTTCAGATAGAACTAGAAAATGATGATGCAGTTTGCCATATTTTTACATCAAAATAAATTGATAACTACATAATCATGATAACTACATAATATCACTAGTTTTATACTTTTGTTTTACTCTCATCAATTCCTTGGCTAGAGAATTAGAATACACTATTGCTATCTTAATGATTTTTTAATCTTTCCTTGTAGTAGCTTAACCCTCCTACGTAGAAACGGAATGTTGAAGCTTAAAACTCCAATTTAAGACTTTTATTCTGATTTTAATGAATTGTCATTACATTTGAATGCCTAATACAAATCAATATCAATAAAAATACAAACAAAACTATAATAATCCAAAATTACGATTTTGGTAGAGTGATTCTTTTGAAAGACCACGTGGTTAGAGGATGAATCGTAGAATTGAGTGAAATGGTAATGATTTTGTAGTCTGCATACTTTAAACTTTCATACATCTCATTAGACAATTGGAACGGAAGGGTTGTTCTATCGTACCAACGATATAGTGGTTGCCCTAGTTTCCTGGTATTTCAGGTATTGGTATGTGTTTGTTTACACAGCATCATGTTTCACCATTCTAGTTTTTTTACGCCCTTTTTTTACGCTACGCCACCCACTCAAGCCTATCTTTCATGTATGGTTAAATATTATTTACTCACGTAAAAATGTTGAACGACACTTGTACAACATCAAACACATCCCACATACTTTCACAATGCACGTACTATTACACATGTATTAAAACGAGCACCCCTACACGCAAATACACCACACATTCGAATACACCCCAAAGCCCCCTCCAAAAAAAAAACCTACTTGGACAAACACGATAAAGTTAGGTATAGCGTTTCATGTACCTGACTGTTTGATGTAATTGCCTAAAAGTCGGTCATATTCTTCTGTTCTCCGAAAGTCGAGATGTGTATTAGTACAGCTCAACTGATCGTACTTTTCCTACATTCGACCTTGCATGATTTTTGAGTTGACACAGTCATGAAAATAACTATAGATACTTGACAGACCATTAGTAGCCCAGTTCTGAACCTTTTCATTGATCATTCATAACAATAGGTATCTGATGGATCAGTGAAGATAAGAAGGATTATAATATATCCGTAACCTTGATATTATAGTACATCTCGAGGAAAAAGTGCAATGGACATGTTTTCATTTTATGTTTCAAATATCCCGCGCATGAAAATTGAGTATTTAACCCAAAATGGAAAATGGAACAATTTATTGGAAATCTGTTTAACAGATTTTTTGACATCTTTTTCTGCACTGTATTATACCTAAATTAAGAAATTTTATAAATATTCAAAGAAAATATAGGTCATCCAAAAATTTTGATTTTTACACATTTTGGGGCAAAAAAGGAAAAATAAGCAAAAATATCAAAATCTGTTTAACAGCTTCATTCATCAAGTCATAAAAACGGCCTACATGCTTAATTTCTAATAAAATATTGAAATTGTGAAAAATATAGGTATTTATTGATTTTCATGTTTTTTCTTGCAAATATGCTAATAATATGCAAATTATGAAATTGCAAAATAAAGTTTCTACATCGCATACATCTTTCAAGTGTGATGTTCAAAATGACAGACATCAAAAAGAGATTCGATAAAATGTAAAGGTGTAGTAACAATTTTGGCATGGACTGTCTGGTCAGGAAAAGTACGGTAATTTGAGCTGTATTAAACAGAAAAAAATAATTTTTGAGACAAACCGATTTGATACAGACCCAAATCCGGTGACGAACATGTTGCTTTTACCATGTATCTTGTTTTTTCAGGTCAATATCAACCTGTGAAAAGTCGCAGAATCCATTCAGTAGAAGTCCTTTACTTTATTCTCAAGTGTCAGGCAATTATTCGTTTAGCACCTCAGAAACCGTTGGCGTCTGACAGGCTTTGCGCAGTTTAATATTGTGAAATGTCGCAAACAATGTAATGTTTAGTACATGTGAAAATTGAACAATTTGAGTTTTGTCAGTGGAGTAACGCTCGAAGTGGTATAGTGAAATATGGCACACATCAAGGATATCAATGATTGTTAAAACTGTTAAATATCATATCATGCCAATGATATGGTTGTCACTCATATTTTTAGATGGATGTATGCCAGAGTTCAGTCCATTCCCTGCAACAATAATTATGATATTTCACTAACTACACTCGAAACAAAAATATGCTTTTGAAAACAAGTAAATGCATGGGTTAAATAAATGCTAACCTTGTTCTACACCGTAATGAAGAAATTTGTAGGTAAAAACCTTGCTCATGCGTCAATCTCTCACACGCTTTTCCCCCCATTTTCTCATCGATACCTTATAAAATAATGATGAAATTCCAATACGTCTCCGCAAATGACAAATTGACGAAGCCCCACATGAGACCGTAATATTTGGTACTAATGTACTAATATATATTCTCGAAAATACTGTGTTTCTCAATCACGTCAACTTGGTGCAATAGCACACGCGATTTGTTATTATTTCTCCTAAGTTGTTGTTGTTATTAAAAACAGTTGATGTTCTTTTTTGTTCAACTTTCATTTGAGTAGAACAATGTATCGGGTTTTGATCAACAAATAAAACAAGAACGTGTAAGCTACGATTTAAAACTGAAACTCTAGGTGGGTAACCATGAATAGGATTTAATAATTCCCCAGAAAAGTCCTTATCATCATCATAATGTGTAAGAAAATGTGAAATGATAAATGATTGAAGATCTAGACCTGGACATCAAAACTACGAACTAATGGTAAGGAATTATCTACGTAGGACATGTCATACGGTAAAATATTGTAGTATCAGAAGCGTCTCTTTTTCTAGACGCCTGTGTGTAATGTAAGTGATTTGGAATTAGAAACACATTTTGCCTTCACTAATGTAACTTACAGACTATAATTATATGCTTGTAGTACATACTGCAATACAGATTATATTTGCTTGTATGACTAAGGAAACGATGCGATAAAACCGTTTGCTCAAAAGTTGCAAAATCTGCTTTTAATATGAACAAATGACCGCCAAATACGTTAACTGAGATCATTTATCAAAGAAGATACGTCAAAACAACAGTGCTGAGTGTGACTGGGTGAGCCCAACATGTTAAGATTCCATGCACTTGAATTTCTTAAAATAATAACTGTTTTCTGTATTCACCTCTTGGAGGAATAACTAAGACTCTAATGGGTAGTGGGGATTTCAATATTAGGCCTAAAAAAATTGTTTGATTGGCGTAACGCGACCTACCCTAAAATTAGACCCGACCCTAACTTTTTTATTTTTTTTGGCCAAAAAAAAAAAAATTTAAATAAATAAATAAAAATAAATAAATTTTTTAAAAAGAAGAAAAAAGTTCCAAAGCCTTTATCAAACGAAATTTACAGCTTAAAAAGTAAAAAGAAAGAAAAAAAAAAAATCCCGACCTACCTACCCTAAATTTTTTTTTATGTTACGCCAATCAAACAATTTTTTTAGGCCTTATATCATCTAGTTTGTCAGTTGCTGGTTCTTTACATAAAAATAACAAAGGTGGGTGTTTCCTTTAGTCCATTAACTTAAATGGAATTCTATCGTAATCCAAAAAATACAATACTCATAGTGACCATAAAAACGAATAAAGACATATGTCTAAAAACACGCAATATTCAAGATTTCCGGGCGCCGAAATTGTCGAGTGCAATGACTTCCCAGTAATACAAGGAACTTAGGCTGACGACAAATGAGCACAAAGAACCATTACGTCATTGCACTTAGACAATTTGAATATCGCGTGTTGAGAGGCGACTGTTTTTATTCATTCTTATGGTCAATATAAGTTTGTTTTCAATAAAACCACGTTATTCGTGCTTGATAATTATTTTTCCAACATTATAAGGCATAATGTTGTGATTGCCGGAGACTCCCTTTAAGAGTATCATATATTTTAGCATGTATGTTCTTGTGCCGGCGACATTCATATCACACTTATAATCATTAATCAGTTATAGGTTGACTTGAGAAAAAGGTCATAGAAGCACAATGAGAAAATGAGCAAAACCAGCTTGATCTAATCATATGAAAATCTAACGACATGCCATTTCCGTTGTAGTATTACGCTTTAAAACTTCCAATATGTGCAGCTATTATTAAACAATTTCAGGGATAGTCTTCCGCTAAAATTATTATTTCAGTCACAGAGAGAAACGAATGAGCAATTACAGTTTTGGCCGATGAACTGTGTTGTACTTTCCCAACGACACAAAAAGCATTCTGATTCCTGACAAGCGCACAAGTAATTTTTCCCAAATAAAGTGTTGAAGTTATATTCAACCATTACCCTTCAGGTAAGTTTAACTGTAATAATATACATGCACCAAACATCACGAACGGCTTCAACACGAACGGCTTCAACACGAACACTGTCTGTGAAAATGAAAATCCATGTTAAAAATAATTTTAAAACACCCGAACGCAGAAACAAAGTAACGCAGCATTCCAAGACCCTCAGTTCTTTCCCCATCGCCAGGTATGTCGATTAAAGGAATGTTCAACACTTGACCGAATGTTTATTATATTGTTTTGTTTTCAATAAAATAGGTACGAAATGTTCAGGGACCCGACAAATATTTGAGATATCTTCATCATTATGTTAGTACTCCCAGAGCATCACTTCTACGTAATGCGAGGTATTCAGATTTTTCAAAGGTCTTGCGCTCGTGGAGCATAATACCCAGCAAACACAAAAACGTTTTAAAAACGTTTTAAATAAGTTATATTTTGGCTTTTGGTTTAGGAAAAAACGTTTTAATAACATTAAAATGTCGGGTTATATAAAGGTCATGATAACGTTTTAAAACGTTTTGTATGAAAACACACTACAACAATATATGTTTTCAAAAAATGTTATTTTAAACTATTTTTGCAAACATTTTTGCCAAATATTTTGTCAATACTTAAATAACATTATGTTAAAATATTTGAACCCAGCAAACACAAAAATGTTCTTAAAATGTTATTTTGAAAACCTTTTAATAACATTTAAATGTCGGGTTATATAAAGGTCATGAAAACGTTTTTAAAACGTTATTGCAAATATTTTGGGAAAACATTTTTCGCAAAATATTTTTTCAACCCCAAAATAACATTCTGTTTAGAATGTTTTGTATCAAGTTTTCAAGAATGTTTTTGGAATGTTATTAAAACGTTTTTATACCCTTTATAATATAACCCGACATTTAAACGTTTTTTGTATTACATTTTTGTTTGCTGAGCAGTATATTATCAAAAAATGTTTTTTAAGGTTATGATCACGTTTTATACTCTTAATATACCCTTTATATAACCCGACATTTAAACGTTTTCTGACAACCTTTTATAACCTTTTGCGAATGATGTCGAAAACGTTTTGTGTTTGCTGGGTATGTGAGTAATACTCGTTAATAATGATTTCACTAATTAACGGGTTTAGTACCTTTTAAGGGGTACTACACCCATCACATTTTTTGCGGGTTTTTGCATTTTGTGAAGAAATGAGAAAAAAAATTGGTCAAAGTGGTATGCAAAATGAAGGGGCAAATCTTCTCGTTCTATTGGTGGTATTGATAATAATGTAGCTTACATGCTTTTAATTGTACAAGCCAAAGAGAGGTACATGATGACCCCATCACAATTTTGATCATATTTGCAATTTCAGAACTGCTGACGTGAATCTACTTTACACACTTATTTATCAGCAATGGCAGACCCTAATAGTACCAAAATATTTTTTATTTTGGAAATGCATTAATTATGCACAGCTTTGAAAACACAAATATGCATCAATTTCATGTTATCAATGAAATTAAACTTATTTTCCCCCTTCCAGTTGACAATGATATGCAAAATTTGTGTACACAAGGCAGCACATTTGTTTCAGGTTTGATACGGTTGAAATTAAAGAACAGTCAAAACAGTCAATTTTCAGTATTAGGTGAATTTTTGCTCAGTTTTCTGAGAAAATAGCAAAGCTTACAAAACACGATAATAATGTGAATCGGTATGTTCACAATGGTAAAACCTCAATATTAAACTGTTGGACACACCCTAAAACTTCATGTGTAGTAACGGTTTCGTCACTTACCTGTAGCGGGTGTGTATTCCTTCCACTTTGAGAAAAAGATGAAAAATCCGTGTGAAACTTGGAACTGATAAAATCACTGCTCGCTTCGAAGATAAGCCGACGAAATCGACGCCATATTTTTATAATTGGTTTTGACCTTTGACTAAGGTTGCGCGATACTCGATACCGCGGATTCTCTGATACCGGTACGCGTACGATACCGTACTTTACAGACATGACAGAATAGGCCTAAAGAATTATTTAATGGAACGTATTGAAAAAAAATATTAGAAAATTGAAAACAAATATTCTAATCTCTCATTCTCTATTAGCGACTTCAGGTAGCGAATAAATTGTGTGGTAGGTCCCCGGGGGTAGGTCTAGACTATCTCCAACTCTAGTGTGAGCTAGTGTGATGCAGAATCCCGGGTGCAGAATTCACTGCTTTTATTGGAGTATAAATGATCCAGATCCAGATCTCGCAGCCCAGGCCCACCGCTAGGCCTAGGCCTACATTTAACAGTGTTTTGAATAATCCAATGGATTGTCTATGGGGTATGCACTCAGCAGCACATCATGGCGGGTATTGGCGGGGCATGTAGGCCTACACGATAAAACATTTCAGGGTGTGTTTGTTATGTTATATTTATTACAATTAGGTAAAAATCCCGATTTTGAAAAATGTTACGGTGCTTTAAATAACAATTGTTTTCCTAATGAAGGCCTACGTATACATGTAACGTCACAAAACACTTTTCAGCTACCTACCGTATCATTCACATTTAGAAGTGTAGGCCTACCCCGGTATAGAAACTAGTTTACGCTGAGGGATGATTTCATACAATTTTTAACAAAAAGGATTTTTCACACATCTGAGTTTTGGTGACCTTGAGCATTGTAAAGTGGCAATGTTCGATCCCAATCAAAGTAATTGCAAATCTTTACAAAATATTTTCAGTACAAAAAACGCGGTTTAAAATATGTTACGAAAGATTTGAAACTAGCCAATTGTAGGCCTATTGGTTTTGTTTACAATCAACACACAAATTGTGTTAATAATGTTTTAAACTTAAATTGTCAACAGAAAGAGTCAGCTGATCATCAGGTTTTATGTCTTCTTTTAACAAGAGTGGAAACAAAGGAACCCGAAGAATGTGCAAAGTTATTGACTTCGGCTAGCATCTTAAAATTAAACTCTGAGTCAAAAATAAGCTTTGTTTCATTAATTAAAAAGAAAGTTGTAAAGTTGTTGTATCTTGTTAGTAAAGTGAAGTTTGCTACTGTTTTATTATTACCTGTGTTGCGATTCGAAATCCCACAAAGAGTAAGCAAGTTCGTTATTAAATGTGGTAGGCCTCAGTACCCCCCCTCCCCTCCCCCAACATACACATTGACTCATTTAAGGCGCGGATTCGGGGGGCTGACGGGCCAACCCCCCCCCCACCCCCAAAAAGAGAAGAGAAAATGGAGGAAAGGAGGAAAGGAGGAGAGAAACTAAATTGCACGTAATTGAGTAGGCCGATGTCTAAATAATCGCACAGTCGGGACGATTGGAAGTAGGTCCTATATAGGCCTGCGATTATTTTCGGTATTGCTTGAAGGCGGGTCCTCGTCCTAAAAGCATGTGAAAATTACTGCGGGTCCGCCGATATGCAGGGCCCCTCACATTTTGCCACCAAAGTCAGTATTAAGACGGACTCCATGCCGACTTCATCGATTTATGCATGCTTTAGTAAATTGCCAATCTCAAGTTTTGCAAATTGAGTTCGGGCCCTTTTTTCGGTTTAAAGCAATTGATTCAAATAGTAGTGTAAAAACAATGCACCGAATGGCTTCAATTCGACCTTCATCTTGCAAATTTTTCAAACTTCTCAGGGGGAACATCCCCTCAGACTAACCCTTGCGTAGTGGATAAACATATGATCATTTTCGCTCTTCTTCCAACATTTGCAAATTTAAGCCCTATGTTAACACAATTTGCGGTATAGGCTTACAGGGAAAACTTGCCCAAGGAAGGTTTCATGGACCATCATTTAACAAATTCGCGGCTTTTTCAAACTAAAGTTTTACACACTAGTACCAAAATGGTCCACCAAAACACTTCAATTTTCTTCATTTTACACTCCCCTGCGTAATCGATATACAAGTGGCCATTTTCGCTTCTTCTTTCGCCGATTTATGTTTAAAACAATTTATAGGCCTACGACAATAGGGAAACTTGTCCAAGAAAGACTTCATGAACCGCACATTTCACAAATATTCGGCCGCCAAACTAAAATTTTACGCCGTGAGTAATAGCGCCAAAATTGTCCACCAAATCGCTTCAATTAGATCTTCATTTTGCACCAGTTTCTTATTTCTGAGGGGGGAACATCCTCCCTCAGACAACCTCCTGCGTCGCGCAAGCTAGCTCCGCGGCCATTTTTTAAATTTTATTTTATTTTTCTAAAAATTCGGCCGCCACCCCTGACTGCTCTAGATTGACAATCGACAAAAGCTGGTATCGCCCATCCCTATGGAGAGTGACATCCGCTGACATCACAGACCAGGCGGTGATGGAAACGATATCGCCAATTTTGAGGTCGCCATTAGATTTAACACATAATCATGAAATCGTCACAAAGAATTTGTTATGTGGTGTCAAAGCAAAATTATCTTACTTTAAAACCGTCGGGGCACGACAAAGTACCCCACTGCAAGTATGATAATTTTCTATTTGTAATTGCTAACCGTGTAGTTTGGTTTGAATGGGGCTGTCAGTGTATCTTCGCCAGCCTCGTACGTCACGTGTTGCGCTTCCTACGCCGCCTGTCACAGACGTAAAAAGTGGATCGCTAAAAAAATAAGCGTCCTTACCAACCAGTCAACTTTAAGACAAATGGGTGAAAAGACACACTTTTACAAAGTTTTTTCATAATTATTTTTATTTCACATGATCCGTGCATATATCGCCTAGCTATAAATGAAAAAATATTTTTTTAGACCAATCAAACCAATATATGGGTGTAGTACGGCCTTAAGTAACCAAGCACGTTGTCACGTTAGCAGATTCACATTTGAATCTTTTATTTAAATCCATCGTTGCGTGCTAAACTTCTACCAACCATTGCATGCATGCGTAAAATTGTATGATTCATACATACGAGTAAAAAGTCTTTTAGTACAATATCATTTAAATAACTAGTGACTGCCAATTACATATTTTGACAACCTTAGAAGTTTACCTTGTCCATTATACATACTACATTCTATATTTTGTTAACACAGTGCAGTGAGTTATTTTTGTGGCGATTTTTGCACATGATTTCTATAAATTGTTTCTTGTGATAGATTACATTTATATATTATACAAAATGCTATGTTTGTAGAACACAGATTGAGCATCAAATATCTTTAACTATGTTTTCATAGTTATTTCTGTAAAGGACAGAGTGTATGTCGACCATATCCGTCAAGGGCTGTATATCCATTATTGGTCGCCAGTTAAAGTCACGTACAAGAAACACATAGAAGGCATCTTCCGCCTTTCATGTGCAAAAACCATTTGGTGCATATCGCTATTCAAAAGGATACATTTATGTAATAATGCGAAGAACTTTGAATATTTTGTCACCTATTTATTTCATTCGTTTTTGATGCAAGCCTCGCATCGTTAATCAGTGAAGAAGAGTTTGATTACAGTGCGTAATGAATGGAAAATAGGCAAGATTGTTAGTAGCAAAACTATTCGTCACGTCTCCGTGGATTAAATAAAATCCTCTTCACCAGTCCTTGACAATTGACCTTTGTGGTAACATTGGTTCGAGCAAGGTTTTCGTATTGGAAACAATGGTGTCATGTTACCTAACAATGGTTGCGGTTTCTGTTTTGTGTTCTGGTATTATTAACAAGTCTTTAATAATGTAAAAACCTCTTTTATGAATGTAAGAAGTAAAGACGCCGAGGGATTTCTTCCCATTGAAAGGTGCTGTTCTCATGTTTTTGTAAATGCTGCTAAACACAGAAAAAGTATCAATATGAATATATCAACATGTTCGACTGAGACAATACATTTAATAAAGCCGGTTTCATGAATCTTGAAACAACCTGTAAGAACTGATCTCGATTTGTCCAAAATGGTCAATGAAATGTTTTTCATTAGCCAATGATATAACTAATTCAAATATTTTGTTTTTTGTTTTCACTTTGAACTGATATATCACCCAGCATCGTTTTAACCTTTGACACCGTTCAGAAAGCTTAGTTGATATGTTTTCTTAATGTGAAAATTGGGAATAGATAATAGAAATGTGTCTTTTACACAGCGCGAAAGTTCAAATATTTGTGTTGATATGACGTGAGATTATCGCATTGTTCAACTCAAAGTAAATGCCGAGTAACAGAGTTAGAGTTAGCATTAGTAGAATCGGTATGGACATAATTACTTACCGTACTACGGCTACCTTCTATAGCTTCTCTAATTACAAAAGAGGTAGAAATTGCCTATAAAGGCAATAGTAAGGATTTAGTTACGTAGAAGAATTATGAGCTTCGCCCCTCATTCACGCGCGTTGAAAATCGAGACGTATCTTTTATGCTCTAGTACGTGGTTAGGTTGATGGTATTGCTGGAGACGAGAGAAAATATACTACAATATGATAAGTCACCAAAATGTTCTTTGTTTGACTGCCTTTTGATTCCCACGTTGGTTTATAGATATCGGTAGACTGAAAGTCAAGAGATTAATACTCCTAAATTGGATTTAATACGCAACTCGACTTTGGCTTCAAGAGAATTATATTACTCTTCCATTGTTACCAATTACTAAATGTGCACTCTTTAATTCAATACATATCAGAATATTGTATTTTAATTTTTAAAGGATAATAATCTTCGACTATGAAAGTGTGGAAGTCTTCGATACAATCAGAAGAGAGAACGAACTTTGTAGGATCAATAAAATAATAACACGATGTACGGTTATTCCATACGACAAGGAAGCAGTTGACACCTTTAACACTAACACTTAACACCCGTTGCACAGTCAGCCTAATAATATATCAGGATATCTGTTACTAGCAAATAATATCACAATTTAAGTTAAGCACACGTTGAAACACAGCGTCAAGACTATCGAATAGAAATGATATTGGAAAAAGATATTCAATACAGGAATTCTTGAAATAGGAAGCAATCAGTATTTGTACTGTGCACCCGACAAAGCGTGCAAAAGACACGTAGCCTGTGTTGTTTACATTACCCGCCAATCTTTATCTTTACGCTACTGCATCGGGGAATGAAAATAATGGTGCTTAAACAGACAATATCAAGTGAGTAGGAAAAGTATCATAGCATCATGCTTTGTAATTTCACGTTGACACAAGGTGAGATGTGCTAGATCTAGCACAATCTACAAGGTTTGAAGTTTATAAACTGCTTTAAAAGTTTGTAATAAAATGCTGATCAAACGCGGAAATGATCACGATAAAGACGTATTCGTTGAAAGGTGGTATTAGTTATCCAAACATTGCATTCCACACTCGTAATGCAACTATAATGCAACGTTCCTGGTCAACTGTGAGGAAGTTTCTAAGTAAAACAGACATAATATAATTTTAAGTAGCTGTAGCTGACTAGAGAAGATTAGATAGTATTCTAGCTAATATCGCTAGTTTCGGACGAACAATACAACAATCGGTGCTCGTGGATGCGGGAAACATAACAGCATTAAAACCACCGGTACTGTGCAAAATTGTTGCACATAACGAGAGCAATCTAGAGTAATTTCAGTAAAGCTTTTATTGAAAAGAAATTATTCTTTTTATGACTTTTATAACTTATTCATAGAAATATAAATTTATCTAGCAAAAGCAAATATTCTTGAACATACCATCAGGTGTAGGATATGGCCTAAATAATAACCCACCTCACACATGAGGTGACTACAGAACTACATAACTTATCCATCGTCTCCCCTCTTTATTATGTGCTTCAATAACATGTCAATTACCCGGTGATCGTTGATGCGAGAAACATACTAGCATATACACCACTGGTACGTTACGTTGTAAAATCACTTTTATTGAAAATAAATTATTCTTTTTATAAAAGAGATGATTGTTATAACTTATTTGTAGAAGCAAGAATTTATCTAACAAACGCAAATATTCTTGAACATACCATCAGATGTAGGATATGACCTAAATAATAATCCACCTCACACATGAGGTGACTACAGAACTACCCAACTTATCCATTGTCTCCTCTCTTTATTAATACCATGACACTACCCGGTGCTCGTGGATGCGAGAAACACAATAGCATACAAACCGCCGGTACTGTGCAAAATTGTTGCACATAACGAGAGCAATCAAGAGCGAGAATAATTTAAGTTAAACTTTTATTGAAAAATTATTCTTCTTATGAGTTTTATAACTTATTCATAGAAACAGGAATTTATCTAACAAACGCGAATATTCTTAAACATACCATCAGATCAGATGTAGGATACGACCTAAATAATAACCCACCTCACATATGAGGTGACTACAGAACTACAGAACTCATCTATCATCTCCTCTCTTTATTATGTGCTTTAATACCACGTCAATTACCCGACCCAATTTGAGGCAACTGTTGGAAAACACCATTCGTTTCCTTTTTTCTCTTGAAGTTTCTATCAATACAAAGAACAGGACTAAAGAAAGCTCTCTGGAAACCCCGCATCTGTTTTGTAAAGAAAATCACCATTAGTGACTATATTAGCATACAAAAATATCAAGCACGTCTAGCTTTATCAGTATTGACATTTATTTCAGATAGAACTAGAAGATGATGATGCAGTATGCCATATTATTACCTCAAAATAAATTGATAACTACATAATCATGACAATATCACTAGTTTTATACATTTGTTTTATTCTCATCAATTCCTTGGGGAGAGAATTAGAATACACTATTGCTGGTTTAGCTATCTTAACGATTTTTTAATCTTTCCTTGTAGTAGCTTAACCCTCCTACGTAGAGACAGAGTGTGCATGCTTTAAACTCCAATTTAAAAGTTTAAATCAGATTTTGATGAATTTTCATTACATTTTAATGTCAATACAAAATATATCAATAAAAATACAAACAAAGTTACAATAATCCCAGTCCGGTGGAGTGATTATTTGGTGAGACCACATGTTTAGAGGATGAATATAGAATTGAGTGAAATGCTAGTGATTTTGTAGTCTGCATACTTTAACTTTCATACATCTCATTTACTAGACAATTGGAACGGAAGGGTTGTCCTATTGTACCAACGATATAGTGGTTGCCCGAGTTTTCCGGTATTTCAGGTATTGGTATGTGCTTGTTTACAAAGCATCACGTTTCGCCATTGTAGTTTTTGTACGCCCTTTCTTTACGCTATCCACTCAAGCCTATCTTTCATGTATGGTTAAATATTATTTACTCACGTAAAAATGTTGAACGACACTTGTACAACATCAAACACATCCCACATACTCTCGCAATGCACGTACTATTACACATGTATTATAACGAGCACCCCTACACGCAAATACACCACACATTCGAAAACACCCCAAAGCCCCCCCAAAAACCCACCCCAACACACCCCCACCCCCACACACCCCAACACGATCATGTTAGGTATAACGTTTCATGTACCTGACTGTTTGATGTAATTACCTAAAAGTCGGTCATATTCTTCTGTTCTCCGAAAGTCGAGATGTGTACGATTACACAGAAACATTTTTTTGAGACAAACCGATTTGATACAGACCCAAATCCGGTGACGAACATGTTGCTTTTACCATGTATCTTATCTTTTCAGGTCAATATCAATCTGTGAAAAGTCGCAGAATTCATTCTGTGGAAGCCCTTTACTTTATTCTCAAGTGTCAGGCAATTATTCGTTTAGCGCCTCAGAAATCGTTGGCGTATGGCAGGCTTTGCGCAGTTATGTTTAGTACATGTGAAAATTGAATAATTTGAGTTTTGTCAGTGAAATAACGCTCGAAGTGGTATAGTGAAATATGTCACACATCAAGCATATCAATGATAGTTAAAAGCTGTTAAATATCATATCCTGCCGATAATATGGTTTATCCTATAGTAATGGGTTGTCACTCATATTTTTAGATGGATGTATGCCAGAGTTCAGTCCATTCTCTGCAACAATAATAATGATATTCCATCAACACCCTTGTTATGAATGTCGAGCTTGAAACCAAAACATGGTTTGGAAAACAAGTAAATGCATGGGTTACATAAATGTTGAACTCTTTCTACACAATGAAGAAGTTTGCTGGTGTAACCTTTCCTCATGCGTCAATCTCTCACACGCCTATTTTCTCATTTTCTGATTCTCTCATTGATAGCTTATAAATTAATGATGAAATTCCAATACGTCTTTGCAGATGGTAAATTGACGAAGCCCCACACGAGACCGTAATATTTGGTACTAATGTACTTATCTCTCCTCGAAAATACTACGTTTCTCAACCACATCAACTTGGTACAGTGGCACCCACGATTTGTTATTGTTTCTCTTGAGGATGTTGTTGTTATTAAAAATATTTGATGTTCTTTTATATTCCACTTTCATTTGAGTAGAACAAGGTATCGGGTTTTGATCAACAAATAAAACAAGAACGTGTAAGCTACGGTTGAAAAGTGCTTGGTACTCTAGGTAACCATGAGTAGGATTTAATATTTCCCCAGAGAAGTCATTCCCAGCAAACACAAAACGTTTTTGACATCATTCGCAAAAGGTTATAAAAGGTTGTCAGAAAACGGTTAAATGTCGGGTTATATAAAGGGTATATTAAGGGTATAAACATTTTTATATCATTTGAAAACATATATTGATAATCTGCCGCCCAGTAAACACAATTTTTTTTACAAAAAACGTTTAGATGTCGGGTTATATAAAGGGTATAAAAACGTTTAATATAACATAATAACATTCCAAAAGCATTTTTGAAAACTTGATACAAAACATTTTAAACAAAATGTTATTTGGGGGGTTGAAAAATATTTTTCAAAAATGTTTGCCCAAAATATTTGCAAAAACGTTTTAAAAACGTTTTCGTGACCTTTATATAACCCGACATTTAAATATTATTAAAATATTTCTGTGTTTGCTGGGTGCAAATATTTCAACATAATGTTATTCAAGTGTTAACAAAATATTTGGCAAAAAATGGTTGCAAAAATAGTTTACAATAACAATTTGAAAACATTTAAAAATATTGTTGTTGTGTGTTTTCATACAAAACGTTTTAAAACATTTTCATGACATTTATATGATATGAACCGACATTTAATGTTATTGAAATGTTTTTACCTAAACCAAAACCCAAAATATAACTTATTTAAAACATTTTAAAACCTTTTTTATGTTTGCTGGGTTTCATCATCATAATGTGTAAGAAAATGTGAAATAATAAATGAGTGAAGATCGAGACCTGGACAACAAAATTACGAACTAATGATAAGAAATTATCTATCTAGGATATGTCATACGGTGAAATATTGTAGTATTATCAGAAGCGTCTCTTTTTCTAGACGCTTGTGTATAATGTAAGTAATTTGGAATTTGAAACACATTTTGCATTCACTAATGTAACATACATACTATAATTGAATACATGAATACAAAACCCACCCAAGTCCATGGGAAGTGATTTTGAGAGAAAAACCAGTGTATCATTTTAATTCCTTCAGTTAGATTTACCTGGTCAATATGGTAAGTTTTACGTGCAAATGAGTGGATTAACCTGTATTAGATATGACGATTAGCATAATGCTTTTCAGGGACTTCGTGGGGTTCATTTTAAATTTTGGACTTGGGTGGTTTTTTTAATCATATTCAAAGACAACAATGTTAGAATGAGATTACCACTAGTAAGATAATACAAAATAAAGCACACAGTTATGTATAATATTGATAAGCATTCTGCCATGTAATATAAACCACACACTTTCCTTTATTAAACCCATTTTTTGTTCAAAAGTCACTCTCTAGCAATGAATGAGTTACAAGTGGACTTTTATACATACTTTACATACAAATAACAAAGGTGGTTATTTCCTTTAGTCCGTTAATTAAAATGGAATTCTATCGTAATCCAAAAAATACAATACTCATAGTGACTATAAAAACGAATAAAAACACACGTCTAAAAACACGCGATATTCAAGATTCCCGGGCGCCGAAATTGTCGAGTGCAATGACTTTCCAGTAATACAAGGAAGGCTGATGCTATAATACTTTTCCTACTCACTTGATATTGTCTGTTTAAGGTAGCTGTGTACTCTCAGATACGCATGTAGTAAAAGTGCCATAACTTTGTAATTATTCACGCAAGACATATAAAAGTATACATTTTTATAAAGGCAAGACATCAATGAATCTCAATATAAGTACAGTTTTGGTGTAAAACAACAATTATGAAGAAAATCACAAAAAGTGAGTTTTTGGCAATTTTTGTTCGGTACATCATAACAAAAAACACTCTTTCCAAAAATGTTTTTTTTATTTTTTTTGATATTGGCCTTATTTTTTGAGATATTGACCATATAAGGCATCAAATTGAACTTTTAAAATGCCTATTTGCACAAAATGATGCCTAAAATCGGAAATAGACCAAAATATAAAAAATGAGAAAATCGTTTCTTAAGTCGATCATGCTTTTTATGATGAGCATAATTGCTTACCTATAGATGCTGTATTTATTGAGTTATCGTGTACCTAAATCGTCAATTTACCGAGAAAATAAACATTGAAATAAAGGCCGTTGAAGTTTAAAGTGGTCACATTTTGCACTTTGATCGAAGCTTACAGAAGAATGCGGCAGTTTTCGTTTTTCTACCTTACATTACGAGAACATTGGGTAAATCCACAGCCCCTTGAGAAATTTGGGCGAAATCTATTCATATCTTGATGTTTAGATCAAGGGAAAGAACTTGAAAAAATTCACATTTTATCAGCTAAAACGGAGCCATTTGACCGCTAGGTTTTTGTGAAATCAGTGCTTCCGTGGTGTTTCCATAAGATGCGCCGCGCATGCAGATAAGCGTCGCGTATGCGTAGCGTATTTGTGCGTTACCAAATTTCGCGATACGCAACGCGATGCGTTGTTGCGCGCGTGTACCCTGCTGGTACAACAAAGATTTTCTTTCCTTTTAAATTTCAAACACGAGTGGAATAGTGAAATAAAATCCTTAAAATATTGCAGTTGGAGTTTACAAATCTGAATTTTCATTCCTTGTATTTATAAAAAACATAACAAAGTACAAACATATCAAAAAAACTCAATTTCGCGAAAGAAACGATGTCTAGAGTACACAGCCGCGTTAAGCACCATTATTTTTTATTCCCCGATGCAGTAGCGTGAAGATAAAGATTGGCGGGTAATGTAATGAGCATAAATAACCATTACGTCATTGCACTTAGACAATTTTGGCGTGGAATTTTGAATATCGCGTGTTGAGAGCCGACTGTTTTATTCGGTTTTATGGTCAATATAACTTTGTTTTCAATAAAACTACGTTATTCGTGCTTGATAATTATTTTTCCAACATATAAGGCGTAATGTTGTGATTGTCGGAGACTCCCTTTAACATTTAATTTAGCATGTATGTTCTTGTGCCGGCAACATTCATATCACTAATAATTAATCAGTTATAGGTTGACTTGAGAAAAGGTCATAGAAGATTAGAAGCACAATGAGAAAATGAGCAAAACCAGCTTGATCTAATCATATCAAAATCTAACGACATGCCATTTCCGTGGTAGTATTACGCTTTGAAACTTCCCATATGTGCAGCTATTTTTAAACAATTTCAGGGATAGTCTTCCGCTAAAATTATCGTTTCAGTCGCAGAGAGAAATGAATGAGCAATAATTACAGTTTTGGCCGATGAACTGTGTTGTACTTTCCCGACGACACAAGAAGCATTCTAATTCCAGACAATCGCGATAATCTTTCACAAATAAAATAAAATGTTGAAGTTATGTTCAACCATTACCCTTCAGGTAAATTTAACTGTAATAGTATACAAATAACAAACATCATGAACGGCTTCAACATGAACACTGTCTGCATTAATCGTATGCGTACAAAAAAAAACCCACCCGAACGCAGAAACAAAGTAACGCAACATTCCAAGACTCTCAGTTCTTTCCCCATCGCAAGGTATGTCTAAGTAAAAGCAATATTCAACATTTGACCGAATGTTTATTATATTATGTTTTGTTTAAAAAAACTAGGTACGAAATGTTCAGGGACCCGAGTAATATTTAATATTTTCAACACTTAGTACTCCTAGAGCATAGCTTGTTTGCTCACTTCTACGTGATATGAGGTATTCAGATTTGCAAAGCTTTTGCGCTCGCGGAGCATTATGTGATTAATACTCGTCAATAATGATTTCACTTATTAATTCCGGGTTTAGTACCTTTTAAGTAACCAAGCAAAATCTCCCTTTTGTCACGTTTAGCAGATTCACATTTGAATCTTTTATTTAAACCCATCGTTGCGTCGCTAAACCTCTACCAACCATTGCATGCATGCGTAAAGGTGTATGATTCATACATACGAGTAAAACGTACTTCTTGTCTTTTAGTACAATATCAATTAAATAACTAGTGACTGTCAATTACATATTTTGAAAACCTAAGAAATTTACCTTGTCCATTATATATACTGCATTCTACATTCTGTTAACACAGAGCAGTGAGTTATTTTTAGGCGATTTTTGCACATGATTTCTATAAATTGTTTCTTGTGCTAGATTAGATTTATATTGTACAAAATGCTATGTTTGTAGAACAGAGATTGAGCATCAAATATCTTTAACTATGTTTTCATAGTTATTTCTGTGAAGGACAGAGTGTTTGTCGACCATATCCGTCAAGGGCTGTATATCCATTATTGGTCGCCAGTTAAAGTCACGTACAAGAAACACCTAGAACCATTTGATGCATATCGCTATTCAAAAGGATACATTTATGTAATAATGCGGAGAACTTTGAATATCTTGTCACCTATTTATTTCATTCGTTTCTGTGATGGAAACCTCGCATCGTTAATCAGTGAAGAAGAGTTTTGATTACAATGCGTAACAAATGGAAAATAAGCAAGATTTTTTAGTAGCAAAACTATTATTCGTCACGTCTCCATGGATTAAATAAAATCCTCTTCACCAGTCCTTGACAATTGATTTTTGTAGTAACATTTGTTCGAGCAAGGTTTTCGTATTGGAAACAATGGTGTCATGTTACATAACAATGGTTTCAGTTTCTGTTTTGTGTTCTGATTTTATTGACAAGTCTTTATTAATGTAAAGACCTTTTATGAATGTAAGAAGTAAAGACGCCGAGGGTTGTTTTCAATTAAAAGGTACTGTTTTCGTGTTTTTGGTAGATTTTAATGCTGCTAAACACAGAAACATATATCAATATGAATAATATCACATGTTCGATTGAGATAATAGATCTTGAAGCAACCTGTAAGAACTGGTCTGGTTTTGTCCAAAATGGTCAATAGAATGTTTTTCATTAGCCGAGGATATAACTAATTCAAATATTTTATTTTTTGTTTTCACTTTTAACTGATATATCATCCAGCATCGTTTTAACCTTTGATGACGAGTACACCGTTTAGAAAGCTAAATTGATATGTTTTCTTAATGTGAAAATTGGGAATAAATAATAGTAATGTGTCTTTTGCATAGTGCGAAAGTTCAAATATTTGTGCTGATATGACGTGAGATTATCGTCATTGTTCAATTCAAAGTAAATGCCGAGTAACAGAGTAAGAGTTAGCATTAGTAGAATTGGTATAGACATCACTACTTACCGTACTACGACTACCTTCTATAGCTTCTCTAGTTACAAAAGAGGTAGAAATTGCCTATAAAGGCCATAGTAAGGATTTAGTTACGTAGAAGAATTATGAGCTTCGCCCCTCATTCACGCGCGTTGAAAATCGAGACGTATCTTTTATGCTCTAGTACGTGGTTAGGTTGATGGCATTGTTGAAGACGAAAGAAAATATACTACACTATGATAAGTCACCAAAATGTTTTTTGTTTGACTGCCTTTTGATTCCCACTTTGGTTTATAGATATCGGTAGACTAAAAGTCAAGACATTAATACTCGTAAATTTGATTTAATCGGCAGCTCGACTTTAGCTTCAAGAGAATTTTATTACTCTTCCATTGTTCCCAATTACTAATAATTGTGCACTTTGTAATATTCCTTAGACGATTCAATACATATTAGAATATTGTATTTTAATTTTTAAAGGATAATGATCTTTGACTATGAAAGTGAGGAAGTCTCAGATACAATCAGAAGGAGAACGAGCTTTATAGGATCAATGCAATACTAACATGATATACGGTTATTCCATACTACAAGGAAGCAGATGGCACCTTTTACACTAACACTTAACACCCGTTGCGCAGTCTGCCTAATAATATATCAGGATATCTGTTGCTAGCAAATAATATCACAATTTAAGTTAAGCACACGTTGAAACACAGCGACAAGACTATCGAATAGAAATGATATGGGAAATAGATATTCAATACAGGAATTCTTGAAATAGGAAGCAATCAGTATTTGTACTGTGCACCCGACAAAGCGCGCAAAAGACACGTAGCCTGTGTTATTTACATTACCCGCCAATCTTTATCTTTACGCTACTACAACGGGGAATGAAAATAATGGTGGTTAAACAGACAATATCAAGTGAGTAGGAAAAGTATCATAGCATCATGCTTTGTAATTTGATGTTGACACAAGGTGAGATGTGCTAAATCTAGCAGAATCTACAAGGTTTGAAGTGCTTTAAAAGAATGTAATAAAATGCTGAATAAACGCAGAAATGATCACTATAAAGAAGTATTCGTTGAAAGGTAGTATTAGTTATCCAAACATTGCATTTCACATTGGTGGAGGAGATTATTCGCTCGTCAACTATAAGGCATCGTTCATGGTCAACTGTGAGGAATTTTCTAAGTACAATTTTAAGTAGCTGTAGCTGACTAGAGAAGATTAGATAGTATTCTAGCTAATATCGCTAGATTGGGACGAACAATACAACAATCGGTGCTCGTGGATGTGAGAATCATAAATCATAATAGCATACAAACCACCGGTACTGTGTAAAATTGTTGAACATACTCGTAACGAGAGCAATCAAGAGTAATTTTAGTAAAAGTTTTATTAAAAAGAAATTATTCTTTTTATGACGTTTATAACTTATTCATAAACATGAATTTATCTAGCAAAAGCAAATATCCTTGAACATACCATCAGGTGTAGGATACGACCTGAATAATAACCCACCTCACATATGAGGTGACTACAGAACTACAGAATTCATCTATCTTTATTATGTGCTTTAATACCACGTCAATTACCCGACCCAATTTGAGGCAACTGTTGGAAAACACCATTCGTTTCCTTTTTCCCTTGAAGTTTCTATTCAATACAAAGAACAGGACTAAAGAAAGCTCTCTGAAAACCCCGCATCTGTTTTGTAAAGAAAATCACCATTAGTGACTATATTAGCATACAAAAATATCAAGCATGTCTAGCTTTATCAGTATTGACATTTATTTCAGACAGAACTAGAAGATGATAATGCAGTATGCCATATTTTTATATCAAAATAAATTGATAACTACATAATCATGACAATATCACTAGTTTTATACACTATAGCTGGTTTAGCTTATCTTAACGATTTGTAATCTTTCCTTGTAGTAGTTTAACCCTCCTACGTAGAGACGGAATGTTGAGATTTTTAAACAGTTTGAAGAGTTTTAAACAGATTTTAATGAATTGTCATTACATTTTGAAAGACTAATACAAAATATATTAATGAAAATACACAACAAAATATCAATAATCCCAGTTCAGTAGAGTGATTCTTTGGAAAGAGGATGAATAAAAAAAGGTTTAGAGGATGAATGGTAGAATTGAGTGAAATGCTAATGATTTTGTAGTCTGCATACTTTAACTTTCATACATCTCATTACTAGACAATTGGAACAATACTCATGTATCTGTATGTTTTTTAATGTTATGCAGGGCCCCGTGTGAGAACAGCATTTTAGCTGATCGGGCCACCCTGGGTAAATATGATGCAATAAATAAATAAATAAATAAATAAATAAACGGAAGGGTTGTTCTGTCGTACCAACGATATAGTGGTTGCCCTAGTTTTCTGGTATTTCAGGTATTGGTATGTGCTTGTTTACACAGCATCATGTTTCACCATTCTAGTTTTTTACGCCCTTTCTTTACGCCATCCACTCAAGTCTATCTTTCATGTATGGTCAAATATTATTTACCCACGTAAAAATGTTAAACTACACACGTACAACATCAAACACATTCCACATAATCACATGTATTACCACGCGCACCCTCTACACGCAAATACACCACACATTCGTATTCGTCCCCCACCCCAAACAACAACAGCAACAACAACACAAACAAGATCATGTTTGGTATAGCGTTTCATGTACCTGACAGTTTAATGTAATTACCTGTTCTCCGGAAGTCGAGATGTGTATTAATATTAAACAGAAAAAATAACTTTTGAGACAAACCGATCTGATACAGAAATGAACATGTTGCTTTTACCATGTATCGTATTTTTTCAGGTCAATGTTAACCTGTGAAAAGTCGCAGAATCCATTCTGTAGACGTCCTTTACTTTATTCTCAAGTGTCAGGCAATTATTCGTTTAGCGCCTCAGAAAAGCGTTGGCGCCTGACAGGCTTTGCGACGTTTAATATAGTGAAATGTCGCAAACAATGTACCAGTTGTACAATGTACTAGAAACTGTGAAAATTGCTGAGAACAATTTAAGATTTGTCAGTGGAGTAACGCTCGCCGTGGTATACATAAAGGATATCAATGATAGTTAAAAGCTGTTAAATATCATATCCTATCGATGGTATAGTTTAGCCTATAGTTATGGGTTGTTACTCCAGTTTGTAGATGAATGTATGCTAGAGTTCAGTCTATTCCCTGCAACAACTATTATGATATTCCATCAACTGCCCTTGTAATGAATGTCGAGCTTGAAACAAAAACATGGTTTGAAAACAAGTAAATGCATGGGTTACATAAATGCTGACCTTGAAGAAGTTTGCTGATGTAACCCTTGCTGTCAAGATCTCACATGCTTTTTTTCTCATTTTCTGATTTTCTCACCGATATCTTATAATAATGATGAAATTCCAATACGTCTCCGCGGACGACAAATTGACAAAGCCCCACACGAGACCGTATAATATTTGGTACTTATGTTCTTATCCCTCCTCGAAAATACTGCGTTTCTCAACCACGTCCACTTGGTGCGATGGCACACACGATTTGTTATTCTTTCTCGTGAGGATGTTGTTATAAATATTTGATGTCCTTTTATATATTTGGCAACTCAATTTTAGTATTATATTATATTTTTTAATGTATTTTATAGTGTTTTTTTTAATGTGTTTATAATTATGTACTGTGTAATTTTAGTTCTTTTATTTTGGTGTGTGTATAAGGGACACCATCTAGTGGGCCTGCGTGCCTGATCGGGGTTGCCTTTTTGAACCACACACCGCATTTTGATATTTTTATGTGCAATAAAGGTATTAAACTAAACTAAACTAAACTAAACTATATTCCACGTTCATTTGAGTAGAACAATGTATCGGGTTTTGATCAACAAATAAAACAAGAACATGTAAGCTACGATTTCAAACTACTTACTAACTTTAGGTGGGTATACATTTAACTTTTCCCTAGTCCTTATAATCATCATAATGGGTAAGAAAATGTGAAATAATACATAGGTGAGGATCGAGACCTGGACAACAAAATTACGAACTAATGATCAGGAATCATCTATCTAGGATATGTCATATGGTGAAATCTTGTCTTATTACCAGAAGCGTCTCTTTTTCTAGACGGCTGTGTATAATGTAAGTAATTTGGAATTTGAAACACATTTTGCATTCACTAATGTAACATACAGACTATAATTATACGCATATAATACACACTGCAATACAGATTGTATTTGCTTGTATGACTAAGGAAACGATGCGATAAAACCGTTTGCTCACAAGTTGCAAAATCTGCTTTTAATATGAACAAATGACTGCCAAATACGTTAACTGAGATCATTTATCAAAGAAGATACGTCAAAACATCAGTGCTGAGTGTGACTCGGTGAGCCCTACATGGTCAGATTCCATGCACTTCAATTTCTTAAAATAATAACTGTTTTCTGTATTCACCTCTTGGATGAATAACTAAGACTCTAATGGGTAGTGCGGATTTCAATATTATATCATCTAGTTTGTCAGTTGCTGGTTCTTTACATAAAAATAACAAAGGTGGTTGTTTCCTTTAGTCCAATAATTCAAATGGAATTCTATCGTAATCCAAAAAATACAATACTTATAGTGACCATAAAAACGAATAAAAACATACGTCTAAAAACACGCGATATTTAAGATTTCTGGGCGCCGAAATTGTCGAGTGCAATGACTTCCCATTGATACAAGGAAGGCTGACGACAAATGAGCACAAATAAACATTACGTCATTGCACTTAGACAATATCGGCGCGGGAATTTTGAATATCGCGTGTTGAGAGCCGACTGTTTTTATTAATTTTTATGGTCAATATAACTTTGTTTTCAATAAAACCACAATATTCGTGCTTGATAATTATTTTTCCAACATATAAGGCATAATGTTGTGATTGCCGGAGACTCCCTTTAAGAGTATTATATATTTTAGCATGTATGTTCTTTTGCCGGCGACATTCATATCACTAATCATTAATCAGTTATAGGTTGACTTGAGAAAAGGTCATAGAAGCACAATGAGAAAATGAGCAAAACCAGCTTGATCTAATCATATCAAAATCTAACGACATGTCATTTCCGTTGTAGTATTACGTTTTGAAACTTCCCATATGTGCAGCTATTATTAAACAATTTCAGGGATAGTCTTCCGCTAAAATTATCGTTTCAGTGGCAGAGAGAAATGAATGAGCAATTACAGTTTTGGCCGATAAACTGTGTTGTACTTTCCTGACGACACAAAAAAGCAGCCTGATTCCAGACATCTGCGCAACTAATCTTTCCCAAATAAAATGTTGAAGTTATGTTCAACCATTACCCTTCAGGTAAATTTAACTGTAATAGTATACATATAAACATCATGAACGGCTTCAACACGAACACAGTCTGCATTAATCGTATGCGTAAAAATGAAAATCCATGTTTGAAAAAAAAACCACCCGAATGCAGAAACAAAGTAACGCAACATTCCAAGACTCTCAGTTCTTTCCCCATCGCCAGGTATGTCTAAGTAAAAGCAATATTCAACATTTATATTATGTTTTGTTTAAAAAACTAGGTACGAAATGTTCAGGGACCCGAGTAATATTTAATATTTTCAACACTTAGTACTCCTAGAGCATAGCTTGTTTGCTCACTTAATGAGATGTATTCAGACTTGCACAGCTTTTGCGCTCGCGGAGCATTATGTGATTAATACTTGTCAATAATGATTTCACTAATTAATTCCGGGTTTAGTACCTTTTAAGTAACCAAGCAAAATCTCCCTTTTGTCACGTTTAGCAGATTCACATTTGAATCTTTTATTTAAATCCATCGTTGCGTGCTAAACCTCTACCAACCATTGCATGCATGCGTAAAATTGTATGATTCATACATACGAGTAAAAAGTACTTCTTCGTCTTTTAGTACAATATCATTGAAATAACTAGTGACTGTCAATTACATATTTTGAAAACCTTAGAAGTTTACCTTGTCCATTATTACATACTACATTCTACATTCTGTTAACACAGAGCAGTGAGTTATTTTTAAGCGATTTTTGCACATGATTTCTATAAATTGTTTCTTGTGCTAGATTAGATTTATATTGTACAAATGCTATGTTTGTAGAACACGGATTGAGCATCAAATATCTTTAACTATGCTTTCATAGTTATTTCTGTGAAGGACAGAATGTTTGTCGACCATATCCGTCAAGGGCTGTATATCCATTATTGGTCGCCAGTTAAAGTCACGTACACGAAACACCTAGAAGGCATCTTCCGCCTTTCATGTGCAAAAACCATTTGGTGCATATTGCTATTCAAAAAGATACATTTATGTAATAATGCGGAGATATATTTTATCACCTATTTATTTCAATCGTTTGTGATGGAAACCTCGCATCGTTAATCAGTGAAGAAGAGTTTGATTACAGTGCGTAATCAATGGAAAATAGGCAAGATTGTTAGTAGCAAAACTATTCGTCACGTCTCCGTGGATTAAATGAAATCCTCTTCACCAGTCCTTGACAATTGACCTTTGTGGTAACATTGGTTCGAGCAAGGTTTTCGTATTGGAAATAATGGTGTCATGTTACCTAATATAAAAACTTCTTTTTCCCATTGAAAGGTGCTGTTTTCATGTTTTTGTAAATGCTGCTAAACACAGAAAAAGTATCAATATGAATATATCAACATGTTTGATTGAGACAATACATTTAATAAAGCCGGTTTCATGAATCTTGAAACAACCTATAAGAACTGATCTGGATTTGTCAAGAATGGTCAATGATTTTTTTTTCATTAGCCAAGGATATAACTTATTCAAATATTTTTTGTTTGTTTTCACTTTGAACTGATATATCACCCAACATCGTTTTAACCTTTGACACCGTTTAGAAAGCTTAGTCGATATGTTTTCTTAATGTGAAAATTGGGATAGATAATAGAAATGTGTCTTTTACACAGCGCGAAAGTTCAAATATTTGTGTTGATATGACGTGATATTATCGCATTGTTCAACTCAAAGTAAATGCCGAGAAACAGAGTTAGAGTTAGCATTAGTAGAATCGGTATGTACATCACTACTTACCGTACTACGGCTACTATCTATAGCTTCTCTAGTTACAAAGAGGTAGAAATTGCCTATAAAGGCAATAGTAAGGATTTAGTTACGTAGAAGAATTCTGAGCTTCGCCCCTCATTCACGCGCGTTGAAAATCGAGACGAATCTTTTATGCTCTAGTACAGTACGTGGTTAGGTTAATTGCATTGTTGAAGACGAGAGAAAATAATTATATACTACACTATGGTAAGTTACCAAAATGTTCTTTGTTTGACTGCCTTTTGATTCCCACTTTGGTTTATAGATATCGGTAGACTAAAAGTCAAAACATTAATACTCGTAAATTTGATTAAATCCGCAGATCGACTTTAGCTTCAAGAGAATTATATTACTCTTCCATTGTTACCATTTACTAAATGTGCACTTTTTAATATTCCTTAGACAATTCAACACATATGATATCAGAATATTGTATTTTAATTTTTAAGGGATAATGATCTTCAGCTATAAAAGTGAGGAAGTCTCCGATACAATCAGAAGACAGAACGAGCTTTATAGGATCAATGCAATAATAACATGATATACGGTTATTCCATACGACAAGGAAGCAGTTGACACCTTTTACACTAACACATAACACCCGCTGCCTAATAATATATCAGGATATCTGTTACTAGCAAATAATATCACAATTTAAGTTAAGCACACGTTGACACACAGCGTCAGGACTATCGTATAGAGATGATATGGGGAAAAGATATTCAATACAGGATTTCTTGAAATAAGAAGCAATCAGTATTTGTTCAGTGCACCCGACAAAGCGCGCAAAAGACACGTAGCCTGTGTTATTTACATTACCCGCCAATCTTTATCTTTACGCTACTACAACGGGGAATGAAAATAGTGGTGCTTAAACAGACAATATCAATTGGGTAGGAAAAGTATCATAGCATCATGCTTTGTAATTTGATGTTGACACAAGGTGAGATGTGCTAGATCTAGCACAATCTACAAGGTTTGAAGTTTATAAACTGCTTTAAAAGATTGTAATAAGATGCTGATCAAACGCGGAAATGATCACGATAAAGACGTATTCGTTGAAAGGTGGTATTAGTTATCCAAACATTGCATTCCACATTGGAGATTATTCTCTCGTAATGCAACTATAATGCAACGTTCCTAGTCAACTGTGAGGAAGTTTCTAAGTAAAACAGACATAATATAATTTTAAGTAGCTGTAGCTGACTAGAGAAGATTAGATAGTATTCTAGCTAATATCGCTAGTTTCGGACGAACAATACAACAATCGGTGCTCGTGGATGCGGGAAACATAACAGCATTCAAACCACCGGTACTGTGCAAAATTGTTGCACATAACGAGAGCAATCAAGAGTAATTCCAGTAAAGCTTTTATTGAAAAGAAATTATTCTTTTTATGACTTTTATAACTTATTCATAGAAATATAAATTTATCTAGCAAAAGCAAATATTCTTGAACATACCATCAGGTGTAGGATATGGCCTAAATAATAACCCACCTCACACATGAGGTGACTACAGAACTACATAACTTATCCATCGTCTCCCCTCTTTATTATGAGCTTCAATAACATGTCAATTACCCGGTGATCGTTGATGCGAGAAACATACTAGCATATACACCACTGGTACGTTACGTTGTAAAATCACTTTTATTGAAAATAAATTATTCTTTTATAAAAAAAGATGATTGTTATAACTTATTTGTAGAAGCAAGAATTTATCTAACAAACGCAAATATTCTTGAACATACCATCAGATGTAGGATATGACCTAAATAATAATCCACCTCACACATGAGGTGACTACAGAACTACCCAACTTATCCATTGTCTCCTCTCTTTATTAATACCATGACACTACCCGGTGCTCGTGGATGCGAGAAACACAATAGCATACAAACCGCCGGTACTGTGCAAAATTGTTGCACATAACGAGAGCAATCTAGAGCGAGAATAATTTCAGTTAAACTTTTATTGAAAAATTCTTCTTCTTATGAGTTTTATAACTTATTCATAGAAACAGGAATTTATGTAACAAACGCGAATATTCTTAAACATACCATGAGATGTAGGATACGACCTAAATAATAATCCACCTCACACATGAGGTGACTACTGAACTACAGAATTCCTCTATCGTCTCCTCTCTTTATTATGTGCTTTAATACCACGTCAATTACCCGACCCAATTTGAGGCAACTGTTGGAAAACACCGTTCGTTTCCTTTTTCCCTTGAAGTTTCTATTCAATACAAAGAACAGGACTAAAGAAAGCTCTCTGAAAACCCCGCATCTGTTTTGTAAAGAAAATCACCATTAGTGACTATAATTATTAGCATACAAAAATATCAAGCACGTCTAGCTTTATCAGTATTGACATTTATTTCAGATAGAACTAGAAGATGATAAAATAGTATGGCATATTTTTACATCAAAATAAATTGATAACTACATAATCATGACAATATCACTAGTTTTATACAATTGTTTTATTCTCATCGATTCCTTGGGTAGAGAATTAGAATACACTATTGCTGCTTTAGCTTATCTTAATGATATTTTAATCTTTCATTGTAGTAGCTTAACCCTCCTACGTAGAGACGGAATGTTGAGGCTTTAAATGCCAATTTAAGAGTTTTAATCACTGAGATTTCAATGAATTACATTTGCATGCCTATTGCCTAATATAAAATATATCAATAAAAATTAAAACAAAATTGCAATAATCCCAGTTCGGTAGAGTGATTCCTTGGAAAGACCGCATGGTTAGAGGATGAATCGTGGAATTGAGTGAAATGCTAATGATTTTGTAGTCTGCATACTTTAACTTTCATACATCTCATTAGTAGACAATTGGAACGGAAGGGTTGTTCTATCGTACCAACGATATAGTGGTTGCCCTAGTTTTCTGGTATTTCAGGTATTGGTATGTGCTTGTTTACACAGCATCATGTTTCCCCATTCTATTTTTTACGCCCTTTCTTTAGGCCATCCACTCAAGCCTATCTTTCGTGAATGTAAAAAAAAATGTTGAATGACACACGTACATCATCAAACACATCCCGCATACTTTCGCAATGCACGACTATTACACATGCATTACCATGCGTATCACCTACACGCAAATACACCACACATTCGAACACGCAACTGTAAACATGGTAAAGCACACACACAAAAACAAAAACCCAGAAAAGCGCAATATTGTTGATTGTATTTTTTCTTGTTTGTACATTATAGGATAATACTGAAATGCATCCAGACACACAAATACTCCCACACATGCGTACTGGGGCTTTACTATTTCCACTTAGCCATTCATGTTAAATGCAATAAACGTAACAGTGCTACACCTTCTAGTTCCATGATCTCCATTCTCATTCAAAACCAGGATTTAAAAAAGCTATATATCCAAACACTGTAAAGCCTGGCGAAGTTCAGGCTCATCAAAATCGAAAATCGTACACTAGACGACTAAATTTCACACCAAAGTTTGTTACCAGGATTTAAATTAAAAATATAGTATCAAGCATTATGGCCTTTTCTGATATTTACTGAATGAATGAAAATTATTGCTTTTTTATTTGGCCGAGAAAATCCATTTTAAATTGAAAAGGTGTAGCTCACAATTTCGCTCATTTCAATACCGAATTCGATCGGTGCATTGCCTAATTAGATTATAACATAACAATAGCCAGCTAGTGAGTAACGTTTTGAGCTGAGACGAATAATAACTCTCAGGTTCTGAGTGCGAGGCAATATTTGAAGAGGCTTTCATCGATAGTTTATTAATCCCAACTACCGCACGCGGAAAATGACAATAGACCTAATTGCCGATAAGAGTGGGTTTTGTTTGAGAATCTGAGTAGCATAGCTTAATAAATTTGCAAGGCTCAAGCTAACAGGCAAAAGAGATTCAGTGAATCAATCATTTTTTATTTTATTCGTTCATCAAGTAACAATACAATGAATTATAATGAAAAAAGCAAATATAGATTTATTTTATATACAATGAAAAAAGCTGTTATTTTAAAGAAAAATGTAAATGCGCTGATGGATGGATGAGGACACTGCTAAACGCAGCACTGTGTCAACAGTACGACGGCAACTTAGCTCACTTCCGGTAATTTTTACCGGCGTGACCTTTGCTGTTACGTAACAAAATGTTGAAAATAAGATGGCAAAGACGGTTTTTTGGAAATACTCAAAAAATGGAATACACACGCCATTTCTGGCTTAATTCCCGTATTGGGCCCATAGATAAGATATGAAACATGAGTTTAAAGCAAACAGTAACTTGTAAAAGTCCAATTAAAGTGGAGAAAATGAATGTTTATTGTGCGCGAAGTAGCCTAAAAAATGAGAAAAAATGCATGTTACGATCACTAAAATGGTTATATCTACAACTATGAGCAAACGCGGGTCGTATGTAATGATAGATATTAACTAACGTGAGCTTGTATTAAATTTTCAGCGAAAATGATTGGTGGAATAATCGAGTCGTAGGTTGGAAAGTTGCTTTCAAAACGGCTTCGCGTCGCAATCGTGCGTGACCATTGGTGACCAGTGTCAGTAGGAAAATTAACAGCCGGCCTTGTCCATATATCGATTAATAATTGGAACAGCTATAAACCTCAGCGCCGTATCAAATATCATAAAAAGTGCACGACTGGCGAGTATGTTTTTATGTTTCCCGCACTTCTTTGTACTTCTTTGGAAACGTTGACCTTTGTATAATGCCCTACTATGACCTTGATATGTACGCTTGATTGGGTACTGTATAGCATCCACTTTATTGAGTTGTTTAGCACCTGGTCAGTAGATAATCCTACAGGAATACAGTAGTTTAACTATGGTGTGAGCATGGTGAAGAATCATTATTGATTAGCCGCGGACCCGGGGCGCGGATATTAAAAGCACAGGTCCTTTGCGTGTATAATAGAAAATTATAATCGAATGCTTGGAATTTTGTACATGTAACTGTTGGTCGAAGCAGCCAAAAAAAAAATCGATTTTCATTATCTGAATCAATATATTATAGAAAAATAACACTTTGGTGTTTTGCAAAAGTTCATTCTACAAATCATATACTTTGTTAATGAGTTATGTACGTTTTACAAAAGTGTTGTTGTTTCAGCCCTCTTTACAACATAACTCAAGAACCACAGGACATATAAAAGTATATCTGTGATATTTGAATTCTTCTACACGCTCGCTACGAATTGAGCAATGCAATTTTTGCTACCATTCGCCAGATGCTGCGAACTACTTGTTTTTGGCTGCTTCGACCAACAATACACCGTAAACCCTTAAAGTAATACAGTTAAAAAAATATATACAAAATCCTTACATGAGCATAAAACATAAAAGTAAAAAATAAAATAAGATGAATAGGATAGAATAACCCCTTTTGCGTACTTTATACAACGTATAAGATAGTATAAATTTGGAGGAAACCACATGTTCGATTTTCTGAGAAGTGCACCCAGATATTTGAGGAGTTTTAATATTTGCATGTCCACCGATCTGGGATTTTACTGACCCGTATGTCAATAATCCGTAATAAAGTGAAATTAATACGAAAGGTGCAGCAGCTCACTACACCGTGATCCAAATAAGCTTTGTTTGATTTGTGCGCACACTAAAAAAGACGTTATTTATCGCACATATTGGCAATGAGACAATTTTTTTTTTAAATATGTGGTTAATTACAATTCATACACTCTTAGATAGCTAGAACCAATCAGTGCAAACGTTAGAAAACTGCAAATCATGCATTGATTATTTATAGTGTATGGGCGCGCAGTCCGCGTACTATTCGCAGTATTTTCGCACGTGTTCATTTTTCTAGCGGGTAGATGTGCATTTAATTTAGACGCATCTACATCTCAGTACGCATTAAATATTTTGTACAATTTCACTCCCAACAAGTGATACGCATTTATTAACCTATAAATAATGGACGGGCTCGCAGTCAGTGCACTACTCGCAGTGCTTTTGGGAATTTTTGTTTGTATTTCCAAAATATTTAGTGACAATTTTGTTATGAAAATTGCCAAAATCCAGGATTTTTTTCTCGTTTATGAAATATGGAAAAATTTGTATGTATAGTTGGATGTTTGTATGTGCATTGAATGGCTCTGTCAATTTGAATCCAAATGTCACCAAGTTCGTACGGAGATTGAGGAATACACGGAAAATGTAACGAACTATATTTCGTTGAAATCGGTCAAAAAATTGGCTGCAAAATCTGTAAAAAAAAATGAGTTTTTTCCGGCCAAATAATAACGGTTGCTATGTACGGGCGGTATGCGTACGGGCGGTATGCGTACATCACGCGGGTGTGATAAGCAGGACGGGATACAATACGCTGGATGCGCTCAGTGAATACGTCAGGCAAGACACGCTATGAGAGGATATAATAAATACGGGGAAAAGAAAGTATTACAATATTTGTTTAAAAGTATAATAATGAAACAGAAAATCATACATGTTATGATTGCAGTAATAAAATGAAAACTGGAACAAAATAAAGAAAAAAAATTAAGCTAAAAATAATGAGAACACTGAGAATGAAAAAAATAACATGGAAACGGGGAAGCTAAGCAGCAAATATAAAAATGGGAACAAAATATGTAGGAAAAAAAGAAGCTAAAAGGGTAACGTAAGAAAGGACATATTTAAAAAAAAATGATGCGAGCGGGGTTAAATAAATAAATAACACAGAAACGGGAAATCACAAGCTAAGCAGAAATGGGAACAAAATATGGAAAAGAAAAAAGGCAGAAAAAAGATGCTAAAAAGGAAATCTAAGACAGGACAAATTTAGATAAATAAAATTTACCTTTTCAATGATTTTACCCATTCAGTGATTCCTCATGTTTAGTTAACGCTCCCGTCCCGCTAGTAGGTTAATAAATTTGTATCACTTGTTGCTGGAGGAAATTGTACAAAATAATGCAAGCGTACTGAGATGTTGATGCATCTAATTCACGAGCTCTGCGGGGGAGGGGCATTATTTTCTGTCATTATTTTACAGTTTTGTTAGAATGGTCCCCAAAATTTAAACATTGGAAATAATAGCCCTTTTCATGGAGGGCTCTCTGAACTCCCAATGTATATATAGATATGTATAATCTCTATCCAGTGATACCAAAAGTACACGTAACGTCGCTATGATGTCATAATGTGAGCGCTCTCTTCGGGCAAAAGTGTGTATCCCACGAATATGAGCTTTGTACCTGATTTTCTGCTATAATATGAAAGAAAATGCCTAAAGTTTAAAGTCTATACTGATATCTCTTATGGGGCCGCATAGTGACCAGCGACAACCTGTAAAGTGTGCTGCAGAAGCTTGTGGTTCATAGGCGTTGTGCCTGTGCGTAGCGCATTATAAATCACTGCGCTTTTTTTATTTCCCAAAAACAAAATAGAAATAATTATAGATTGTTTGGCTTACCTCCAGGGTAAGGGGATAAAGTGACGGGTTAACAATTTGCATCACATGGCTCTACGATCAACTTACGTCATTTAAGTGTAAATACGAGCAATTTAGTGTGACGGATAAAAACAACGACTTTGAAAGTGACGGGGATACGCCGACAGCAGTTCAAAACTAGGGGTCTTTTGGTGATACCAAAAAAGGAGGTCTTTTGGTGAGAGCCCCTCAAAAGGGGGTCTTTCCGTGAGACTGGGGAAAATTTTATCAAAAAAAGGGGGTTTTTCCGTGAGACTGGGACAAAATTTTAGTCAAAATATAAAAATTAATACAAAATTTTTCAAGAAGTCATCAAAGTTTCGGTGACAGGTTATCAGAAATTTGTCCACAGTTCTTGAAAAAGTGAAAAAGGGGGAGGGGGTCCTTGGTGACAGGAAAAGAAAAAAATGAGGTCGTTGGGTGAGAGGGAGTTCAGTAAAACAACAAAGAGGGTCATTGGGTGAGAGGGAGTAAAACTGGCGTCAATGTGGCCGCACATCCCCGTTACTCTTTTTAGTGAGTGCCCTCGGGAAAAAACCTTGGTGAGAGTCGGATGAAACATAACAAATTAAATGATACTTCAAAAGAAGTAGGCAAAGCAGCGGCGAAAAAATAGTCGAAGAAGATGTATAACGTTATTCCTTGTTTTTTAATATGACACTTTGGCAGTACTGTTTCGGCTTTTTTTTTTCAGACTCATCAACCACAACAACATAGATGACCAAAGCCCACGTCACCTTCAGTTTCTTCTAAGTTAATAAGTTAATTGCAGTTCGTTAATAACGCATTCTGACATATATTGAGGCAATTAAATATTAATTATCATGATTATATTAATTATCCAAATTACAGATAAACCTGGCATCAATCATGCGGTTTGCGCTTTTAATTACTTATCACATTTAAATCTTTAATAAGTAACAATATGTGTACAATATGTGTAGGTTAATTCTAAGAATAATATTAATTTTAAATTAATATGGACATCTGTCACAGTTGTCCCCATCTGGCATGGACGGAAATCATCTAGTAAATAATCAAAATGTTAGCATTCCTTCCCCGGTTTGACTTTGGTTTAGTCTATTATTACCATTGTTTTTCAAATGTGTGATTATTTTACATTTACTTAAAGCCATACTGTAATATTTCCATAAAAAATTTTTCACAAAAAGTTATTTTTTACTGTCATGTCAGATATGCCCCTTTTAATTTTTAACTGAATAACTGAGGTAAAGAAAGTAAAATTGCTATTTATTTCCCGCGATGGTGCTGATGTCAGCACGGTTTTTGCAGAGTACCGTATGTTAGTTCATAATAATATACATTACAATCCCGGTGTATTTAATACAACATCATTCATTGCACCTGAGGAGTGTGGGTCTCCCACACGAAACAGTTCTGTAGTGCACAACCATGGAATAACGAGGTTTACTTTGGATTAATTTATACATTACAATCATGTAAAAACACGAATTTTGACAAAACTGGGGCCGTCCTCCAAAGCAAATGTTACGATATGGTTTTTTAAAGCCATATCGTAAAAGTAACCCCCCCGTAAACACAAAACGTTTTAAACAGGTTATATTTTGTGTTTTGGTTTTGGTAAACATGGTAAAAACGTTTTAATAACACAAATGTCGGGTTATATAAAGGTCATAAAAACGTTTTAAAACCTTTTGTATGAAACACACTACAACAACATATTAAATGTTGTCGAAATATTATTGTAAAATATTTTTTGCAAACATTTTGTGTCAAATATTTTGTCAACACTTAAATTACACTATGTTACATTATTTGCAGTACGTTATCGAAAAATGTTTTTGAATGTTATTAAAATGTTTTATACCCTTTATATACCCTTTATTTAACCCGACATTTAAACATTTTCTGGCAACCTTTTCTAACCTTTTGCGAATTATGTCGAAAACGTTTTGTGTTTGCTGGGTCAGTGCTAAACTAAAGCAATAATGGATATGAGTAATTCGTGCTTATCACTGAATCAGTTTAGTCTTCGGATAGATGGTTTGTTGTTATTTTGCATAAAATGTCCTTCAGCTATCTAAATCCATTTTAATACATCTAAATTTTCTATCTCTATCCTGGCGAGATCCCTGATTATTTCAACATGGACAACTGATTTGTTATGATGTGCATGGAGAGCACTCACATAAAAGTCGATGTTCTAGGTTACATACCAAGACAGTTAAGCGAATGCCCTGGTGCCGTGTGTCATTACCGCTCATGCACTGATCAACCACACGATAAAAAGATTCGGGAAACACCGTAAAAAAACTTGACAAGTGGTGGCAAGAAAGTTTCGCACCACGTATGTCGAAGTTCACTTTTCAAAGGGCGAACTGTTGTTACGAAAATCAAAACGACTGGTAAACAGGTCTACTAAATGACCTCAAAAGGTCAAATCTTCTCATTTCGTCTGTGAAAAATAAAATGACGAAATTGTAACAGTGACTGTCACCCTTACGAGTGAAAATACAGCTTATTTAGCCAGTGTCAACATGGAGTCATCGGTTTGAATATTTTCCTAACATATTGGACTAACTCCACAGCTATATGGTTTTTCACAATATAACAGTAATGGAAAGAAAACTGAAATTGTTCGTCATTTTTCGGCACAAAATTTTTGGCAAAAAATGACGTCACGGGTATAAACAACAATCTCCTAATTAGCATAATGGTCGCCATTCCTCCAGCTAACTCGTCCTGTGATTGGTCCTTTAGTTATCTAGTTTTTTTTCTATATCGCTGTTACATACCACTAACAGGCTTGGGCGATACATGGAAATACGACGAGTAACTATTTGTTTGCATGGCATCTGAAAAGACTGCATTAAAATCGCTGAAATTGATCAAGTTATATAGCCACAAAAGTACTTTTTAGGGGTTGATGCTTCAAAATGGTATATTTTCTCTCATTATATGACATTTTTGTTGGAATAGTACCAAAATTCATACCCGCGGCTTCTGTTTTTTAGTAAATATTCGCCCTACCATATTGTAACTTTCAGCTTCGTGGGCGCACTGCCATTTTAAAGTGTTTACGGGTCAGTGCGTTAAAACAAGAAAAGTCTCAGGTTAACCTATGTTGAGTTTTTGATCATTTGGCATCTACATCATATAGTTTCACCTGATATTAGTGGCATTTAACTGTGAGAGTTCTGAATATGAGTTAGCAAACATAGTTAGTGGTATTTAACCTCTAAGGGCGATCGTTGCATATGAATATATGAATACAAAAGCCACCCAAGTCCATACTTTGGCCAAATTGAGTTAAGCATGGGAAAGTGTTGCTATACATAGGCCTGTCATATGTATGAAAGAACAACTCAAATTCATCCTCTGTGTCTATTGAGCATGTGAAAAATAGCATGTATGAAAGAATCAACCCAAGTCCATGATTTGAGTCTTGTAACACATTGATTGAAATCCAGTATGTATAAAAGTCCACTTGTAACATCTTCATTGCTGGAGAGTGACTTCTGAAAAAAAAATGGGTTTAATCAAGGAAAGTGTGTGGTTTATATTACATGGCAGAATGCTTATCAACATTATACATAACTGTGTGCTTTATTTTGTATTATCTTACTAGTGGTAATCTCATTCCAACATTATTGTCTTTGTATATGATTCAAAAACCACCCAAGTCCAGAATTTAAAATGAACCCCACGAAGTCCCTGAAATGCTAATCGTCATACCTAATACAGTTTAATCCACCCATTTGCACGTACAACTTACCATATTGACCAGGTAAATTTAACTGAAGGAATTAAAATGATACACAGGTTTTTTGTCTCAAAATCACTTCCCATGGACTTGGGTGGGTTTTGGATTCATGTATTCATATGTTCTCTCAATAATAGGAGAGGTTGTTGAGGGCACAGAGTGCCATAATGAAAAAATGAGGTCTATTTTAGGCACGACATCTTATTTGGTCCTATAGCACTATCGGGGCTCCAATGGGTACCGATGACTCTTTCATCGTACCCTGAACATTTGCACAGTGTTTTCGTTTTTTATTCAAATGAAAAACTATAACACTATGCAAATGTTAATTATGACAAAAAGAATCATCGGTACCTAACCGGACACCGATAATGCTATAGGTCCAAATAAGTCGTGATGCCTTAAATGACTTTCTGCTTTTGATAGATGATTGAATACAATAGAAATCATGGGTATGGGGCTTGAACGGGTGACCTGGTCCTAAAGGACGACATCTTAGTTCAGATTGGGCTTTGTAAGTTGTCAAGTGACAGGCAGATGACGTTTACTTTCACATTGGATTGCTCATCATTTGGAAGTAAATACTATAGTTTGATCAGCTCGTAATCGGCGGGCCTTATAACATTGCGGATTAATATCAAACTATTTTATTTTGAGAATTGTCTTGTGACATCTCGCCAGAAGCATTACGAATATTAATTCAAGTCCTATATTTTGTCTACTTTCTTTAACACACAAAATAAAGACCCGGCAGGTCAACTACCGTATAGCACTCTTAACGTGGGTCTAATTTATGGGTCTAATGTTTGGCGTAGTGGTAAAAGCCCAACAATTTCCGCCGATTACGAGCTGATCGAGATACGGCAATACAAGAACAATTTTAACTGGTCCAACTGATCTGCACATATATGTTACTTTAAAGAAAACTAAGCCGCAATATATCTTTTTAAAATGGGGTAATATGCATAGACACGGGTCATGTGGGTGATGCGATGCCGATATGTTCCTGCCCTTTTTGATTTCCATCAAGAATGTGTCATTGTCGTGAAGCATAAAATACCCATTACGTATTGCACAAGACATATTGTTAAGCAATTAAAGTACAAGTCGTTGTATCCTTACATTATTTTGAAACGGGTTGTCTTTGTTTAGTTAGTGTCGTCTGATGTATACATGAACTTCAGAATTAGGTCGATTAGTCTGGAGTTCAAGGTATAGGTATAAAGTACTAGTTGACAATAGGTACACGTTTGTGTTCATTCTGGTTTGCGTTTGTGTAACTCTTTGTCCATGAGTTTGAATATCAAATGTGAGCTACACAGACAATTGATAAAAACCGGTTCGTTCATATTGGCAGCATATATTTCGTTTTCTTTAACATGTTTTATATCGGTTTCTAAAGGTAACAGAAGTGTTAGTATTACCATTATAATCTCTTCCTGTATATCCCCGTGTCTTTTTGCATAATATGGTGATCTGTTCCCAAGCGGCACCACTTCATTTATATACCGTGTGCACCCCCCCCCCAAAAGGTTACATGTAGTTTAAGCCATGTTTAAGTTTATTTGTAACATTATTGCTGAGGAGGCCGGCCTCAAGTTTTGTAAAAATTCTTTTGTTTATTTTACATATTTGTAATGTACATTAATGAACCAACATACCCTGCAAAAACAGCATGCCTTGTAGGTGTCATGGGTGTGGTATATGTAAACAAAATTGAACATTTTTAATCAAACCATTTAACCATAAAAATAAGCTAAAAATAAGAAATATATAAGTACAAAAAATGTGAAAACCTGAGACGAAAATACCTGAGGAATTTAAAGGTGTGCTTGTGTTTCGTTGTGTGATATTTTGAAAGTGACTCTTGACACCCCTGTCGTCTTGCGTTCATAAGTTTTATATTGCAGAATTTTAAATGAAGGACGAAAAGGTAATAACTGAAAACATGACATCGTTTTGTTGTACACTCGTAACATGCGGCTCATTTCTACATGTAACCCTTTTTTAGAATGCTCTGTACATGTAGTAACGCAATACGCATACACGTGGTGTCATCTGTAAAGGACAAAGAAAATAATATAATATACCACGAAGAGGCTACCATGGTTATAATAAATATAAAAAGGATTTTCAAAAAAGTGGTACTATTGTTTCGGACAAAATGGGTCGGCCATTAAATAAATTGGTAACGCATCATTCAACAGGCCAGTATTACGTGACAAAAGAGTCACATGTAAAGAGCTATACTTAAGAAAGTGGTACCATTGTTATCACTCATCTTATTAGTAATGCTTCAGTGGATCGCAATCACACAGACTTAAGCTGTCGATGGTAGGTTCTTTATCAGCACTCTAAAAACAATAGTTGAATTGGCAATGCACCGATACAATTCGGTGTTGAAATGGGCGAAACAGGTAAGGCTGTTGTATACAAGGCTGTTGTCGGCGATATTGTCGACAAAGGAATTTTCCCGATGGTCGGCAAGCATGGACAAATTGTCGACAAAGACTAGTCATTAAAAACATTAGAGACAATCTTAAGGTCACAATTATTTACCATGAAATATCTTCTAGGTATATAAAAAGTAATAACTGAGCACAAGATGACAATGATAGGGTGAATTAATTGACTTCATTTTGTAATGGTAAGTTACCGATATGATCACGTGTAATTGAGACAATAATATCTTGATGTAAATAAACGACGCTCCGGTCTCTGAACTTAAATTAGGACTTTATTGATGTATTGCTTTGTCGACAACTTGCCGACGTCGGATCTTGAGATTTGACGATTGTCGACAATAAAATTTCTACTTGAAACGGCCCTAATAGAAGGTAATTTGAGTGGGATGTAATAAGTTACGATATATCTTCCATAGAATTGTAATAACATACAGATTATGATGATGTAATCTAGAATACTGGATGACTAGCATCCTGTGTTTATTATCATGTGATATAGTACTCAAATCTTGCTGACAAAGGCATTTTGCTATAATTTCTCCAAAATTATTACGAGACGTATTGTATGCTTATTAATGACACGCACCTTGAGTTTGATCGCCAGCATAATATGTTCCTGTTTTTATTTAAATTACATCACGATAATGTCAATGTTTTCATTTTTTCCTCTGTTTTTACATCTAGCAAGATTATAAATACAAGAAAGGTTACATCGTCATCTTGCGAGTGTATGCAGGTTTAAACTTCGCGTTGCTATTACAAAAGGAAATACAGGAAAAAGGGCTACTTTGGCAGCACGAATGTATGTATTATGGTGAATAGAATAAATGCAACTATAGTGAAAAAAAACCAACAACAACAACAACAGGAAAGGGAGGAGGAAGAAGAAGAAAAATAGAATAAGACGACGAAGACGAAGGTGATGAAGAAGAAGATTATGAAGAAGAATATTACGAAATAATAATAAAATCAAGAAGAGGGACAAGAAGAAGAAGGAAAAAGATACTTTGTAATAATATCATGCGAACATAATTAATACGAGAATAATCAAACAATTACAACAATCTTATCTGTTTCAATTTTTCTTTTTATACTCAATACATACATGTAGTATTTATAATACCTCAACATTCTGACATTCTATTTGTTCATACTGCGGTTAATACCGTCTTTTTGCTTAAAATAACATTCTATTGATATTATTACGCCTGTTTATAAAATGGAATTATAAGGGGCCAGCAACTTGACAAAATTAATATTTTTCTCCACCACGCTCACACGTAATTTACAGTTTTTAATTTCAGCACATTCACTCATATAGAAATATATGTACACATTCACATTCTTTCTTTATATATCTCAATATTTATAAGAATTCGTAACGGAATTGACCAAATTGGCTAATATAGCGCATTTACTTTGAAAAAAAGGTTGATGCCGTTGATAAACTATTGTTGCATAATAGCTCCTTAAGCATGGTAAAACGAGGGTTAATTTATATAACTAACAAGTTATTTTCTTATTTTTCTCATTTCGACTACATTTTGCACACTCTGTACAGAGAGTCTTAAGATTTATTTGATTGCAGCTTCAGTGCTGACGTATTTCGTTCAACAATGTGTCAATGTACTGGCGAGCATCAGAAGACAATAGCTCAAGGGAAACAATCAACATGTTTGATGCTGTCTTTCTAACATATGAAGAGCTGAGATGCAAAGGGGCTTACGTCCACCCATGGCCGAAATTGAGTTATTGGTATAACATTATAGTGTAGGTAAAAATACATATTTTGGTGGTGGTTTGACCTGCGTACCACTTTCCCTTCCGGAGATATGGTATATTTTCCCTTCGGGAAATCTTCGGGAATTTCCGGAAATTTGAACTTTAAATGAATATAACATTTTAAGAAAATAGTTTAATTTTAATTTTTTGATGTTATATAGTAGTCTTGAATGTTCTTTAACTTTTAAAACCAAAATGAACTGTTTTTGGGTCACTATGTTTGAAAAAATCAATTTTAATTAACAAAAAGTGTATCTTCGGAAATACTCAAAAAATGGCCGAAAATGGCATTTTGCCAAATTTAATTAAAAATTCATAATTAAAAAAGTAAATGAGATATTTCAATTTTTCTTTTTGATTTTAAAAGCATTAGTCAAGTTCCATAAAATGGGCTTAAATTTGATTGCAAAGGCGGTTTCTAGAAAACAGCTAAAATAATTGTGCTGCAAAAGGGCTTACATCCACAATAGGCGTGATATAAAAGAAATAATAAAATAAATAGGAAGGCTTGAAAATTGTACCAAACCTATTCTTTTAGTTTCTATTCATCAACACTTTATCCAAAACCAATATGAATCAAATCGAACAAGTAATAATTGCACAATTAAAAAAAGCTGTTTTTCTCAAAAAGTCAAAAAGTGGATGTAAGCCCTTTTGCAACTCAGCTCTTCATATACACAATACCAATACCTTCGTATCGGTAACCTCTTTGCATAAGATAAAATAAATCCTCCCTATTAATGTTGAGACCTGACACATTGTGTCAGGTATTCTACATTGATTGGTGAGGAAACGGAGAACTTTGGACTAGTAAAGGGTTTATTCTTGACCCTACGGAACGCCGCAGGAAGAAACATTCAGCACGCATCATTTAACGGCAATACGGAATACGACAGTTACAAGTTCGTCGCAATGGTTTCAAGTTATTACGTTTGGTTATCTTGTAATAAATTTTCACCCGATTTGCACAAACCACATTGTATAGAATTGTAGGTAGTGTTGAAGTTTAATTTAAATTGTTCTCACATAATGCGATGTGATTCATAACTAAATAATTGTAATTAAAATAATGATGTGTTACCCAAAATATATAACATAATTTTTTATCTATTAACTTTTGGTATAAATAAGTCACAGCAGATGAATTATTTAAAACAACATTAAATATTATGAAACATTATTTACATCAACAATTAAGTGAAACATTGTAAAATAATAACTTCCAAAATAACTATAATTATTTATTAAGAGAATATATTCTTTCTTACATACTCAGTTCATAATGTAACGACTCTCCTTCCAATTGCGCTTTGCGTTAATATGGTTCTCATTATTTATATTTGATTATGGACAAAACCTGTATACAATTAAGAGATGAAGAGCGTAAGCTTGATAACGTATTGATTATTATGGAAATTCCCTAAGGAGAAACAACAACGCATTATATTTACACATCAATGTTATAAGATTTCAAATGCAATAACACTGTTAACCCCCTGAGCACTACCTGCCGATCTAACATTGCCACTGATTGGTCAATTACATGATATCTTCACTTAAATCACCAATCAGAATGGAGCTTTGCAAATAATTCACCCCATTTTTTTTTTTTTTTTGAAATTATTCTAACAATGTTGCTGATTGGGTCAATTGATAATGAAAACTTCTTTTTGGCCAATCGGCAGGTAGTTCTCATGGGGTTAAGACTGAAGAAAGTTGAAACCATGTTTGTGCTTGAACATGAATCGTAAGCTATAAACACAAATCTATATTGAGATAAGGTGGCTTTGAAAAAGTAAACGACCCTACACACAAGATAATATTTAGCTTAGAATCGATTCTGGGAATAACTTAAGTCAAGGTCACTGTACAATGCAGCACTTTTTTCTTTGTTTCAATTTATATTCTACATATTTATCTCTAACATTATTCATTATGTTCATCATGTATCACTTGTAAGCAATAATTATTTAATTAAATACTAATCAAAACGATAGCTTCGCGTCATTGATTGATCCGAGCACTTTACAGCAATCCCGAGTTTCTTATCGTACTAAGACACATTCGCTAGAAAGTAAATCTACATTCATTGAAACTACGCAACAAGTAAGAACTGCGTGATTTTAGTTGATAAGAATAGGGAGGAAGGTAATCAATGTGTTGAGTAAAACAAAAGACCGATATCCATCTTGCTCTTTTCATAATACGTTTGATTAAAGCGACTTTAATCGCAATGTGCTGACTGACATACAAGCAAGTTGACTTGTTAAAACCTATATTCACTCATAATATCGATGCATCCAGAAGTTGAATTTCCTGTCGTTCGGGTGTTTGAAAACGATCTAACTAGTACAACCAATATCTGCAATCCTGGTAATTTAATTTTGATAAGTGCTACACTTAAGAATCTTGAAACCCGTGAACTATATTGAATCTTGGTTTCAAGATGGTTCTTTTCATTGTCGAGTGCCTGAACAACAAGATATTCATTGATAGCATGCCAGTTACGTGACTTCTCTATTACTAATCAAATGTGTTCAGACGTTTAATAGACATTTGTTCGGTTAAATTACACTTGAAGTGTAAAATCAAGGTTTTCGATCAAGATGTTTTATTTTATCTTATGTATATATCAATAGTTACGATTTCATTTGCTCAGTAGATTGTTCTTTATTCAAACTCAAAGCATAATAATTTCTAGTACATCTACCTTCAACTATATTTATAAATACGTATTTATAAATACGCACGTGACCCATGGGCGCGACATACCGTGACCAAATCCTCATATCATTGAAAAGATTGGAAATCGTAGATAGATATCATCAAATTAAAGTGTTAATTGAATAGCAAAATTATTACACATGGGTGGATTCCGAATTTGTAATATGTTATCAAAAACAACATTTTGAAAGTATTTACAGACGGTAAAATATTTATCGACGGAAAAGTTTACATTGAAATCACAATGTTGAACAAAATAGACAATTTTGCTGCACAGTAGTCTCGTGTTGTTTGCCGCCTTTGCATTCAAATGTACAGGAAGACCACCCGCTTTGTAGAAGGTCACTTCAAGACTTACTGGTCTACAAGCTGTTATGGCATCACAGCGGTGGTCATGTGCGTATTTATAAATACGTATTTATAAATATAGTCGAAGCATACTGTAGTAATATTAGATCATGGTTAAAGTTTTACACCGCTGTTTTGGTAATTGCATTTTAGTAAAATCTATTAGGTAAAATTGCTTTAATTGGTGTATTAACCATATCTCCACATTAATATAAAGTAACATATCACTAGACATATTTTGCTACTTAATGAGTTTGGAAAATATTATTATTATAAAGTAACATTTCACTAGACATATTTTGCTACTTAATGAGTTTGGAAATTATCATTATTATCATCATCATTTATTATCTCAAAATTATAAACCTTAAAGACCTGTTTCTCATTCACGTGGTTGTTACACTCAATATTAAGTACAATCTTACAGACGTCGCAATTAGATTTTATCTGAAAATCTTACTATGTACTACTTAACTAATTCCACGTCTTTTCATTCTAAGGGTTTGGTAGCTCAACTATACTCTGTAGTGAAATTTCATCAAAATACCTATATTTATTGAAAAATACCAGTGTTGTTATCATGGCTATTCAGTAGCCAACATTTCTACTTTTTATTGCAATTTGCCTGAATCAGTCTTTGTCTAGAAAAGCCAGTTTCCAATCCACAAGATTTCAACCTCCGCATCTAGGTTAAATCCTTAAATCCAGTTTGTAGGGGGCATCTATTAAGAGACAGTAAGAGACAGGTGTTTGGCAAAATGGTGCTGATCATCTTCATCTTAAAAAGGTACATATGGCTTATTAGTGGTGCTTCGGTAATCTACGCGATTTATCATCAATAACATTTTCCCGAAATCTGTTAGTAAGTAGACAAATGATCAACTAATAATTTTATTTATAGTGTCAATTTAATGCCAAGGTTTATGGAAGTTAATGCTAGTTTAGTTCTAGTTTACATTTCATATCGTTAACTAAAGTGTTATACCTATTTCTGGTGAAAGTTGAGGAACATACAATGAAAATAACAGGGATAGGTTATTGACCATGGTGTAATTTATTTAATGCAATCATATTATTTATCACCAAAATATACATTTTAATTAATGTGGTACATCCAGCAGCTAAATACGAGGGCCATTAAAATGTTCTACCTCCAGCATCACATCTCTGTTATCTTACGTGTCAGGAATTGATCTTTAATCTTGGCTACAAAATAAAAGTTATTTGATTTTTGGTTGTTAAGATGTGTTGGTCAAAGTATACATATTGGTACGTCGGAACGGTCTGAAAAGAAAGGCTTATTTTGATTAAATAGATTGCCCACATATACATTTATGTGGAAATTATTCGAGTTTTATTACTGAAATAGATTGCATTGCTTCATTTCTGTTTTACTGGGTATCATGTATTTTGCACAACAATATAGCCTTTATATTGACCTTTTTCATATAGGTTGTTGACTTCGATCGGGTGAGCACTTGTTGGTTAAAGTCGTATAAATTGGTTCATAAGTAAAAATCAAATAAGTCGAATGCACAGTTTTTATATTTTGTAAGTATATACGAGGTTATTAATAAACTGATCATTTTATTTCCACGTCAAGATGCATCCATTGCAGTTTTACTGGGCATCATACTAAGGGCTTAAATACGAATTACCCTTGTGTGTGTCTGTTGAACCCGTAGATGTTTGCTTCTCACATAAAACATGTATATTTATCCTGAGGAAACAGTTGGACAACCGCATCTTTAAAATATTTTTATGGCGATTATCCAAAGCTACAATATGACGCTTACTAATCTTTCCGATTCAGCTTTTAACCGTTTCTGACGTATCAAATCTGTATTCGCTTTAACCAACAACCAAAATTCACATTTTCATCGAAAAACTTTTATTTTGTAATCTAGATTTAAGAGTATAAACATAGATAATTTTAATATCCTGGCACGTAAGATAATAGAGATGTGATGATGGAGGTAGAACTTTTGAATGACCCTCGGATATTGATTATTTTGATTATTTTCAAATAATGTAATAACATGGCTACATTATGACATATTATGTGTAACTTGTATAGTGCCTTGTTGCAAAGCGACAAACTGAATTTGGACGACTGGGTTTAGTTTTTTGAACAGTGCTATATCAATAACAAAGATCTAAGCGTCTTCGTATATCTATGTGTTATTTGATGAAAATTGATTTGTTGCTCAGAGCTGAAAATGTACTCACCTTGAAAGGCTGGTAAAACAAGCACCTTTTGTAGTTGAGTTAAATATTACATCGCTAGAAATTGTGATCTATTTTTTACAAAGCTCCATTCAAGTGCAAGTTGAGTTAGGTTTTCAACTTTGAGGAACAACTCGATCAACTGGCATTTATCGTGTCTGTAAGAGGTACCGTAGTACAATATCAAATCGTTTTAATCCTTATTTGAGTCATGGCTGAGCTCAAGTCTATGGTAATTTACCTCATTAAATAAAAATGCGAACACACAATAGATTGTGTGAATCGAATTTAACAAGAGAAGTTAGAAAATATCACTTAGAGGTGAAGACACACTGTTTAGTTTCTCTGATCACTATCTTAGATAGTGACGTCATTACAAATAATTGACTATACAAGTATTGTGTTATCAATAACAAAAACGCTAACAATGGCTATTGCAAATATGTGTTTTAGATACGCAAACAAAATTGATTTGGTTACTCATAATTAACTTGTTACGAGATGTAATAATAATGGCTGATAAATAAATGATGTTTACCATTCACAAGTTTTAATAAGTCATTTGAAACGTTTCATATTTTAGTCACCTATAATGATATTATACAACAGTCAACAGAAAGCGCATTGCCTGCTTACTCCTTTTCGTATCCATTGAAAATATGTTTTTATTAACCAAAGAAAATAGAAAACAGTGTAGATATGTCTATATAATTTTGGTGGTAAGTCTTTCCAAGGCGTCGTTAAACACAGCCCGTCATGATAAATGTATGCATTGAATGTTTCCTTTCCTTACACAAACAAGTCGAGATATTTCCCCTCAAATGATCTCCGCGCTACTCTCCTTCTTGTTTGCCTATCTGCTTCATCTTCATCTACATCAAAAGTGGTATCCAATGTCTCTTTCGCTCTTTTGCCCATATTTAATAGTCCAACTGATGGATCTCTACATAATATTTCTCTTGCTAAGCATTTACAGTCTGATCGAAGATTACAACCCTGTGTCCTTTGGCAGCAAGCCCGGTTACCTCTTGAAGGTACAGCTAATGCAGCGACCAGCAGAGCCAGTGATGCCAAAAGGCACGCTAAGAACTTCATTTCTGAAAGAACAAATATAAATAAAACAAAATATTGAGCATAAACTGTTTCAAGTGGAAAAATTTAAAACAAAAGCTTGAAACTTGGCAAGTTTTTTTCTTCCCACTTTCTAATAGTGTCTCTTCACCCCAATTGATGATGTTAGTGTTCGAAAATCAAATGTGTCACTCATAATATCAAATACATATACTGCGCCAATAAAGTATCCTTACACTTGGAAAAATAGTCTGAACAATCTTGGGGGAAATTTATTTTTTCTAATCCTGCACCTTATGACACCACAATGAATCCAATGTGACCTCAAGAAGTAAAGTTACAAGCAATTGAATAGGCAAAGGTCCGGTTTTAAAAGTGACAAACTGGCCTATACAAAGCGCAAAAAGATTCCAACAAGCGCAACAAAGAGACAGCACAGTTTCTTCAATGAAGCGTTATTTAAAGCAGTTTTTATTTCAGTTTTTACTTCTCTGTACTTTTTATAACTTTCATTTTATTTGTCAGTTCTTTTGTTTCAGTTTTCTTTCGTTCCTTTTGTTTTAAATTAAAGCCAAACGCATAAATTAGCCATTCACCACTCTCAAACCAGATGTCTAGTCTGTGGAGTTTTGTATAGGCCAGTTTGTCACTCTTAAAACTGGACCTTCGTCTAATCAAATGCTTGTAACTTGGCTTCTTGAAGTCACATTGGATTCAATGTGGTGTCATAATGTGCAGAATTAGAAAGTGCATCTGTTAAGAAAACAAATTTACCCCAATATTGTTCAGTTTGGAAATTGGGAATATTTTTCCAAGTGTAAGGATACTTTATTGGCCCAGTGTACTATACCTCAATAATGGTGCTTTTAACATGATACTGCTTAACAACATATTCCTATTGTTACCATGTGTTACAATAATGACTGTATCGATTATACATGTGTTGGGAATGGTGTTTACCACAAAAGCTCTTAAGATTGTTGGATAACACTTTGTAAACAATTCAACGTATTTATGTCCGAAGTTTACGTGTAAAAGTATTGGAAACGTTGCTTACGATTAACACTGCAACGTGTTTACATGGGTATTTTTCATGTTTAAGCATACTGGAGTGTTAATAATTGTTATGAAAATACCCTCGTAATGTGTAGTAGTGGTAATCGTAAGAAACGCTTCCTGTACTTTTACACGTAAAGTAAGGACATCAATGTGTTGAAGTGTTTTATTCGTAAATTTTTACAATGTAAAAAACAGAACATGACAAAATCGGACCCGTCCCTTTAACCCTAGAACTACGAAGGGCCCAGCAAACACAAAACGTTTTCGACATCATTCGCAAAAGGTTATAAAAGGTTGTCAGAAAACGTCTAAATGTCGGGTTATATAAAGGGTACATTAATGGTATAAAACGTTTTCATAACATTAAATAACATTTGTTGGTAATTTACTGCACAGCAAACACAAATGTTTTACAGACAACATTTAAATGTCGGGTTATATAAAGGGTATAAAAACGTTTTAATAACATTCCAAAAACATTTTGAAAACTTGGTACAAATCATTCTAAACAGAATGTTATTTTGGGGTTGAAAAAATATTTTGCAAAAAATGTTTGCCCAAAATATTTACAATAACGTTTTTAAAATGTTTTCACGACCTTTAAATAACCCGACATTTAAATGTTATTAAAACGTTTTGTAAAAAAACATTTTAAGAACATTTCTTTGTTTACTGGTTGCAAATATTTTAACATAATGTTATTTAAATGTTGACAAAATATTTGGCCAAAAATGTTTGCAAATATAGTTTGCAATGACATTTCGAAACCATTTTAAAAATATTGTTGTAGTGTGTTTTCATACAAAACGTTTTAAAACGATTTCATGACCTTTATATAACCCGACATTTAAATGTTATTAAAACGTTTTATCTAAACCAAAACCCAACATATAACTTATTTAAAACGTTTTTGTGTTTGCTGGGGGGGGGTTGTACCACCCCACCCTAAGATTTTTTATCCGTCATAAAAAAACGCACGCGTTTACGCCCAAACGACCTAAGCTAATTGTAGATCCATCCTTTGCGCTCATTTTAGTGATAACATTTTTATTCCAGCACCTTACTTGGGGGTAGGACCGGCCGTCAAATATAACCATAGAGGGGGGGCCCACCATGGTATCTACAGTCATTTCTCTCTTGTAAAATTTTTCCAAGGGCTTCTAACTTTTTACTTGTTCGGTTGAAATAGTCATTTTAGTTTATATTGAGGAAAAGATTCGGTTAAAATCGTATGTGTGTAGAATACTTTTGTACATTTTCCCAAAATTTCCCAAATTTGCAGGGCGCCCTCACATTATGACGTCATAGCGACATTATGTGGGGGATGTTTGTACTTATGTTGGTATCACTGGATAGAAAAGACCCATAGCTATACATTGGTACCAAATATAATGGTATGTATGACGTTTATAATTGACAATTAGGGGGTTGAAACAACTCCCCTCTTCGTATTTCGTGTTATGACTCAGTAGATCTAGGGTTAATATCTATGAAATTAACAACATAATAATACACTTGTTAAAAGCGGCACCATTTTTTTCCTTTATGGGTCGGTCACCCACCGTTGTGTGGGGCACGCCAAATTACTTTCTGAATACGAGGAATGTCCTTTTGATATCAAATAGTTTTAATTTTTTGAAATTCGCGATATAATCAAATTGTATGCCAAATTATTAAAGATTGAATTGAAGATATACATTTCCCCCCAAAGACCTAACATTGATGTCAAAAATCATTTTTTTAATGATTTGTCATAAAATTTGTATTATATCGAGAATTTAAAAAATACCGAGCCCTTAAGCACACTTCATTTTAGAAAGCTATTGGTCCCTTTAAATGCTAAAAATGCAGCGTGTATTTTGAGTAGGTCCACTAAATCAGGTGAAACGCGATAAGTATTTACTAATAGCTTATCTTTAAAAAAAAAAGGAATGCTTTGATCTCATTTCTGTTTCAAATCAAACACTATACCAATAAACAACTCTTTGTTTTAAAATTAGATGTCCACATATGCAGTGGACACTTTGGCATTTAAACACTCATTTATTGTCACACCATTTAGAACAGTATTCTTGCTTGTTGGAAACTCTAGGGAAATCGTTATAAAACTAAAAAAGATGCACTAAATTAAAGTGATAGACAACATTTCACTAATTAGCTTAAACTACTACTGTGGCGCAAGGTATGTGAGCACAGCAACCGAATGCATTGTAACTAATTGAAATGTTGGGTATTTTTGGTGCTTAATTGTCCAGTATTTGAATTAAAGTTATGTTGTTAAAGTAAATATATGCGCAAGAAATATTGTTACTTTTTGTATTTGTAATGTGCATCTATAGTTAAGAAATATAGGGTACTGCATTATCCTTTGCACCCAAATAATGTGTCCAAGGCAGTAAAAACGTAAATAATGGGTGAGGCACAGCCAAACCCATTATTTAAACGTTTTTACTGCCGAGGACACATTATTTGGGTGTAAAGGATAATGCGTTGATGTTCGCTGTTATGGGAGAGGAACATAAAGTTCGTTGCCCTGGCCACTTTATTGATAATTAAAGGTCTTTCACGTGATGCGTTTCAACAAATCACATTTTGAATAATGAGTCGTGGAGGTAATAGAATTTTAAATAGATGATGATAATTTCAGAGATTGTCAAGGTCAATGTTTCTTGATTGTCAATACGATTGTTGTAATAACTTTATGTTAATTATATTAGTCTGAATGCAGGTATCGAAATGATGTGAAAGTTGGAGATATTTGCAAAGCACCTTTGAACAATTTTAAATTATCATTTTATTCATTCTCAAATTAAATATAAAAGTACGCTTTTAAAGATATTTCTCTTGATGAATTCGCTCTGAAAACAATGAGACAGTATACGTTGTGGTTTAAACAAACAATATAAACGATGATGAAATTATTTTTTGTAAATGCGAAATGTATTGTATTATTTATACGACCCTGCGTGAATGAAGAAAACCATATTTCTTAAGTAATGAAAGAATATAGAGAGAAATTAGCAAAAGGCAGTATCTGGCAATATATGACATAACAGATAAGACTTATTTTACATGGAGACATGTGTTTTTTAAGTCTGGTCTTATAGAGAGTAAAAGAAGTTGAATCACTCTGCTCTGTTAAGCAGATATATAGTAGTGACATGGAACGGCAGGGAGCAGACAGAACCAAAGGGAAGGGTCAATAAAAGGGGCCTTCATCAGAGTCTGGATGGCATACATAGGTAAGACAAGGCAAAGAAATGCACAAGGCGATGTAAGCGCGCGTTGTCCTTGAAACTCTTTTTTGTTATTGAAAGAAGAACAATAAGTCGAATTAATTTGACTTTATTACAGTATCATTTTTCTTTGCTAAAATGAGATTGCATTATGATCTCAGGTCGTCATTAATCTAATATATTGCAACGTGCTTTGTCTGATATATTCTTTATGTGTAAATTAGCAAGGGCAATGCACCCAAACAAACAATGGCATTATAATAATTGGATCTTTATCTGTTCAAATAAGAATACTTCTGTTTTATAACTTCTTTCTACCACTTAGGTAGAACTGATCATCATTGCATTTTTATTAACATTCGTAACATTTCCCTTCAACCACGGTTGTCCCACGTCAGAACAAACAATCACCAAAAATCCCAATATTTGGGGTAAAAATGCAAAATTTGAAGTATTTTTCCTCTAGATTTTCACTGGGCACAAAAATAAGTCATGGCTGAGCTCAAGTCCTTTTCTTATTGAGAATATCAAATTATGTTTAAATCCCAGTTATTTAAAAAAGGGGACAACAAGAACCCTAAACCTCAAATCAAGGCACAAATGTTCTGCATATATAGACTTCCACCGTATATACCGCTTATACATCTTAGCGTCTGTGAACCATTTGCTTCCTGTTTCTATAGGCATGCTAGGGTGACTGTCCTAAGTTAAAGCTTAAAACATTGTCAAGAAAGTGCTTCAATACCTGTGACTGGAAATAAAGCACATAAATGTGGATATACTATACTTATATTAGTGTCAAATTTAATTAGATTGATACACATCTGATGGAAATAATACTTCTTTACAAATATTAACGAAATGTTACTAACAGTTTGTTTTGCATTATGCTATGACATCTGTCCTTATTTATATAAATACGTTTTTACTAATAACACATGCCAGTAAAATTCTGAACGGCTTTCTTCCTACGATACCGGCCTTGATTTGTGTATACCCTGCTGTCACATTAATATTAGTCGAATGTGGACAGACAGATTAAAACGTGACCATAATGACGATTTTATGTGGGTACCTTTCATATGAGCGAAACTTAAAACGGAATGAAAGCAATGCAATAGTAGATGCCATAGCCTCACAGAAACGTTTCTATTGATTACTTCTCTAGACAAAACTGTGACAGTTTATTTCAAGATTGTTTGCGTAGCAATCTACACATAGGAAACAATTCTACTTGCTAACAAAATCAAATTTGAATGAGCAGAATAATTACTATTAAAGATCGTCTACCAAACATGCTACATATAAAGTATGTGTTAAAAAACGTGATCTGACGTCAGAAGTTTCGATTCCGAACAGCGAATCGAAACTTCTGACCAACAGTTTATTATGCTTATAGAACACTGTGTTTACATTTATTTGGAAAGATATATATATATATATATATATAGGCATTTCTGTATTGAATTGAAAGAAGCTCAAGAATGCTTAACATACAGGGTGATTCAAAATGAAGTAAACACATGTTTGTGGCGCTTTTGTACGAAAGCTAGAATCCGCTGTTAATGAAAATATTATTGAAAAGAGCAGATTCTGAACGTCTAAGTTAAAAATGGTTGTATTTGCTTACTGGAAACTCGAGTTATACTTATTTGAATAAAATCACCCATTTTTGTAGCTGCACACAGTTTCTCTTCCCAAACATTATGGCCTAAAGACGGGCTTCAAGAGTACTTTTTTATATTTTCAATATCAATTTCATCATATTACACTGCACACAAAGAAGCAAGGCAAGTACAATATGGCACTACAATAATGTTGACAAAGTCTTCAGTTTCCCACGGCTGATCGGATATCACGTATATGTAAGCAATATAAGAATATAGGCAAGCTTCGAATGTGACTCTAATGATCCGACAGTCTGAAGCTTCAGGGCCCTGAAGACTGCGAACTGCTAGATCACAAGTACACATTGCTAGAGTTATAGGCATACGTTGCAAATAGGCCCAAAGATCAGCAGCTCAGGACGCAATTCTCTTCGCAACATTTCCCAATCAATTTTCAGTAGGACCGTCCGGAAGACTATGAATTACACGAGTTATAACAGTTATCATGGTTATACGAGGATGCATCCATACAAACTACAGCCCCGTCATGGATTTTACATTTGAATATAGCGCCACACCAATCAATACACTGCACGAATGGTAAGTGAAGCCGTGTGCAGTTACAAAAATGGTTGGTTTTATTCAAATAAGTATAACTCGGGTTTGGTGTAAGCAAATACAACAATTCTTGTTTAATTTAAACGTTCAGAAACTGTTCTTTTCATTTTGTCATTTTGAATCATCCTGTATTAGGAAAATAGATTGATAAAGCACATATTCGGAACGCTACAAATTTGTGCTGCAACAGCATACCCGTTCTATATTTGCATGTCCCTTTCTCTCTTCTCTCTCATCGCCTCTCCGAAATGAACCCCCCAAAAAAAAACAACCAAAAAAAACAACAACAATGCAATGTTAAATAGCCATTGTGTCAAGACAAAAGAAATGGATTGTGTATAATTTACCCTTATAATTATTTATATAATATCCGAGCATTTAAAGTCTAATCCTGACGTATATGGAAATAGAAATTTAAAATATTTCTATCGCTAATTGATGTGTAAGCTCTAATCTAAAGTTTATGTACATGATTGAAGTTCCCTTCAAACTGAACCATCTATATTTGGTTTGAAAGTCAATGATGTATAGTGAGTTGGTTAACATTCAAACAGTATTGGCAGTGGTATCTACCACGAAGAGAAAATTCTGTTGATTGCTTGAAATTTATTTCACGTTTAGTACAGTTAAGGCAAGCTGTAGCTGTTTGGGTAATAGCATCGGGAGAAGAGCTTACGCATCCACCTGCTTCTAATGATAAAGGGACCGGTTGAATGTGTTTTCGGCTTTAAACATCTGCATTAAATATCCTAATCGCAAAGGAGAGACGTGTTTATTTTATTTCAAACTTTCTACTAGTTGGACGTCAAAAATAAAACACAGTAAAGACTTGAGTATATAGGTGTTTTGAAGAAAAATAAAATGATCATTCGCAAGAAATTATAATTTCTTCACTTAAGCATATAATACGTGGTGTTAGTTTCAAAGACATTTCAAAATACCCATAAAAAGGTATAATTGAAATTAGAAATCCGAGAAAGCATCTTGACAATGTAATTGATCCAATATTGAGCCTCACAGTACGGTATAGTGTACTTCCTATCTTTTGTAATATCCGCATAATTTGATCTTACGATGACCCCTTTAAATAAATCGCCTAGAAAACGTTATTTGATGTATTTCATGTTCATGCTTGACAAAGAGTCACGTCTTTCAGAAGTCTTCGTATGATACGCGGAAACTTACTATACAGGGTGTCTCAATAACAATAGGCCATGTGGAATGGGGTGCATAACATAAAAAATCGGCATGTAAAATGAAAAATGTTTCAAGATTCTAGAACCACAAAGTGTCTTCTATAAAATTCTTCAAAAATTATCAAAATCCGTTCACGCGTCACTGAGATAATTGGGATTCTACAAATAGACACATTTTTGGACCATTCCAATGGGGAAATACCCATTAAGAATCATGTGCTGCATTGTAGTTTATAATGAAATAAATAAAATGAAATGATAACATGTAAACTCCCAGTGTTGCTGGGTCGGAGTTCAAATCCAATCAATCAATCAATCAATCAATCAATCAATCAATCAATCAATCAATCAATCAATCAATCAAAGCAATCAATCAATTAACATATCAATCAATCAATTAATCAACCAATCTCCCAAAGAATGTTTTTCATACCTTTCTCTTTGGGTTGACAATATGTCAAAGTATGATCTACTAAATAATAGTGTTCACATTTCTTAAACTATAGTAGGGCTGACCTTTATATTGAAGTGGTTGAAACAATTGTGACTAAAGAAATTGGTTCCTTTAAAATGAAGTGGTCCAGATGATAGTATATGGTGATATAAACAAAACATGATAAATATCACCAATAACAGCCTATCCACCTCATTTATTTCTCACATTCGAAACTAGAATGCAACACATTATTGTTATTGTGTATTACCCCATTGGAATGGTCCACAAATGAGTATATGTGTAGTTTTCCAATTATATCAGTGACGCATGAACGGATTTTGATGACGTTTGCACCATTTTTTAGAAGATGCTTCATGGTTTTTGAATCTTTAAGAAAGTTTTAAATTTACTGTGAATATTTTAAGTTAGGTCTTGCAATACACAGGGCCTATTTTTTATTGAGACACCCTGTATAGAAGCGTTAAACAGTAATCATCTTCATAATCTTCATAGCAGTTCAAGGAAGTTGAATCAAGTGTAGAATAAGGAAATAAATCTGCGTAAACTAGAAGTGAAACAAATATACGTAGTATCAGTCGATGTTTGATTGGCCGAGTTTTACTTTGGTATTCACGTTTGTGTTATGTGATATGTTTAGTTACTTAGTAATGTGGAAATACAAATATGAAGATTCTTGATTATAAAAGTAAAGCAGGTGGGGTGCATCAGTTCTTCATTTATTCTACACTTTTCATTATTATTATTATTTCACCGAATAAACTATCCATGTTGCAACCATTGCCGTTACTTTTGTATCATCTATACATGCCAGAAGAGTGGTTTGATGAGTTCCAAATGTGTGTGTTTTTGCATTCACATGTTATTAAATTGATTACAATTATATATAGGCTACGATATGTTTTAATTCACTGTGTTGTGTCTGGTGCTAGGGAATTGTGGTGTTAGTATTGTCACACGAACTTGAAAACTCCAAAAGTAATGTATGTAATAAAAAGATTATGTACCCATTGCGTACATTTTAACAAGTTTATAACTTTTATCATGTTTATTGTAAACGAACATGGATATGACTACGTGATATGTCTTACGTCGGTGAGGCTTAGCAGAATTTGATGTAATTTAAAACACCCTACATTAAAGTGGTCTCTTGAATGTTTAATTTCTTCATTTGTTCTACTCTTTTCATTATTATCATTATTCCATGTTGCAACCATTGCCGTTACTTTTGTATCATCTAGACATGCTAGAAGAGTGGTTTGATGAATTCCAAATATGTGTGTTTTTGCATTCACATGTTATTAGATTGATTACAATTATATGCTACGATATTTTTGATGAAAAATTAGATTCTGATGTAGGGAAATACATTCACTGTGTTGTGTCTAGTGCTAGGGAATTATGATGTTAAATATTGTCACACGAATTTGAAAACTCCAAAAGTAATGTATGGAATTTATTCTTAGAGGGCGATTGTTTCGGCAGATGAAAATCTAGGCATAATAATCAGATAATCTCACCAATATAAAACCCGAAAGACCTACAATGATATACCTAAATTGGACAATGCTGTTATACCTTTTTAACAAAGCATTCCAATACGGCAAAACATAATTTGTTCTTAACACAAGATTAGACGCACCTCAAATTTTCTGTTATAGAACGATCTTTAGAAGGCAGATACATCGACCACCACAGTCCATGCTGCAGCTCGTCAGAAGTCTTCAAACACATACACGTCGAATCCCAGGGACACCACGTTGATTTAGACAAAATGAAGATCCTCGACCGGGAACCAAAGTATTTCGGACGTGGTGTTACGGAGGTTACCAAGAGTGTAAGGCAAAGCGTTGGGGTCAAGTGTCTAAAAGGTCACTGATCCCAAACTTAGGTTGCCAGTCTCCCGATGAAGGTCGAAGTTACGACCGAAATTTTTAAATAGGTCTAATCTTGTGTTGAGATCAAATTTTTAAATTAGGATGTCTACCAACGATGTTGGTCCAACACAGATGGACTTTTCATACAAAATATGATAATTTTACATTAAGACAATTCAACAGATGATTTTTGTTGCTTACTGAGTAAATGATACTTCCAGATTACTCGCGCACACAATTGGAAAACATGTCAATTTGCAAGGAATCGCAAACTTTATAAATGATTAAATAAAAACAACTGTTCATTATCTGGTGGTATTCGGTGAAACCCTCTCGTCAAAGAAAACATTAATGTTTAATTCTAACAGGATATGAGGCACTCTGAAAAGTACAGCAGTATTCAATTTAGAAAATAAAGAATGTGAAGAAGAACCGACTGTGTTACTGCTACATAGTTAACAACTTCAAGTAGATACACTATTGTATTTTTAGAGTCAGCACAGTAGCTACAAAATTCTTAAGATAAACACAAGGGATTCCATGATGGAAGAAGCATTCGTAATGAGAAGCAAATTGATTAAATGTGCAAGTCCGTTGATACATCTTGCCTCGCAATCAGAGAATGGATAAGAGGAACCGATTTATATTACTCCAACTTCATTTGTTGAAGAAACGTTATAGTAGTACAGTGGTTGGCCACCTGATCATGGCCTCTCTTAATCCTAACCGCAATCCTAACCTTAATCTTAAACCTGAAACCTAAATGTGTTCTCTTCGGATGGTGAATTTTATTTTAAAGTCTTGCCGATTTGTTTTTAAATGTAATAAGTTTATGACTTGATTATTTTACAAATGTAATTGAAAATCCATATGACAAATGACAAATGATCAATATGACTAATGCATTAAAATAAGAACAAACAGGTGCAGTATTGTTAAAGAGGTCCTTGGATCCTATCACCGAATCGTAAGTTTAATATGATTAGAATTGAATGTTTAAAAATGAATTATATGCAACACACTAAAACCATTCAATATAAATAAAAAAATTCAATAAGTGATCATCAGTTAATGACAAGAAAATAGATACCATTTAAAAATGTATTCACTGTAGCGTCGATTTGTTCAAACCATTTAATAATAAGACTATGTACCCATTGCGAACATTTTACCAACTTTAGAACTTTTATCATGTTTATTGTAAACTTACCTGGATTTGACTACGGGATATGTCTTACGTCGGTGAGGCTTAGCAGAATTTGATGTAATTTAAAACAACCTACGTTAAAGTGGTCTCTTGAATGTTCAATTTAAAGTATTTGCACAGGCGTGGTAACGTACAATTGCGGGGGAAAAGGTGTTAACGGCACAAATCACCGCATTAGTTACGTTCTTAGGGAGTGCATTTTGTAAAACGCTTGAAAATTAAATTGCATGTTACGAATATCAAGTACCAAAACTGTGCGAGGCGTTTCACATCAAATGTAGGGTGCACTTCTATCTTTCAACGTTAATACATCTAGGATAATTGTTTTATAAAAATCAATACTGACCTTCCATTATTGACGGAACAACCGTTATGATACACTGTACGAAAACTAATTATATCTTCACCAACTATAGTGTTCTTTGACTTTAATACTAAATGTACTGAACTATTAATTATACCAGTATATTAAGAAGGTGTCGTCCGTCCTTTTCACATTTTACTGATATTACTAGGTAGTGAATTAAACAGTGATGCATTTGCATGTTATGATGGTTATAATGCGAAATAAAATGGTTAATCATACCCCGATGTATTGAGTTTTCTGTAATCGTTAAGTATCTAGCATTCTAGTTTCAGGTACTCTTAAATTTAAATATATACACCTATATCATGATACCAATCGATCAATACCATGACGCGAACTTTAAATAACAAAACACTCACTGCAGGGGAAAGTTCTGCAGGTATGTGGCCTGCTTGCTGGAAAGATGAGATACGTAACACAAAGAGTTTGAAACGCCTTTTTCATTTAGTTATGTCAAGATGTAGGTAATTTTAAATTGATTTAGATTAGTAAAAGGGGAGATCTAATGGGCCCGTACGATTAACTACTACTCAGTAGTATGTTTTAAATGTTAGTGGTGCATCATTCTTTTGAAAACAAATCGCTTAAGAGAGAGAAATGTAGAAGGATACAACTCAAGGGAAACGTAAGGGAAATTTAAGGTTCGGAAAATAAGAAACTAAACTTTGTGAATTGAAATAATTGGCTTTCTTTTCAGTCTAGAATAATATGAAACGAATGTGACAATTGAAATGTTTATACGCAAGGTTTGGAAAGTAAGAAATTAAACTTTTTGAATTGAAATAATTGCCTTTCTTTTCATTCCAGAATATAAGAAACGGATGTGACAATTGAAATGTTTACACGCAAATTTTAGAGTATTCAAAATGTGTTTCCTTAGCAAATCGTCCTATGAGAGTTTTCTCATTTCCAGAGAACATACTTTGTAATATTCCTATTTTGCTCTTTTTTAAGTGTAACGTCATTTAATATGAATTACCGCAGTTCGAGATCAAAACATTTTTTTTTAAGTTTTAAAAAGTAAAACATCTCTCTAATCAATAAATAATACCAAAACATGGTATCAATATTAGACATACCTGTTCCTGATAGCTAACTACTACACGATAAGCAGCAAAACTAGTTGCTGAGGTTGAAAGACGCCGGTCCTTTGATGAGTCGCCCAGTCGTTATATCTTCACCAAATCATCCAAAAGAAGAAATTAATAGCAGAACGCAAATAAAATACAGCAAAACTTTGGCTGTCTTCTTGTTATGTCAACCAGATAAATTCCGAGGTTTCTTTTCCTTCTCTTTCTAATAAACAGTAAGCAAAGTATGTTGAAATAAATCTCCACGTCGAAGACGGCTCTGCGTAGTCTGATGCGTTCTGTCGGTGTAACATATAGATGTTCGTCCACCAGTCTGCGCTTAATTCGTCAAGTATAAATGCAATACTTGCACAATGTCGTCACATCAAATGCTCTCCTATTGGTTACTAGCTCTTCACTCATTTGCATATAAATCACCCCGATGTTTAAAGTACCTTCTGTTACTGGTACAAGTTTGCACTAAAACCTAAACACGTAATATTCTAATCCTATTTGACGTAATTCGTTCAGTGGTATCTCATTGAGATGATCAAAGAGTTTACATCAAGTTGAAAATTAGTGATGGGGCATAGATCCAACAAAACCGGTTACAGTTGCTTTCATTTATCAACCGAGCCTAGATATACATGTACCGTAGAGAGTGCTCTTAGTGTTACACATAACGTACTCTTTATTAAAATACCTAATGTATTTTCCTGGTTTTTTTTTCACTTCCGCTCGGCATAGATTCCATTAAATCAAGCTCAAAGATATATTTAGCCTTTTTTTAACAACTTCGGTAAATTGAAGCAATTATTTTGCTAAAACTATCACTTGTTTTGATAAAAGAGCAGTTCCACTACCCTTGAATAGATTACCATAGTAGTTTAAGTAAAATAGCACAAATAACTGAGATACTGCAATGTAATTAGTGGCAGTAGTAATATGAAATTATCGAATGGCCAACATTGACACTTGCCAGGTCTTCTTAGCTAGGATCAATTAAAAATATTGAATTCCAATAATGTAGAGTGCGAATGATATAGACAAGCACAGGATGATCAAATATAGGGTTCTGATGGTTAATATTGTAGATGCAATTAAAAGCTATCATAGGTGCCTTGTGAAATCGAAAATGATTGACAGGTTTACTAAAAACATGACTAAGGAAGAGGGTGTTGAAAGCATCGCCTGGTATTTAATTTATGTCTTCTGTGAACTTGTTACGGTTTATGCAAATGGACATCAGCTTTAATACCAGTCCTCAGCGTAGACTTTCTATGAACAGCTGTTGGCTGATTCGGGATTTGATAAAATGATAAATAATAATTGATAAATAATATTATCAGATGTTTTACTGCCTCCGAATTCATGAACCGAACACATTAAAAGGGCATTTCGTGACCCCCCTCCCACTTTTCTAAAAAAAATTCGTTTAGCAAAAATATCGTCAAATTTGAATTTCGTTTTGGTATACCAGAACGAAATTACATACAGTGGCCTATGAAGCAGTGTAATACACATAATCATGCATAACTCACAAACGCAAAATCGGAATCAACTGAAATTTTGGAAATAAGCTTTTTTCCTGAATATCTACTGACAAATGTCATAAAAAGAGGATGCTAGGATCACGAAATCCTCCTTTAACTTCCATGAATACTAAATATAAATTTCGCTGCAACTTTCAAATATTGGGTTTAATACTTTCATTTAAATGTTCATGTACTCTGCGAAATCAATATTTAAACCATTGCAACAAATCAGGTGTCATAATGCAGAGATATAAAATGTTGTTTTCAATGTTGCAAATTATAAATACGTTAACCCGTTGTACGATAATGGTCATTCATTAAGAGGATAATTATTGTTTGATGTATTGGTCTTTCACCCTCAATAATAATGGGAGAATTCACAGCATACAAATGCACGGGGACTTTGACAGTTGGACAATAAATAGTCTGTATTAGTCTGTGATTAAATTATTTAAAGTGGCATCAGATAATTTGTTGGGATGATTGACATCAATTTGGTAACACGTCGAGTGAACTCTAATAATTATGTGAGTAGATCATATAAATTGGCGAAAATGGTGAAAGTTTCTACTGAAGCTTGTAACAAAAATGTTGGTTCGAATTCGTTTTTTGTTTTAAATTTTGACACTAATATTATTAAAAAGAATGCAGTTTCATGGACCCTGTGTCGGAGTCAAAAAATAAGCTACTTAATTTTCGGAAATAGTACTTCAACCTAAATATGCCAAAAGACTCCTACCTGGTATTTAGACCATCATATTTCTGTAGTGTTCACTAATTAACATTAAAGGAGCGCTGGGTCAGTTGAGTTGGCGTAAAAAGGGCGAAATAATTACATATCTGCTTTTCTAATCGAAGAATTATTTTATAATTGGGACTCAAAATGTAACAGCCGTTGACGAGGTTGTAGATGTTATGATACCATATAATTTGATTCTAATTCATCTGGGCTCTAATCATCATGATCATGGTGAAATTAGTTTAAAACAATAAGCGATAATTACAATTAGAATATATGTGGGAGTAAGCTATTACTTTCCTCTGATTTGATTAAATGTAGAGGATCGTACCATGACTTGAAGCATAGATCATCTGAGTATGTTGAGTATGCATATGATGTAATTAACACAAGGGTGTTTTATCTTTCTCAAAAGTCAAAAATATCTTGGATAAACTATGAGATTTTATCAGTTTCGCTAATGTTTGAGCGTCCCGGAACATGTCGGTCATACAGTGTGTTTATAGTGAATATACCGAGTTTTCAGCTGAGTTTTGAGTATGCCGTATACGATAATCCTTGATACACTGAAAATCTGGCTGTTTATAGTGAAACACAGTTACCGCACAAATTATTTACCAACTAACTTATACCGTACATTTTCAATGACCCCAATGTCACAGAGGGAATTTGTAAATATTGTGGCGCGAGCTATAAACAGCCCATTCAGCAGTGTGATCATGGCGGCGAATATGTAACTTCTGTTTTGATAGAAATTATACCGCAATGTGCCGCACATCTGCTCTGACTATAAACACGCTGGAAGATATATGGCGCTTAATGTCTACGTTACCATACAAATATCATAACATTTGCATGAAAATAAACCCATGACAACCATTAATTGCACTAAACGTTTTAATAATTAAATTTACGATGTTTCAGTACGAGGCATTATTATAGACTCAGTCGTATGTATAACGGTTTGATTTCAGTCAAGAGTTTAAAAACTCCTCGGATGTAAATGAAACTACAGAACAACGACACATTGCAATGGAAATTTGAAATTGCAATGCTGACAAATCACAACTCTCTTTAGTAATTGTCCAAATGGCAGATTTAAATAAAAGCAGAAAGGCTGAACTGTCCTGAATTTCTAGGAAAATATTAAGTTACTAGACAAATAAGCTGTTTCAATATTTATCTAGATGTCAGGTTTGAAGTTTAAATCGATCAGTTCGTCGCTTTTTGTTTTATTGATTTGAAACATTAACCAAGGACCTTATTTCTTGTTCGTTTCAACTTGGCACAGTTTCCAAATTGTTTGGAGTCGTAAGTTGGGCAAATTGGAGCAAAAGACATTGAAAAAGAATTAGAAGGATGTGATTTAGGCTAGGGGATTACTCAGTAATGGATTGCTTCATTTAAAATTGATATGAACAATCTTGACTAGCCACGCAACAGTCAATTACATTTAAATCTATTATTCTACCAATGAATAATAATCGTAGAAGACTACGCATAAATGTCTTTGAGAACGAAGGAGTAACCCGTTAACTATTGACCATTGTGACGTTATTGAGAGCACAAACTGTAGCGGTTTCGACAATAATTTTTTGTTTTTTTCATATGCATTTGTACTCTATTTAAGGCACTACATTTTTTTGGTCCTATAGCGTTATCGGTGCCCGAAGAGGTACCGATGACACTTTTTATCGTATCCTGAATATTTGTACAGTGCATTTGTTTTTTATTTAAATCAAAAACAATAACACTATGAAATTCTTAATTATTATGCTTGATACAATTTATTATATCTCCAGGGAGCGATGTTAAGAGTCATCGGTACCTAACCGGGCACCGATAATTCTATAGGACCAAATTGAACGCGGTGCCTAAGTTGTACCATATTGTTATGAATTGAATTATGCGATTGTTTTACGAACAATACCATATAACGAAAAAGAAAATCTGGTTCTATGTGCCGCACACACAGAATATTCATTTAGTTATATTTGGCGCCCTTTTTTGGTAATACAAAACATGCAACAAAAGGCAACACTAACGACATAATCGGGAAACTATAATGAATTACTGTATAAACATGAACGAAATGGTGGTCCATATATTCTTGATGTTTTGCATTTCGTTTTCATTTGTAAAGCATTAGGAAAGCATTATATTCGTTTTGCTTGTTTTTTGTTTTCATTAAAACTTATATTGTTATAAAGTGAAAAGTTGGGTATTGAAACAATTAAGACCATAAGGCCAAAAAAAAATATTGTTGTGTTGCCCTCAAGTGGGAAAATGGGAAAGTTGGGTCGGACGGTCGGATTTCTTTCAAACCTTCAGTTTTTTAATAAACCCCTCAAATATTAAATAATGCTTCTTCAATTAGGAAACATGTGTCAATTTTGACTTCTGGATACCTGTTAGACATCAATTAAAGACTAGTATTTCAATAAAATATTAATTTTAAGTGAAAAACGTTGATTTTTTGAACAAATCTGTACAAATCATCATTCAAAAAACAAAACAAAAAAATGCCGACCCTGATTTTTCAGGATTTAGGGTCGGGCGGTTGAGGGAAAAAAAACAAAAAAATTTGGCCTAAGGATGATTTGTAAATTAACTCATAAGTCAAACATAAATTGGAGCGACATAGTTATCATTTTACTTTATTGGTTCACATAATGTCCTTTAATAAACTATTCAGACATCCATGTAAAGAGCATAAACTTCCTCGAGCAATGACATACAAATTCCTCTGTCGGCGATTTCAATATCAGTTGTTCTAATACATTATGACAGAATACTTGTATGAACCTTAATGTGCAAGGCTGGCAGATTGGTTATACTTTCTTAAATAGCTCGTTATTTTAAATATATCTAATCCGTTTGTGAAATACTAAATACTTTGTAGTTGAAACATTTTTGTCAAACGACAAAATGAAGAATATACAATACCTACAATCCTAAACTGATACCTGTCACTAAAACCGTAACGGTATGTCTGCTTCAAAAGATGGATATTGATATTGGAAACAATTAAATGTTAAGTAAACTGATCTTCCATCCAAGTATAGATTTTTCTATTCGACAGTCATGTCTAAGGTCATGGATTAGGCATTCTAAGAAAATTATTGACTTAGGATCATTTTCAAAGTAGTATTAACCTTGTACTTGTACTAGACACATTCGTTGTATGATTTTCTATTATCTATAATGTGTATACGTCTTATGATTAGCGGGCTCTTAAGGGATCTGGAATGAGCGTTTTGAGCGTTTCGACAGTATTTTTTGTGGGACATTAGAGCACATCAGACATATCGAATTGCATTCTGAATACGAAGAATGTCTTTCTGATATCAAATAATTTTAATTTTTGAAATTCGCGATATAATACAAATTTTATGACAAATTATTAAAATTTGATATTGTTCACATTTTTGATATATAACAGTCCTCGCAGTAAATTGTATAAATCTAATGACATATTCTTAAAGTGTATGTAGCTGGGAGGAAAAGCCGACGATCAATTGAAAATTTCGACCTTTCATATTGTAGATATGGATTTTGTTCCCCAAAAGACCTAATTTTTTTTTGAGTTTTGGGAAAAAAATCCATATCTTCAATACAAAAGGTCACAATTTTCAATTGATCGTCAGCTTTTCATCCCACCTACATACACTTTAAGTATAAATCATCAGATTTATAGAGTTTACTTCGAGTACTGTTAAATATCACAAATATAATTTTTTAATCATTTGCCATAAAATGTGTATTACATTGCGAATTTCAAAAATTAAAATTATTTGATATCAGAAGGACATTCTTCGTATTCAGAATGCAATTCGATATGTCTGATGTGCTCTAATGTCCTACAATAAATACTGTCCAAACGTTCATACCCCACCCCGTAAATCATAGACCTGCCCCTAATATTTGTTAAACTTCATGAAATAATCAAATGATATAGATTCTAAGAATGTTGTATTACGCTTTGTACGAGTATTTCGAGTATGTTGCAAATAATGATAGTCCTGTTTAGAAGAAATGCCAAAGATCGTCGAGGGAGAAACTGACTGAAATGGTTGCGGATTACGGTTTGACATATCGGACTTCAGATTTTTGACATAAAGTTTGGACAATCGAAATAACATGTACACAAATAGATGCATTAGGTGCATAGGTTATTAATCAAAGTTGACAAAGGATGCAGGGTTGAGATTTCTTCATATTCGTTTGATTATATTTTTTTAAAGATGATAAAAACATAGCATAAATATAATTTATTCCCTCTTCCTTACATAATTAATGTATTGTCTCTTATGTTATAATATATACTTAATATTATAAATTTAATTATTTATAAATATTAATCATGCATGACCCCATCAGTAGGCATCCATAGAAAATAAACAATTTTGCTGCGCAGTCATCTCGTGTTGTTTACCGCCTTTGCAAAGATTGCATTCAAATGTACTCAAATGTACAGGAAAGACCACCCGCTGTGTAGAAGGTCACTTTGAGATGTAATGTCTATTTATAAATATAGTCGAAGCATACTGCTTGGTGGGGAAAGTTTTTTGTGTGTGATATTGGGGATTTTTTTGCTCATGTAGTGGGGTAAGTTTTTTTTCCAAAAACTTCCAGCCCCACCCTGGGAGTCAAATGGTGCGTCCCTTACGGCACAGTACGATGTTTGAGATACATTAGTGGGTAATTTAGCAGGAGTCGGTTAACATCAATTAAATGGTGGTTTATAGACAAGGCTAACCAAAAAGAATAAAAATAAATAAATATATACAACATTTGTCAAACAAATGACGAGTGAAAAGAGTTACCAAACGGCAGGAATTTTTGATCATGTAAATCATAATATTGAATAGTTTTAACCTGAAGGTATAACGATTATGATATCCCCAGTACCAAGTAGTTTAAGCCGAATCGCACCTGTTTCCTGTGTGGGTTAATATTATGTTGTAAAATCTACAGGATGGTGGGTTTACTTATCTTGTTTGTAATACTTGTAATACGTACCTGATGAAGAAACTGAAACTGCAAGACATGTAGTGCAAATTTAATATTAAGTCAAAAAGACCTTTTTCACAAGATCATATCTTAAAATCCTGTCCATCAAATTAAACCAAAATTACACACAGGATAACTTCAATACTCTACTCTAAACACATGTCAGTAACCAAGCTGTTGTCCAACTGACACAACAGCAAAATGCACTGACATGGAACAGCTTCCTTGACCACATTCACAGTCCAATAATTGGCACCCAGCACATGTATTATGTTTGTACCGTTTTCTGACACTTCTGTGGGCTCTGAAATTGGTCATTTTTGGCCACCTAACTTTGCCTGTTTTTATGCATACATTTGTTGTTTGGTTTATCGTGTTTGATTATGTGCACAGTGATGTTTTGTGTCCTCGTCCGTTTGATTCATCATTACCCACTTTTTTGTAAGAAGGATACACACATCCCAGCAAACACAAAACGTTTTCGACATCATTCGCAAAAAAGGTTATAAAAGGTTGTCAGAAAACGTTTTTAAAACGTTTTTGTGTTTGCTGGGATATTTTCTTGTAAATGTTTAACAACTTTTTACCGTTTCCGGAATATCAAATCTTATTTTGTTGTGAAATCGCCTGCACAAATTTGGAAACTTTATTATTATAAATTTGTAGTTCCTATTCAAATGTTTAATCATGCCAAGTTTTAAGAAGCTACCAAAGACCCTCGTAGGTATAGGGCCATATTTTTTTACTGATGTTGGTTTGAAATGACTAAATGTACACTAATATTATTCAGAAGAATGTAGGTTCATGTCACCCCGTTACGGAGGCGAAGAATAGTTGCTTAATGTGCTGAAATTGCACTTCAATCTTATTTCTGTAGTGTTCACTGTTGGATATTTAAAGGAGTACTTGGTCAGTCTAGTTGATGTAAAAAGGGGCGAAATAATTACATTTGCTTTTCTTGTCGTCGAATTATTTAAAATCTCATTATAATATAATCGGGAGTTGTTATGATACCCTAGTCTAATACTAATTCGTCTGAGCTCCAATTATGACGGAATTAATTTAACACAATATGAGCGATTATAGCAATTAGAATTTGTGCGGGAATATGAAATTACTCTTCTCTGATTTGATTGAACGCCGCGGCGTCATTACGTTTTGTTTCCTGGAGAGATTTGATCATGTCTCACTTCCTTTTTCAACCAAATTGACAGTAATAACTCTTGTAGTGAAGGATCAACATTTAACCACAAATTGCCTCGGGCAAAACTCACATCCTGGGAACTAAATACCACACAAGGTCATTTTTATGTAACTCATTGACCCATGTGTGCCATATACTGCCTCTAGCTATAATGACAGCCTGGTGATGTGGTAAATCATTGACAGATACCAAACTCAGGAGGAAATTCAATTTTTGATCAATTCTCTACAGGTAGTGAAACATAATGGTTATATTTCTGTTCAAGTTCTAGTCGGGATCAAAGTTGTATCAATATTCAATAAACACATCGTATATCATTTTACGACATAGTACACATAAGCACTCTATGCTGTTGTGATGGAATGATGAAATTACCCGCTTATTGATCTTTGTTAAACGTTGATTTGATAAGAGGATTATACAATTTAGGCAATTCAAGCTCTTCATCATGAGAATTGCTCGCCAGATAAAAACTGCTTTAGGTCATCGCAGATGGGCTTTTGACTTAGTTGAAAGTCATGAAACGAAGCAGCCCACTACAAGTCAACCTACGCGCACAAATCAAAGCACTAAAGTACATTAAAAGCAAAACCGTCATCTCAATTCCTTTTGTGGACGGATTGTCTCAGAAATTACAACGAATTCTAAAATTCGATGGCTTTTCAACCTCTTTTAGACCCGATACCTTCTTGTATCACCTAAGGATCCTATGCCATTTGAAAAAGAAATTAGGAGTCTTATGTCTATGAGATCCCCTGTCAAGAGTGTCCTGAAATATTATCTTATCAACAAACTACAGCATGTCCAGAACAATGCCGCTCGCATGTTTTTAAGAACTGAACAGAATTAACACATTACTCTAGTCTTATAGGCAGCTTCTTTGGCTTTCCTGCTAGTTTCCTGCATAATCTATAAAAAAATAGGCTTTTTTGGCGTTGACAGCGTTGTAAGGGGGCTGTATGTTGACATGTTTGGCGTACATTTTGTTGTTGTTGTATCCGGCTTTATGAGTACATCCTCATTCAATATGTGTTTGTTTACATGTTGGCCGTACAATTTGTTGTTGTTGTATCCGGAATTCTGAGTACCTCTTCATTAAATGTTTGTGGCTATTGTTGCAGTTGTATTTTTATTTCATTCAATATAAATTTAATAATTTTTTCAAGGGAAATTCCTTCACCATAATTGTATTCCAAATCGCAATATTCTACATGTATCTGCATAAAAATAGACTGTACAAAAGCATGAATATCGCCCTTTCTCGGTTTCTGCTCCCAAACTCTTCCAGCATTTTCCATCTACTTCTGACCAAGCTTCTCTCCAACGTCTTTTTTGTCTTTCTCTTCTCCTCTTTCAGGCCTTGCTGCCATTATGTAAGTCTCTTCGTCCACCTGTTACCTGTCTCTTTAGTAAATGTCCAAATGGTAGCTTAAATGAAGGAAAAATAAAGCTAAATTGTCCTAAATGTTCTAGTAAAATACTATGTAACTAGACAAATAAGCTGCATCAATATTTATCTAGATGTCAAATTTGAAGTTTATTGATCAGTTCGTGGTTTTTGTTGTATCGATTTAAAACTTTAACCAAGCATCTTTATTTCTTTATCAGTTAGCAGCCTGCACAACCGATTCTTTAGAAATGCTTAGTCGCGCTGAAAGTCGATCGATACATGTTAAAATCAGCACAATTCAGAGATACACCTTTTTGCTATGAAATTAATTTTCTCGGTCAAATATAAAGCAATATTTTTTTTTCTTCAGTAATGTCAGTTAAAAACTTGGTGCTTGGATATACATTTTTTTTACAAATTCTGGTGTTAAAATTAAGCATCAAATTGTGTCTTTTAGTGTGATATTTTTGATTTTTATAGGCCTTCAGTTCGCACGCGAGCTTTTTACGGAATTCATTTTTAGCGTCTCAAACTAATATAGTTTGCTAAAGAAAGATATTTCCCACCTCTGTAAAGCACATCGTGTGGTCTATATATTATAGTTTTGTTAGAATTTCCGTTTTTATTTTACCCTTTTCCCTTCATACTCCGAAAATGTCTAACCAGGGATATCTCAGTACTTTTATCTCGAGAGCAACCAACAGAAATAGTCGATATTTCCTTTGTTGTTTATCCAGGTCAATTTTCCATTGAAAGCAAATTGCCCGACCAGCGATTAAATCCCCAATTGGGTGTTCTGGTTAAACATGATCAGTAGGAGCGCTATAGGTCTGGGAATTTCTTTGCTATATTGAAGTTCTGGCAACACTATAGCCATGCCGGTATTCCTATTAAACCCAGGGATATCGATCCACAATGCTAGTACTACACGTGTTGATTTTGACATTTTTTCAGCCGACAGTGAAAGATGGTGAAATCAAAACGGAAATTCTGACAAAACTATGATATATCGCTCACGGTGATGTGCGTTAGAAAGTTGGGAAAAATCCTTCATTAGCGAACTATCTTACTTTGAAAAGCTAAAAGGTTGATCCAAAAAAGGCTCGCGGACAGAGTTTAAGCCTATCAAAATTGAAAATCTTACACTAAATGACTAAATTTCACGCCTAAGTTTAACACTAGAATTTGAAAAAAAATACAGTATCAAGCACTACAATTTTTCCTGACATTTACTGAAAAAATGAAAATGATTGCTTTTCATTTGGCCGAGAAAATTAATTTGACATCGAAAAGGTGTAACTAAAAATTTAGCTCATTTCAACACCAAATTCGATCGTTTGTATTGCCTCATTAAATGACTGAGTGAGCCTTGCCAAACAAAAGAATCGGTTGTGCAGGCTGCTAACTGTTATCGTTTTAACTCGGCACAGTTGCCAAAATATTTTGAGCAGTAATTTGACAAATTAGAGCAAAGGACATTGAAAAACAATCAGAACTATGAGATTTAAGCTGGAGGAGTACCCAGTAATGGATTGCTGCATTTAAAATTGATGTGAATCATCAACATACTGTGTTTTTGAATATATTATTATACCAATTAATAATAATCGTAAAAGACTACGCATGGCTCTCTTTGAGAACGAATAATCACCTTTTTTTTAGTATAACTCGTAATTTTTAGCAATGATTCTTAGACTTACCTGCATGTATGTCCAAATAGGTCAAGTCACATTCAGTTTGTCGTTAACGCTAGCAAACGTGTGTAAAACAAAGATTTGCAGTCAAAATGATATCCAGATTTTGAAATTATTTTGGATTTTGGCGCACTAAAAACATATATATATTAAATTTATAGGTGCAAAAAGCACGAAAACCTTACCATTTTAGAATATTGTGACGTTTTGTGCATAATTTCGCCATTTTTTACTAAAACATCGATTTATCAGAATTCCCTTTTGACAACATTGCACGATTTTTGTGACAAGATGACTCGTAAAATATGCAAGCAAAATGTAAATATTTTGCGCTACAGTTTACAGCACATCACAATCTGGGGAATGTTTTCTCACGTTTTGAACTTATTTGTTTTAAACAAAAATATACACCATAATATGCAATTTTCTTTTTATAAGAATGACAAAATTGGTTTTTGTACATGTTTTTTTTTTCTATATTTTGAAAACCGAGGTGAATTTTCAAATAATGAAAAAGAAAATCTTCTCTAATTTCACGTCTCTACTTTCAGAAAAGGTAACTGAAATGTTTTTACAAAAAAAGTGTATTTTTGTGATTTTGTCGTTTCCATTCCACAAATTTATAGTTTTAAATACTTTGGACTTAAACTTCAGAAATAATGAAGTCGGAAAAGATCCATATTCACTTTCATTACTCTCCCCTTAAGTTGTACCAATTGTTATGAATTTAATTATAAGATTGTTTTACGAAAAACAAAATCTGGATCAACATGCCGCTACAGCATACATATTTATAATAATAATCAAACATCCTATTTTCCACCCTATATAATATGTAACATAGCGTGATCTAAAACAAGAATTTGTCTTTAAAAAAGACAAGTTCACGGATCTGGTGTATAGTACATGTACTTTGAGCTACTTTGGTATAACATTTAATATTCATATCTAACCTACTCTGCACTTATTTGACAATAAATAAGTGATATGAGGCTTAATAATGATACCTGCGTCTTGACTCTGGAAAACAATATTTTTAAAAACCTCATTTTGCATTTAGTTTTTAAGCCCCTCGGGAGCCACCTACAGGATCTCATTTTGCATTTAAGTTTTTATTGTGTTGCAAAGTAGCAAAAACTTTCTTTATATGGCGCAATTTGTGCCTGGAAAAGGCTATCCCCTCTTACAACCTATCGACAGGTCTGATTTTTATAATGAGGTGTCACCGGGTTTGCAAGAGATAATAATACCAAATCTAAACACCATGAAATTCACCACATCACGACCAAGCTCACATTGGGCGCCCCATTCCTTTTTCAAAGGAATTTTGATTAAGCTACCTATACAGGAAACAAATTTGGCTATAAGTATATGAAGAAAATTGCAAGATGCCTTCATCACTAAAGTAAACACTGATTACACAGCCATTTGCTCTTGCTAGCCTTTGTCAGGGTCATGGTCCTGTTTTTATGAACTGAACACCAATATTATACAGGTTTATACACATGGGTTATCAGAGTCAATAAACATTCAATTAACTATAGATAAAGGACTTAGTTTCGTGCAATGTAGTAATTTTCTGAAGTAAATCGCCTACTGCATAGTTTTCTATACAGATGATGTTTATTTTGTGATCAGGCCTGGCCATGACATGGTAACCAATCAGTTATGTGTATTGTCACCATGTGATGGCTATAAGCCAATTACAAACATGTTTATAAAAAAGGCTAAAAAATTCCTACATTTAACAGACTCTTCCCCGGACAAGGGCTAAATAGTAAGTTGTCAGTGGGGCAAGATTAGATAAAGGCATACAAATTTAGGTATGAGATATTAGGAATTATTTCCTAGTCTCTTTAAGCACAAGGTTGGTGGGCTATATAGCTATTCAATACACAGGGTATGTAAGGAATAAACTGTGCATATGAGATGTGGGTGCAAGTGGCATCATTTCACTGCCGTGAAAAAAAAGAATTCTTTGCAATACAACAAAAGCAAACACAAAAGCAACACTAAGGACGTATTATAGTAAAACTATCCTGAGATATTTTACAAACATGAAAGGATAATTAGATCCATATAATCTATATATTTTACATAGATCTCGTGTTCGTTTATACAGCATTAGTAAACCTTTACACGTCCGCCATGCATGTTTTTAGTTGTCATTAAAACATTATGTGATAATTTGACCCATCCAAGCAAATTAAGAACTATATCCAGACAGGTTAGTTATCAGATTTTTACATCATGATAAAGAATTTAAATAGTGGAAAACATTGGGTATTGTAACAATAAAGACCATGAGGATTTATTGTAAATTAGTCACAAGTCAAAATAATTGGAGCGACATTGTTCTCATTTTTATCTGTCTGTTCAAATAATGTCATTCAATAAACTATCCAGTCATCCCTATAGACGAATTCAATTCCACGCATTCCTCACCTAGGTTTCATTATCATTGAGGTATAGGACTTTTTATTTTTTCGGAGAAGAGCAGGTAGGGCAACTACTTGATGGCAGCCATAGGTGGGTCCCGTTGGGTATATTCCACCTAAATATGAAATGATGCGTCCTTGGCGGAGATTTTAAATTGTATTTTATCACCGGCGTGTTACACGTAGACAATAGAATGATGACAGTTTACATAACATAACACAACATAACATCGATTTTTAAGTGGCTTTAATCCACCCAATTGGGCAGTCACAAGACCAGTTTGGTGCGCCGGGGACCCAGTCATGGTCGACTAAATTCTGACCATCACTTGGCTCGTTGGATTCGTCTATAAAGAGTATAAACTTCCTCGACATAAAAACACCTTTGGTGGCGATTTAAAAATCAGTTACTATGAAAGGTCGTTATTTAAAGTAATATGAATCCGAATGTAAACATCCGATTGAAACATTTTCTTCAACGATAAATAACAATTTTCAAAATCCTATAATAATATCTGTCACTAAAATCTTAAATTAAATTGATGGTTATTGATATCTAAAACGGATTATAAAGAAAACATTGAAGTAATAAAAATGTAATGATTCTAAGCATTTTGTATTGTGAGTTGTACGAGGATTCTGTCCAGAAGAAATGACAAACAATCGCCCGGGGAAGTGCTGTATATAATGGTAGCGGGTAACCTTTGATACTGAAGATGTTGACCTTGGCAAACTTAATCAGTGATCAATATGAAAGTATATATTCTTATTTTGAAATAAAGTTTGGCCAATCGAAACAACATGTACACACGTTATAATATATACATCCGGTGCAAATGCTAATAATTAACGTTTGATTATATCGTTATGAATTCGGCAAACGGCCAAATCCGGATGCGGATTTTGGTAAATTCATTTTACGCATGCATTACTTTTGAATTAGAGAACAAGGGATCAATGCTGTACATAATAGAGGACAGCATATCAAGTTTAACAGAGATCAGATAATAACAGTATAATAAGTGATCAAAAGAGGGCGGCATACAGGGTTAGCTAACGGTGATAGCAACGACTATAACCGTTAAAAAATCGGTATGCTACCCTGTATTATGTAAAGCATTGATCCCTTGTTCTCTAATTCAAAAATAACATGCGTAACATGAATTTACCAAAAGCCGAATCCGGATTCGGCCGTCTGCCGAATTCATAACGATATTAAAAAAATATTTCAAAAGGATTTCTGAGACGTGTTTTAAATACAGTTAATTACATAATAATTCTTACATAACAAATTTACCGTATCTTGCTTTATCAAAGCCGCCTCGTATGTAGCGAACATTTATTGATATAATTATAATAATTTGTTAAAATAACTGTAATAAGATGCAATTGGTTTGAACAAAACTTAAAAATGAGAGACAAAATGTATTGTAAAATTACTTATGTAGAATTAATCAGTAGAAATCCATATGCTTCGCTAGTATCAGAAATGTAACTTAAATATAATCAAGGATCTGTTCTAAGTGTGGACACTCAAGACTTTACAAGTACTAGAACCAAACTTACTTTGACTATTAGCACTTGAGTGATATTATCATGAATTTGACTCGGATCACCACATTTTAGCGTAATATGAAAATAAAAATTGATTGATTGAATAATCCGTCCAGTTCCCCACATATCTGGACCGATAGAGTCTACATTGATCAGGGGATTGGGTGCATTTTGTATATCACTCATATCTCACACGTTATGGAACATCATGAATACGATTGGGTGAGAGAACCTAGATCACAGTACAATGTTGAGAGAAATCAGTCAGTGTATTAATAGTGAATATACCGAGCTTTGAGTTTACCGTAAACGGTACTTCTTGTACGAAGTGACGTAATAATCGGATTAATTACCATAGCAATAGATGAATACAATAATTATTTTTGACTATATCGCCCTGCACTAAAACGTTCACGCGGTACCTATGCATTGAACCATATCATGCTGATCACTCGCACCTGTAAGATTGGCATCTTTGAAAAGAGCGGCATTGTATTCAATACTATGGTTACAGACATACACAGGTGATGAGTGCAACCTGCTTGTAGTGCAGCGCGATATATTCAAAATTGTTTTCACTTTTATTGCTATGGTAGTTAATCCGATTTATTACGTCACTTCGCCAGCGTATAGTGAGATACAGTTACCGCATAAATTACATACCAACTAACTTTAACCGTACATTTGCAATGACCCCGAGGTCACATGGGGAATGTGTAAATATTGTGGCGACAGCCCATTCAACAGTATGATCATGTCCTGCGTGCATACGCATCATGAAGAAGCTGTTACTTCCTGTAAATACTGCACACAGTTTATCCTCGTGTGTTTATAATGCAAATATTTCGCGCCAATATCCTTCGGTTGAGAAGGATATTGATGTACGGTACATACAAATACGGCTAGTGTTTATAGTGAGCAAGTTTCTGGATAATTTCTGACCGAATTTCTGAAATTATACGCCAATATACCGTACATTTGCTCCCACTATAAACACGCCGAGTGAGTCATTTCGCGGGTGTCAGTTTCCATCAATTGATCAATAAACGATTTGTAGATTAAACCAACTCCACAGAACGAAAACAAATAGTAAAAGACAAAACAAGACTTTGACCAGGTTTCCTCCAAAATTACGGTCAGAACAAAGGTGTAAACCTTATGTCAGACAAATGACGAGCGGGTAGAGCTTTTGCCAAAGGGCAGGATTTTTTGAAACTGTTATTTAATAACAGTGAACCGGAATATAATATAAAACCATAAAATTTAATACTTTTTAACCTGAAGATAAGATTATAGTATTCCAAGTACCAAGGAGTTTAAGCCAAATCGCACCTGTTTCCTATGTGGGTTAATGTTATGTCGCAAAATCTTAAGGATGGTATACAAACATGCTCACAATCTTAAACTACAACTTACATTATATATACATGGTATGGCCATTTTATGCACTATTTTCTTTAGTCCGAACATTTGTCCGCTAGACCATTTTAGATAACGGATGCGTGCAGCTTTATAGTTTGACAGCATTCGCCATCAGTTACTCATCACGATTTAACTTAAGGTACCCAGTCACGTATATGTCAGTCGGGCTTTTTTTTCCAACCACATAAAATCAACTCTTTAAAAAGACAAGCTTTATACATACCCTAATTATTTCACAACTGTTCTTTCCTCCTTCCTTTCCTAATTTCTTATTTCCTACTGACCACGAATTTACCAAGCAACTTGTCGAAAAAGGCTTCCAAAGTCTCAGGTATCCGAAATGCATTGTAAAGATATCGTGTAACATACCATGGCAGAAATGTATGCGTATCTTGCAGAGATCAGTGTCTCGAGGTCTATGAGCTGAAAACCTTGAGGTGCAATATGGGGATATTTCTGGAAATTAGGAAATGCTCTGAGCATGTTTTAATAATCAATTGTGTAGAGCAAAGTGCACTGACCAACATGGTGTTTGGTTCAGGCAAATCGGACATACGGTTGGCATAATATATCAATTAAAATTTTCTTTATACCTTATTGGGTTTTTTTTATTATCAATAAGCAATATAGTTAACACTGTTAATGAGCTAATATGACTGGAAAGGCTCATTAATATGTAGCCTAAATATTGCCAATACGTTGCTAAAAATCCATGCATAAATGTTCAGGGTACCTTTATTTTCCATATTTTTGCCTTGAAACTTGGTCAAAGTGTCTCTAATATGTTATAATGTCTACCTGCTCTCTTATTTGCATATTTGCATAATCAATTAGCATACATGTATATGTATATTGTCTCATGTCAAGGGTCACAGTACAATGTTCGAAATGTTGCAAATTGAATTAAAATGGTGTGTTTAATGAATGCGTAAAATGAATAATTTGCCATTATGGCTACGCCACTGAAAGCAGTTTAAAATTAAATTCCCTTGGTCGGTATGCACAAAAGAGTTAGACCGGGTCTAAAGTTAGACCTGGTTTAAGTGGAATTTAGTCTTAGGAGAAAGGATATTTTCCTGTACATTTGCTTGAGTTATTTTGTATTATTTTTGAACTTTGCATTAAAATCTTTAGAAATTGCTAGCTACTATAGTAAGAAAATAATAGTGAAGGACCATTCCTGATGGAACTAAATTCCACTTAGACCTGGTCTAACTCTTTTGTGCATACGGACCAAATTGCTCAATTCAATTGGTACCTGGTGGGTTCTAAATCTTCACACCACTGGTTGTTCCTTAAAGTAACCAAATACATTAGCACTCAACTTCACGTCCATACGGCCATTTTTACCGAGTAAAAATGTAGATAACGGATTAATGCATGTAATTTGACAGCATTCAGCATCAATTAATTAAACAGATTGCCAATTTAACTTAAGATACCCAGCCACGTATACATCATTTGGGATTGGTTAATCAACCACATTTAGCGACTCTTTTAAAAGACAACTTACACTTTCTTATTTATGCTTCTTATTTCACAACTGTTCTTCTCTGTTTTCCTGATTTTTTTTACACAGTGGCGAATCCAGGACCTTTTCAGAGACGGCCGAATGGAGAAAAAAGGAGGAAGAAGAAGAAAAGGCATCTTTCAAGGAGACAAAATTTGACAAAAAGTATCAAAATGGGCTAAAAAGCACAAGCCTAAAAATCTTAAATATCAGCACTGAAAACAAAAGACAACATTAGAACACCAGCTGCTCAATATTGTACTTATAGTATTCAATTTCCTAATGACAATATGTTGTGTTCACAACGTATTGTCAGAGCATACTTTAATAAGATTTGACGGCTAAAGCGTTTAACAATAACACTTGGTGTTCATACTCTCTAAATGTAAAAGAGTGAAAAACTCACTCCCGAAAAGAGTGATTCGCTTATAAGACCACTCAAAAAGGAGTGAAATGTGTTTTTTAACTTTAAAACCACTCAAAAAAGAGTGAAAACCACTCTTTAAGAGTGAATTTTAACTCTTTCAAGGAGTTGAACTGTATGAATATCAAATGATCACCGGCCAGCTAATTGGGAGACAGGCTTAATTGGTGACAGGCTGGATATAGCGGAGATCACAATGGCGCCTCCCACGTACAGTTTACATGTGCTGAGATCATTTCAGTTTTGTAACTAACATTTACAATGTATGTGCAAGAGTATTTAACTGAAAGACTTACCAGTTATCGAGGAACCTACTGGAGGTAAAGTTGGCATGAAATCATCGCAAACAACTGATAAGCTTAAGCAGTAAGTAAAAACTGCAATACTTCAACTTTCAAGCAAGTTAACACTAGCTGTGTTATTTATGTCATGGCATGCCTTTGATGGCACTGTCATATCTATATTTTATTATGCTATTACATGAGTGTGTATTAAAACTTGTGAAGCAGGCCAGTTAACATGGTTAAAGCCCCACCTGATGATGTAATAAATGTAACTAGTGTTTACTATTTGAGATGTTACTAACTGCAGTGTCCTATGTTAAGTTAATTAAGTGTCAATTAAGAGTTAACCCCCATGGCGAAAAAAACTGATTACAATGAAGGCCATTATTGGGGAATAACTATTTTATCACTATTTGACACCAATTTAAACGTTTGTTGTGATGTCCCAAGTTCACAGTCATTTAGGCTCGAGTTCTCTTTTTACAGATTGCATATTTTGATTTCAGCAATTGCCAGAATATTGGGGTGATACGTTTCTGAAAAGCGTTTTCACTTGGAATGTATAGTGAAAGACAGAGATAAAAAGACTAGTTTGCGTTTGACGTAATCTGTCAATCAAACTCGAGCACGGTTTGTTTACAAGTGTCGTGATGATATGATATACACCATCTCAAAAGTTAGGTCTTTATAGTAGGAAACTTTCTTTCGCAAAGACACCATGTCAACAATGCCTAGAAAAGTTGCTTTTTGCCTTGTAAAAGTACGTAATGATTCGCCATTTCCTGCTATTCCTTTCTCCGATCGGCACCAGATAAATCGACCTTCCTTTTACGCTCTATTAACCAATCAAGGATCGTAGGAAATTTGATTGACAGTGACGTCAGACGCAAACTAGTCTTTTTATCCCTGTCTTCAATTATAGATACCTACTGATCCTACTGTCCACGATTTCAATTTTCAAGCTCTTTTATCTGACAATTTTTTTAAATGTATTTTCACGATTTAAAGGTTGCTTGCGTAAATTCCAATATTATCAGTATCGGTTCTTTAAACACAATATAGCCACACTAGTTCCCCAGACTTTACTAAAACCACAGATACCATTAGAAAGTCTGTGTGATGGATAAAATTTGAACAAAAGCCAAAAGTGTGGTCATAGGTCATGTAAATATGGACAATCGCAGAATATCGTGTTCTTGTAAGAAGTTTGCATTTTGGCAACTTTTTTATGTTCTATCCAAGAAGCATAATGTGTACTTACCTTAAATATCTCATGTAGTCTGCGTAATATATTTCGTCGTATGTTCCGGTTATCTTAAATGGTGGATCTTCGTTATTGGACAATTTGACCTCATTTTAACACATTTTGCTCTGTATAAAATTGCAAAGAGATTGCAAAACTGAAGAACACGCCAGTCTCTCGTTTGTACTATAAATGCAGCTTTTTTTATATATCATCCTGTTATGAATTCTGAAATTGTCTTACAAAAAGTACCGTAAAACGAAGAAAAAAAATCTATATAGGTCAACATACCGCGCGCACAGCGAATATTCCTAATAATGATCAAATATATTGTACACCCTTTTATACAATATTGTGATCTGAAAAATGGAATTCCTTGCAATGCAAATATGCAACAAAAGCAAACAAGAAGCAACACTAAGGACACTAAGAACATATTATTGAGAAACTGGGTTGAGTTACTTTACAAACTTAAACGGATAATTAGTTTGAACCATATACTCTAGATACACCTTTCTACATCCGCCGGAATATCCACAAAGGTTAATTTGTCAGATTTTTTCGTCATGATAAACAACTTTTAATCAGCTTGAATTTACCAGTAAATGACACAAAAATTGAGAAATAAAACAAGCTCATTATATAAGGAAATAATTGGGTGTATAAACAATAAAGACCATAGAATGCATTGTGCAGGCTGATTCAAAATGAAGTAAACTGGTGTAGTGCTTAAGTACGAAATCCGGAAGGAATCCACTGTAAATAAAAATATCATTGAAAAGAGCAGATTCTGAACGTCTAAAATAAAAATAAAAGAATTGTTTTATTTGCTTACGCCAAACCCGAGTTATACTTATTTGAATCAAACTAACAATTTTTGTAGCTGCACAGGGATTCACTTACCATGCGTATTCAAATGCAGGTGCTACAGTTTGTATAAACTGTAAACCTCGAATAACCATGATAACTCTTATAAACCGGATGGTCCGACTGAAACTTGCTTGGGAAATCTTGTGAAGGGAGTTGCGACTTGAGCTGCTGATCTTTGGATCTATTTGCAACGCATGCCTAACTCAAGCAATGTTTGTTTGTGATAAGTGGGCTTTTAAATTCAAACCCACGACCTTCCGATCTCTGTACTTATGTTAAATTTGGTTGTGTGTATTGTATGACCTCGACTACCTACATTGGTACCCAGTTTTAACCACCGGCACATTCCCTTGCTTTTTTATAAGTTGATTTGTGTGCCGGTCGAGATTTGTGTTTATTTGTTGTCTCGTTTAATTGTAACTGTTCTTTCTTTCTTATTAATTATTTTCAGTTACCTCTTGTGTTTATTTGTTCTTGTGGTAGCCCCATTACATATTAATTTACATCAAGAAATAATCAAAATGTAACGATTCTAAGCTATTTGTATTACGAGTATTTCGAGTATTTTGCAATGATTACTCTCTATAGAAGAAATGCCAAACAATCGCCGGGGGAGAAATGTATGAAATGGTTACTGTTAAGGTTTGACATATCGGACGGACTGCAGATGTTGATCCTGGGAAACCTGATCAGTGATATTCTTATTTTGACGTAAAGTTTGGACAATCAAAATAACATGCATACAAATAGATGCATTAGGTGCACAGGTTAGTAATCAAAGTTGACAAACGATGCAGGGTATTGCATTAATGATTTCTTCATATCCGTTTGATTATATTTTTTAACCGATGAAAAACTTTACATTTATACTTCTTTCTTACCAAATCAATTTACCGTCTCTTGCTTTGTCAAAAAAAGCCTCTTACACCATTTACCCTCTTTCTCCACATTTATAGCGCAATATAAAAATAAAATATTGATCGAATGCTCAATAATCCGCACAGTTCGTCACCAATTAGGACCGACAGAAAAGTTCAAGAGTCAACATTGATCAGGGAACGGGGGTGCATTAACACATTGTCTTTGGCTAATAATATATATGAAATTATTATTAAGTATTGATTTTTGATTATGTAATTATACCGCTAGTCACCCGATACACACATATCGCGGGTTCAAAACCAGAAAGCCTTAACTCACTTTTTGGCCATTTTGAGATTTTGGCACCCAAATAGGCCTAAACACCTCAGATTCTTAAAATAAAGTTTTCAAACTTCATAATTCTCGCAGATATAGCACAATTCTAGTTATCCACATCTCGACACAGCCAATTGCAGTTAGACAGAAAGCCTGAACTTTGAGTTGAGGCTTTCTGGCCAGAACTCAATTTGGTCAAACACTGAGATAAGCGAAAGTGAAACTATCCATATTCTCCGGTGTATGCTTGTCAAAAACAAATCGTCCCAGTTTGATAAAAAAAATTAAAGTAAAAAAAACATAATAAAAAAACTCATTCAACATTAGGTTTTCAACTTGGGAAGGGCTTTGAGACAGACTATTTAATCAAGATGGCCTATTAAAGCATACGTATGGTCACGGTGTACCCCGTTGTCAAAATACTATGTTCTTTAGTACAGTGATAGCGCCCTCTGTTGGTCAAAATTCACTTTAGGGAGCACATCACTAAATTAGTGCGCTATTTGTGCTAAATGAGTTCCGGTAATATACAAAAACTTTTTGAGGTATTTTTGGTTGCTCTTTACACTAATTATTTAAAAAGAGTAGCGAATCATAGCTTAAACAAAAGTGTGAAGCCCATGCATTAATTTGAGTCGCCAATTTTTCTGTAAAATAGGTTTTTGGCCTCGTGCCGGGAAAAAGAGGTGGAATACCCATACATTGAAACATATGTTAATCTTTCGACGATTTGCAATTGACTAGTCATAAAATATCTTGAAACGCACAAAGGCCTCAAAACGAATATGAATAAATATTTTAGGTAATATGAATAGCAGACTATTGGTACACAGAAAAAACAATATGTAAAAAAAAAATATGTATTCTCTTGTTTGGTAAAAATAACATAATGTTAGGTAAAAAAAGGGAACATAACTTCTGTGTAAATTTTAAACTACACGTTTGTTATGTAATCCTCACATTTTGCAAACGTTCAGCGTTTTTTACACATTGTTATGTTCAAAATTACAATTTTTGAAGTAAAAATAAAAATACCGAAAAGTTATGTAAACTCGGTACATGTGCTTTGCATAGTTACTATGTAGTTTTTCGTGCCAACAGCGCAAAACGAAACGATGGCGGATGACACGGTGGAAGACATTCTCGAGCGATGGGGGCTGTCCAAATATATTGAGAAGTTTGAAGGTGAGTATATAGCTGCATTTTTGTTTGTATCTTGTGTTTTGTCATGTTCTTTTTAAATGCAGAGCGATATTTCAATTTTTGGTGCCAGGTGTATGCGTTGCCGTTGTATATCTGCACACGCACATGGTGTACACATGTAAGCTTATCGATGCATCAAACACATGACACACGAACTATACGAAGAGAACAAGTCTTGATTTCGTCATGTTTTATAATAATAGTGCTTCGGTTCCTTGAAGCTATGGTCTGTATAGTGTAAGGCACCCAATTTCCACTGCTCCAATAGTGAATCACTATGCTAATAATGACAATGGTTATAAATATTGCTTCCACAAAAACAATAACTTGTTTTTCTTTTCTTTTTTCATTTTACAGGAAAGCACGGATTTGGAGCATTGTGTTGCCATCACCCATCTCAACCGTACGTTTTTGTTCTCGGTGGTTCCATAGCAAACCCCAGCAAGTTTTCACAATTGTGGAAAAGATAATTTTGCCTCAAAATTCACTCTTAAAGGCTGTTGACATCTGCTTGAAACTAGTGTATGTCTCTGACAATTCTTGGAGAATGTTGTCTGTACCAACATTGAACAACTGATAAAATTAGCCTAGATTGTAAAGACAGTTATTATCTAATACTAAATCAAAACACACAGGATATCTGTGAACATTATTTTTTTAATGAACGCTCTGGTGCCTGGCAATTCCTGGAGAATGCTGTCTACGAGTTCAAAGTAGTAGTGAGAAGTGAAATAAAACCTTGAATGAGTTCTTGTTTACACGTTGGTTCTGGCAAGTGTGTTTATGTTGTGTCAATGTTCTTCTTTTTAAAGCCTCATTTACAAAGAATTTAATTAAAATTATTTTACATTAAATTTCTTTGTAAATAATTTTACATAATAGTTATGATGTTCTATTTTTACATCAAATTGTGTAAATAATTTACTTAAAAGCTATGTAAATTGAATACTTATTTATTATGTAAAATTTACATAAATAATTGGTAAAATTTTACATAACAAGTGTTATGTAAACTTTTACATAATAGTTATGGTGTTCTATTTTTACATCGGAATTGTGTAAATAATTTACACAAAAGCTATGTAAATTGAATACTTATTAATTATGTAAAATTTTACATAAATAATTGGTATAATTTTACATAACAAGTGTTATGTAAACTTTTACCTAATAGTTATGGTGTTCTATTTTTACATCGATATTGTGTAATATTTTACACAGGTTGTGTAAACTGTTTTCTCAGTGTATGTTAAAAATCGAAATGAGGTATGGAGGTTGCTGGGGTGGCTATAATGGACAATATTGCTCAAAGACAATATTGTTCAAGGTTGCACCGTAGGCTTACAAAGAAACCATACTCCAAAAACAATAGCAAACAAGCTTAAACAAAATTAGCCCCTTTATGTGTGCATTGAGTGCGCTAGACTAGCGCCGCTAGTGTCAATACCGAAGCGGATAGGAGAGAATTAAAGAACCTAGATGAAATACAGTTTGTAAATTAAACCAACTCCAAAGAACAAAAAAAATATACTACGATATAATAAATGACTAAAATTGGGGTCAGAACAAATGAAACCTTTTGGAAGCTTATGGTAATTATAAATTTTGTCAGACAAAACATGAGTGGAACGTGATTTTACAAGGGCATGGTTTTGAAACAGTTATTCAATAACATTGAGTCGGAATGTAAATGATATAATTTAATAGTTTTTATCCTGAAGATAAGATTACGGTATTCCCAGTACCAAGGAGTTTAAGCCAAGTCGCACCTGTTTCCTATGTGGGTTAATATTATGTCGTAAAATCTACAGGATGGTGGATTGACTTGTTTTCCTTTGATACTTACATTATGTGGTTTATACATTTTACTGTAATATGCACCTGATGACGTTAACTGAAAGTGCATTAGTGCGAATTTATTATTATATATTGCTTAATCAAATTATTATTATACAGCATTTTTAAAGCGGCTTATCAAAAGATGTCAAGTTGCTAAGCAAGCAACTTAAAATCCTTTAAATCTTAACTTACATCTTAAATTACACAAGGTATTCCTATTTTCATGGTTTCTCTCTGTTAGAAACATTGTCAGCAAGACAAGAAATTGTGAGATAACTGACCTGCGCAGCTAGTTTGACAACATTCAGCATCAGTAAATCAAAGTGATTACTTCAGATACCCATCAACCACATTCAGCGATTCTTATAAAAAAAAACTTCTTATTTCTTCCCGCCTTCCTTCCCTGATTTCTTCCTACTGACCACACATTAGATACCATAAAGCTACCACAGTCTCAAGTTGGGATATCCGAAACTCATTTTGCAAATTTCGTATTTAGCATAAAAGTATACGTATCTCTCAGAGATCAGTGTCTCTAGGCAAATGAGCTGAACAAGAAGTTAATTATTTACATTCCTCAGATAGCAAACAGCTGTTGCAATTCTCTTAAATATGAGCGAATATGGAATGTTGCTTACTTACGAAGTAGAATACAAAATGCTATCCGTACGCATAATCAGGATTAGAAATCTCGTTATCTTTATGATCAGAGGGTTAAAATCTACTTTAATGTCATCCTTCATGCAGAGAAAAACATTTCTGCACAAGATTGAGCATTATATTGTTTAGACTGCGAATTATTATTTGTTACTGGCGCAATGAATATTACCTTTCCCATTGTTTTTTTTTTTTCTATACGTGTTGAACTAGATAGACAGGGGGGTTATTATTTGGAAAATATGTATAGCCAAAATGCCAAAAGCATATTTCCTCTCCATTTGAAGGGTCGCATACATCGTATTTTTTTATAAGTGAAATAAGTCATGTACTGGCAGCTAATGTACTGCAGTTGAGGAAAACTTTATTTGAATGCTTAAGTAAAATTTATACCTTAATCGCAACCAAGAAGCGGTTTCTGACTTACCAATCAATTTGAATGCACCCCTTATAACCAGAAACGTACAATACTAGCAATTGCTTATCGATGATAGCAACTCTGCTATAAACTAATTTTAATGAATATGGTTTGCCAATGGGGAAACGAACCACTATGCACATTACGCACTGCATAAATCTTAATCAATATGCTTTTCCTACAAACGTTGCACTTTACTTTAGAAAACGTCCATTCAAGATTCTCACAATAATTTACATTAACATTGCTTATCTATTGGATCCTATGAATGGCATAGTTCTAATATTGACAATGTGGTTTGTACTATTACGTTGTGTAACCTATAGAGCGATAGGTTTATTTCATATCTCTATTGCAGGTGGTACGCCTTCACGGCTTCTATTAAAAATTACGCTGTAGGGATCAAGCAATGGTATGTCGTTTTAATTTGTCGTAAGAACTCAAATTTGCTGAAATATTTCAAAAACTAAAAAACGCAATAGGAAGTGTATTTAATTAAAAAAGCAATGCAAATACGAACCCGAAAACCTGTCACTCATTGATATAATGCCATTTCTTTATAATGTCTTTATTAATATATAATTGCTTTTTCCTCTTATTGTCAAATGAATCATGTTAATAAATAATCAAGACAGTAAATATAGTCGAGTAGACTAGCCGGACCGGTTCAACGTTTAATATGGTTTAGATTTTGCAATTTCGTTTGGGTAAGTGCACTGAAAGTGTTAAGTAAGGCACTTTTAAAGTGTTAAAAACTTTAACCTCCTACTCAAATTACCAAACATTTAGAGAAAATTTGCATAACAATGTAATTGTTACACTCCTGAATCAATACATGCAACTAGTGGTCCGTTCTTTATTGTCAGATTGATTTTGATCTCCTGTTGTATACATGTATGTATCTACGTTGTGTGTTTTCCATACTGACATACTAGCTCGTACTTATATTGTTTTCAATTTGCCAGTAATGTCTTTATTTCTGAAAGATACGATCCATTTATTTTACTACAGAAATTTCACGTCAAGTACAAAATATAATGAATGTCTATTATTGTCCCCGTACACTACGAATGAGCCGTAAAGTCGGCAAATTGTATTATGAGTTACAGTGTAAAATGTGCGTGAAGGTCGTATTCATAGGTACCTCAATTTGGTGCGACAAGTACCTCAATTTGGTGCGACAAGTTTCTCATTGGATACCAATCAATAATCCTATTGCTGAAGAGGATAATAATCTTCTACCTATTTCTATAGATTTTTAAAGTCTTTGTTTGCTTTAGCTAAATCCTGCTCAAGTGGTGGGTTACAACGCATTGTATTTTTGTCTAGGTATGTATAACCAACAATTAACAATGAGAGGACATTCCTGAACCTCGTTGACTTGGGGATGATTTGAAATGACCGCCAATTATGACTATTACCAAGCAATGTGGAAAAAGAGATACATGTAGAACCGAAAAAGTACCATTTTGTTGAAGGAGCAGAGTTCAAAAACCATAATTAACCCCGCTTCTGGATATCGTTTGAAGTCATATGATATACTATTTTAAAGCTTATGATATGAATTTTCTAAACACGAAATAAAACAAAATTGACCGGGGCCGACGGCTGATTCGTAGTGTCCAGTCACAATTTACACAACTCCATTTTATATTGGAATTTCTTCAAATCGGATTTTTTTATAGAAAAGTTGTTTATTCGCGGTGCCCTACTTTAAATTGATGTCTTTCAATACTTTCACAACTTCAGCTATGTAACTTCCATAAGTTATTCTAGATGAGTTGACATGTGACGTCATTGCCAGGTAATTTGTCGGCAGTGTCCATCGTCCTTATTAATGGTCACACGCCAGTGATTTTACAGTTATGGAAGGACAAAATGTTTAGGTTTCTGAACACTTTTTAAGTACATGAATGTGTTTATTAACAACTGAAAATGGTTAATATCCACATTATCTAGAAATTACTGGTATTTTTAGAAAACCATTTTCAGAAGTCAAATCTGATAATAGACACCCTTAGCCATGTTAGCAGTAAAAAAATAAGTGTCAATAAATCACTGAGGGGTCCGATGTGAGGGCAAAGATGTAGAGAGGTGATGCATAATATTCCCAAATTTACCATCAATGGGAGCAAGATACTGTTGTATGGTGATATTGCTGTCTTAGGACCTATGGTTTCTTGGAACCGTTGGCATCAGTATAACATGTACTTTCTCCCTATTATTGTGCCTTCAGTACCAAACGTTGGAGGTTTTGAGTAAATCTTACAATATCTCTACAATATAGACATGCAATTACCTTTATCAGGGATATAGGAGGAATGGGCAGATTGTCTGCTACTCAAAATGATTTATACCTCAGAGCTGTCTTAAGTTAAAAATACATTTGAACCACAAAAATGTTGGTGTTGTAAGTGTACGGGTGTAAAGACTGGCATTTTTACGCGTACTTCTCATATAACTACCGTCGCGCTGTCTTCTGTACACCTGTCTTCTGAAAATGTTATACTGCCCTCAATGTTTAAGATACATTTCTTTATGTATGCCCAAAACACCTCTTGGTAGCGTGCTTTACTTGAAAAAGTATGGTATCGTAGATTTTGACTTCATATTGGCTGGCGCCGAATTGAAAACAAAAACACATTTTATTCAAATAATTATACTGAGGATTCAATTTAGAATACAGGTATACACACACTACTTTTATCTACCCGTTTATTACTGTTCTCTGCACAGGCATACTCGTATTAAATGAAAACAATAAAGAATCCAAAGTAGGAAATTAATTTAAAACGATCCCTTAAAACTGGTACACACATCTCGATCAAATACAAATATAGGCAACAAAAATTATCCTTATTAGCGTGTTTATTCCACCCTGAATATTTAAGTATTGAATTTATTTGGTCTCACACAACAGTGTCCCGGAGAGTAGTAGTTCCAATTCGTCAGCTTTTTGAGTGAAAAAGTTGTTCTTCCATGAATGACTGTCCTTAACAACAACTTTGATGGGAAAATAATAGGTTGCCTTTTATTTTGAAGTGACGGGTTTGGATTACATATACACGGGAAATATTGCTTTTAAAACTATTAAAATCATTCAAAATTTCGCATATGTGGTAACTGACATGATGAACAATTATATAAGGGAATAATTCAATTTTTAGCCAAATCATGTTAAATTTTACTCATTTTAAAAGGGAAAAGGGCATTAAAAATTTAGGTGATTGATTTTTACTTATGTGATTATTTTTCACGGGAAACATCATGTGTGTGATAAAATGCCCTCTAATATCTTAAACCTTAACTGCAATACTGCCCTCCCTGTCTATTTTGTGCAACTAATATTATAGCTTTATTTAGTCAGTTTAAATCTTGGTGGTGTTCTTTTAAATACTGCATACTGAATATTCGAATTATTGTTAATAATAAAATGAAATGTTGAAAGGTATTGTAAAAATCACCTGTAGATTAGCCAGAACTTGCTTAGCAGTATTAAAGACATAGGACACAAAGTGTAATGATGCCATATCAAAAAAGACAAAACATAAGCCGAATTATACTAAAAAGGACAATGTCAACGTGCGGAGCAGAGGATCGTATAGTCACCGCGCGGATTTTGTTTCTAAAATTCTAAGAGAAAAAAGTGTATAATGTTAAGATCTCTTTGTGGTAATACACATAAAGTGTAACTATTAGGACATTATTGACAGAGTTGCCTTAATTAGGCCAAACATGTTTCTTGCTCTTTCCCGACCGCAAAAACTAACAAGAAATCGCCTGCGGCGTTTTTCTCAACCGGATGATTTTCATGAATTAATGAAGGAGGAAGGTTTTTGTTTTTTTGATTAATTTAAAATCTAAACTGATAATAGTTTTTTTTAATCTGTATCAAGTGTTCCTAAAGATGACATTAACAAAAGTACACATTTGATAATCAGATTATTTCTAGAAATAAGCCATTACCAATTAACATTGTTTGATATCTCTACAAACAATTGACCGACCCACCTTATTTTTCAATCTTTGAAAGAACAACCAAACATTTTTAGGCTTGTATAGCGATACAATCTAAACCACGATAATCAATATACAGCCTGTCTCAAAAAAATTGTGCAAGTAAAAAGCGCCCTCTGTGGCAATTAGAAAATACCGTTGTGACATAATGCTTACATCAACGTCAAGGACATAGTCTTAGCTCTCAAATGCCGTTTAGTCTGTTCAATTTGCTTGTTTTAATCTCGAGATATGCTTACTTAACAACGAAAGGGTAAAATCACAATTGTGCCACTTTTACTAGGGAGGAGGGCTGTACATGTAAATCAAGGATAGCATCAAGTTTATCAAGAGTTCCTTCGTGAAATCAAAAGAATGCATCAATTACACAACAATACAAAATTGTTTTTAGTGTTTTTTCATGATAAAGGTATAATGATTTTCTTTTTCCACTTACGACAAATTAAACGATAAATAAATATTTCACATTCTGCTGTAAAATTAAATACATGTGTATGTCAATGATTTTACCATGGTTAATACTGTTCTCTTTCATTCAAGACATGTTAAAAGACAAGCAAATATTGCACACTTATAGGTTAATTTGACAAATAAATGAAATTAGACAAAATAATGCACGCACGCTGGTGTTGATGTGTCTAATGCACGAGCCTCGAGGGGGAATTAGACCCATCAACATCAGCTATCATTGATTTACATGTACAGCCCTATTTCCTAGTAAAAGTGGCACAATTGTGATTTTACCCTTTCATTTGTAACTAAACATATCTCGAGATTAAAAAGAGCAAACAGACTAAACGGCATTTGAGAGCCAAGACTATGCCCTTGACGTTGATGGAAGCATTATGTCACAACTGCATTTTCTAATTGCCACAGAGGGCGCTTTTCACTTACACAATTTTTTTTAGACAGGCTGTACACGAAAACATCACGATATTTAAGGCTACTTCCATGATGGCATCAATCATAGGAAGGCAATTCGGAAGTTTCAAAGTGTTCCTATAATTACGTATGTTATATGCCGTAATCGCCATATTACGTGCTCACTGAAATAATAACAGTTGAAGTAGCTAAAGGCATCGATAAATTGTTTCGTATAATCCTGTAAGGTTAATGCGGGTTTAATGCGCAGCTTATAGAATTACGCCCTCTATAGCCTGAAAACATATAAATGTTTTTTTGCTCCATTTTATAACTGACTATGCATCAGAACAATTTAGACCTGTTTTAACAACTTATAGATTGTTTGGCAGAATTATGCCAAATACCTTTATTAATTTCTTATAGGTTGTGCATTTATTGGCAAGTATTAATTTGGCAATTAGGGCCGGTATTGCACACCGGGCATGGTTATTTCGCAGTTGGCGCGTAACTCACGATGTAATTCTATATGGAGAGCATCTGAGACGTATATCTACGTCGCCCTAACCGGAAAGGATAACCATCAAAGAACTTGTTACTACTGTATAATGTATATACCCTGAATGTTTCTCGGCGCGAAAAAACAAAAACAAAACAAAATTCTGTTTCTTATGGAAATGTTATAATATGGCAACTTAAAAATTGACAAAAGTTGTAGAATGTTCAAAACTGGGAGCAAAAAGTATTTTAGTAATGTGGGTTTTACTGGCAGCATTAGCCGGGGGGGTAGACACCATTTACCTTGCAAAGAAATACAAAATTGGAAAAAAAAAAAAGTCCAGTGTTTTGGGAAAGTTTTGTTAAAAGTTTGTCAAAACTACCCAAAAGTGGACTTAAGTGGATGGCCGTTAAGGTAAAGCTCAAAAAAACTGTTGATGCAGTTAACTTTTTGCAAGCAAACATTCAACCAATATTATTATATCGTTTTTTGTGGGTGGTTGTGTGTGTGTGGGTGTCAAAATTTGACAAAATCACCAAAATAGCCCTATCAAGTCTGTGCTACAATGTAGGTTAAAAGCCAAGTTTAATCGCAATTCTAATTCAGTTGGTGAGTATTGTCAAGAATACACGCAATCTGATTGGTTTTTACCTATACAATATGACACGATAGTGGCTATATAAGACAGTGAGCGCGCCGACATTTTGGTCAAAAAATGTGCTTGGATAGGTAGTTTTCAACAGATTTTCCTCATTTGCCTTGCCATAACATTGAATTGCGATATCTGTTGATCTAGTGACGAAAAGTGTTTTTAGGGGGAAGTGTTAGCTTTCGTTTGATATTTAAAAATTTGGATTGGATGAAGGGAACACTTGAGGTTTCGACAAAAACCAATCAAAGAGGCTCATTTTGCAGCTAGAAGCTCCAAAGCTCTTATGTTGCTTTGCACTCAACCCAGTAGTGTAATCAAAGACTGTGCGGAGACAATTCACTGCTTGCTTGAGAGCTCTTGGTCGAAAATGTGTGCTCAGGTGTATCGAGGTGGAAACTGTGCGCATGATGGTTTATAAGAGAATCGGTTTTGTATAGAAACCGTTCCATTAGTTAGTTAACCGTTAGTTGTTTGGTTATCAAAAAACTTCCTTTGTTTGGTTATCAAAAAACTTCCTTCACCCAATGGAATTTGGGGAGCTGCACAGATAATTGGTGGATGTTACAATCTAAATGCGGATAGGTGCGCGCCGCTCGGCAGCAACCTAGTTGATGCGATCTGATTGTGATGATTCACCATTGCAGCTTTGAGTCCTCTAAGATCTGGAGAAAGGCGCTTTATAAATCCAAAATGTATTTTATTTATTTTTTTATATGTTTCTGATGAAATGTTTCTGAAAAAATCCGCGCCGGCATCCACTACTCAATATTGGCCAGCTCATCCATTATGACACGATATTAGATAGGCAAAAGACAAAATCCTATCTTTTATTCTCTAATTCTAACCTAAACAAAACTTGAGTCTTCATTCACACAATTAAAACTGTAAAGCAATGTAGTATGCACATAACAATTGTGATAGTTTCTGGAGGCGATTTCCAGATACATTTACATGCGTGTTATCTGATTCATCATTAAAGTTATTATGCATATTTATAATGCTGCTATTACATCTTGTTTCTTCTTTGCTTTGTAACTAAAGGGTTCACAAAAAATAACTCCCCCCTAAAATTACAAAACATTTTTTCGCATAACTTGACATATATTTCGTGGATTTGAAAAATTTAAAAACCTGTGAATAAAGGAATTGTTTTTCTACCCGCCCAACGTTCTTTCGTCTGAAAATCTTTTTGTTTTGGCTAAAAATAATCACGTTTTCTAAAAATGATGCTTTCAGAAAAAGTTGCACTTTTCAACATCCTCATTTATGTCAAAATTAGCTTCAACAAATCATTATTTTGCACTACGTGATGGTTTCATGGGTGACTAAGAGTTCAGAGACAAAAGGTGAAGAAAAAAAACCCAATTAAATCAATCGTTACATTGATACCGAGAAAGTTTTGTACATTACATGTATGGGATGCTGAAAAGCGCAACTTTTTAAGGCATCATTTTGGAAAAATGTGATTATTTTGACCAAAACAAAAAGATTTTGAGAAGGGATAACTTTGGTAGGGTAGCAAAAAGATGCCGTTAATCACAGGTTTTTAAATTTTTCAAATCATCAAAATGAATGTTAAGTTATGCAAAGAAATGTTTTGTAACTCCTAAATTGATTTTACCATTTTTGAAACACCGGCTCAATAAAATCTTCTAGAAAAACCCAGTACGTGTTAATTAGTCATTGTTTTATACTGCAAGATGATTGCATGGGTGACTGGGTAATCGTACACATAAAAATTAAAGAAAACAAAAACACCATTAAATAAATCAAAACATTGATATCGAGAATGTTTTTGTACATTAAATGTATAGGATGTGGAAAAGTGCAACTTTTTCTGAAAGCATCATTTTTGGAAAATGTGATTATTTTTGGCCAAAACAAAAAGATTTTTAATGAAAGAACTTTGGGAGGGGAGGAAAATGATTCCTTTATTCATAGGGTTTTAGATTTTTCAAAACAACGAATTCTATGTCAAGTTATGCAAAGAAATGTCTTGTAATTTTAGGGGGGGAGTTATTTTTTGTGAACCCTTTATGATCAAACCACAGGGGGAACATATGCTAATGAGGGTGGGACAGGGAATTGGAAAGGTCATAATTACATAATCAGGTGGCTGGGCAGCATGGGGTGTGAATGGTGAGGGTAATTAAATAAACAATCATTAATTTTGATGATATTTCAACACTGCTACATATACATAATACACAAACAAGACACATTTGCCTGACCATGACATTTAGAGCACCATGGGTAGCTTGATGGACACAAAATTTAACTAGCATGAGAGACCAAAATTTAACTAGCTTGAGGGACAAAAATTTAACTAGCCTAAGGGACAAAATTTTAACTAACCTAAGGGACAAAAGTTTAACTAGCCTGAGCGACAAAAATTTTACTAGCTTGAGTGAAAAAATTTGAACTAGCCCAAGGGTCTAATATTTAACTAGCCTGGGGGACAAAATTTTAACTAGCCTGGATGACCAACTTTTAACGAGCCAAAATAGGACGCCCTCTATTGATTTTGAATTTTACTAGCCAAATGCTAACTAGCCAATAGTTATCCCCAGGCTGAACACGTGTTTACTCTGAATTTTACTGCAAAACGGGCACAATGGGGCACATGATTCCGATTGACTTGTGGTTATGTGTTTCGAATTGAATGACATTGTTTGACTTTCGAATACGCTTCTTTTAATTTAAAGAAAAATATTATTCGAGCGCGGTGCCTTATCCTAATAGATAAATGATGGTAAGCAAAGTCCAAACCACCATACGTATCTCTAACATTATATACTCTTCAGGGATCCTTTACCTGTTTCAAAATAACTGTTATCTATACGAGTCATTTGCAAGAACATATGAAAAATATAAAATCGATTGAAGGAAGACCCATCGTAAGTGACATTTTTGATGAATTTTGGATATTGATGATTTTTGAAATTATATTTCAAGCTGATATGCATAAGAAACCTATTCTTTGGAACACATTACACAGTTTTCCAGTTCAGTGGTTTATAGAAAATTAGTAGTCAAATGACCATTCACACTCACCCCTACACTCAGCACAGAGTTGCTCACTATGCAGCATTTCCGCCCAAGGTCAAAACAAAGGCGACCAGAGTGTGAGCAGTGTAGAATTGTCAAAAGATTTGCTTCTTGCATAATTAGAAAGAGTGGGCACCCTTAATCACTTAAGTTCCAGAAACTTAAAATCTAGATAAAAAATGTTAATAATGAGGAACAGCAGAGTGTGTGTATTCTTGTGTGCGCTCAGCCGTATAAATCCAGTATGCACGTAGAAATGCAATTAGAAGTTGCAAATGGTGCTACATTGAACAATTAATTTTTAATTAATCAAGTAAGATATCGTAAGTGCATTTTATATTTGTTTTCATTTTTGTGGAGTGCAAGACCATCGTTTGAACAACTCTTCTTATACCATGTGTTATACCTTTGTACAGGAGCCAAATGTTGTTTAATAATCCCCGATGAATCCACACTTTTCCACTAGATGGAAACATCCTGATATCTCGTCGACAGGTGTGCAGAAATAAGCTTTGACCTTGTTTAACGTATGGTACGCCTTAAAATCATTGTCTAAGGGATGAAATCAAAACTCAAACGGCGGTCGACCGCCGGTTCCGGCCGATTCCGTCCGGTTGTAGCCGGTTTCTATTGTTCTAAACAATGGATTGCGGTTCAACCGCCGGTCAACCGCCGGTCGAGATTTGATTTCACCCCTAAGCATATTCAATTGAATTAATGTCATTACAACTCCTTTCTGTCTTTACAAAAGACACATTTCTGTTAGATTTTTTATTCATTAAGAGGACACCGGTTTCACTGAAAAATGCAAGATCCCCTTTTCAAGAGTGCGAAGTATATTCGTAAATACAGGTGCAAACTCTGTACACATATTTATTTCTTACTGCAGAGGTTACACAACCTTAAACAAGAATACCTATGTGACCTGTTTGTGGCAATATTTTTTTATTACCACTTGAATAATTTGGTAAAAATTGTTGTCGATAAAGACTACTGTACTATCTAAGGACTATAAAAGGGAAGCCTGGTAAGGCGCCCCATCCAATTTGGCCCTATAGAACTATCGGTGCCCGGAGATGTAATACATTGTTTCAAGCATAATAATGAACATTTGCGTAGTGTTAATGTTTTTCACTTAAATAAAATATGGATGCACTGTACAAATGTTCAGAGTACGATAAAAAGTGCCATCGGTAGCTCTTTGGGCACCGATAGCGCTATAGGACCAAAAAAGATGTTGTGCCTAAGAGATATAAGACATAAGGGAAGCTGCTGGGTTTTCTATGTGATGTTCAACGGTCCCAATACCTTAACACCAGGCCAACTGAATGAACGACTTAGATCGGCATGAAACTGTTGACTCAGCTGCAAGAGAAATATGGCAGAAAAAGTGTTGGATCTAAGCTAACATTATGTACCAGAAAGTATGAATGCTGAAAATGCTTAAAATGGAAACGGATGAAGGGTTTATCATTTACATTGAAGAACCCAAATGCAATTGGGCACCCGTACAAAATGATAAGACTTAAAAGATAATAGATTAATAATATCACCCTAATGATGCCTTCACACATTTTTTTATACCAGATATATAATAATGATGGGAACCTTGAGATCTATCAGTTTGATGATTATTAAAGGGGAATGGAATGTTAAACAGGGAATAAGAAGAAAAGCAAGGGGAAAAGGAGGGGAAAAGAAGAGGCAAGACACAAAAGAAGAAAAGAAGATAAGGTGAAAAAAGCTAATGACGGAATGCAAACAACAAACCTGCAGTGAAAGATAAAACGTATTTGATGACGAAAGGTATTGAGATCTGTAGTGTGTATCATGAATGTCGTGAATGTAAGTTCCTCAAGTAAGTGATAAATTCAAATCCCAAAGAAATTAACACTCATAAAATTCAAAACATGCAATTCTGAAAGTCATTAGTGTGAAAGGCTTTGATTTATGTTATCCGATTACATAACATATGAGGTACATGGCATAAAAGGCACGTAATCACGATTTCGTCTTGAAAATGACATTTTCAGAGAAAAGGGTCGAAAAAGGTGTCTTAGATAAGTTACATTTTCTCATCTTTGATTTAATGAGTTACTGAAAATTCCCTTTAATTTAAAACTATTTTATGATAAGATAAGACCAAATAAGATAAGATGAGATTATTAATAAAACGAGAAACAAGAAAATCAAAAGGTTTTAAACCCTGATTAACACAAATAGTATTGAAGTGACCAAATGGTATTTTGTGTCTCTTAAATTGAATCTAATTAAAAACAACAACATTATACATTATGTACAATAACAAAATCGCTGCTTCACATTATTATGAATTTAAATTGGGGAATTAGTCATGGGAAGGAAGAGCGAGGTACCAGATTTGGAGTCCCAAGGGATGAGGGAATGAACGGAAACGGGAATGACAATCTCTAAATGAACAAGGTGAAACAGAAATTACGTATCATAGAATTTATTATGAATTTACGTTAAACTGATCAAAATACAAAGTGTATGAATTAATATAAAACCTTACCAGAGTTACATCACATAAGTAGTATAATTTAATATGAATCACGTGCAAGACATGATGACATTAGAATCGTCATCATGTTACCAGTCTAACTATTCATCGTGAACCAAAGTTGAGTAGATGTGCATCAGTCGCAAGGCTAGCAAGGAGTGACGAATTTATTAACGGAGAAACAAATCATTGGTTCACTCAGTGCAATTGATGCACGGAATCGGATATAAAAACGTTCACTTGATGAATGGTTATTCATGGGTTTCTGCCCTATGATCAATAATCAATTATTGACTGAATTATCGTCACAACATACGCTCCCCCTTAAATAATTGACTCCTGGCAATTTAAGAACATACAATCATTGCTAATAAAATGCCATTTTTTTTAAAAACAAAACTGAATCCGACTTATTTATAGACCATGCATCATTGACACATAATATCAAGATGGAAGTCATACAAGTCATATTCTTTTAACCAAATACATACGACAAATATAAATGATACAGTAAAATACAACTGAAGCCACGTAGAACTTGAAGACAATGATTTTTTTTTTTTTTTTTTAGTTGAACTTGAAGTAGATCTCCGCGCTGGAAGATTTATGTAGACCCAATAACGTGGTATTTCTGCGTTCTCTCCGAATAATTTTTGATTAGCGTTAGAGTTCCATCAAGGACCGCGCGATGTCCCAGCTTGAAACTCAGCACGTGCACGCACCAAATGTCGGTGTTAAAATGGCCTAATTGCGATTTTCTTTTCCAAGCTATCGCGAAAAAAAAAAAATTAAATGGTTAGCACATACATCTTTTAACAACTGATTACATGCAGATAAACGTGTACAATTTGTTTGGCCTATTAATATTGTACATTCCCAATTTTATACCAAATTATCTTTTAAATACAATACTCTGATATATTATTTTCAACCATTGTACAATCAAGATAATTTTTCTTTTTTTCATTGCTTTTTTTTTTAAAATTTAACACTGTACATGAAACATAGAGAGACTTGAGTGACAACACAAACACTTAGGACAATTATGTTTATGGCAAACTAGCAAAAAATAACACAAAGTACACAACATACGCTTAACCCCTTAGGTATATCCAACTTAAGTGCGCCTACGTGTAATAATACATTATGGAAATTTAACACGTATCACACAGATTATTTAACCACATCTATACCATATAATAACACCTATTCATCCACACAGAATATTACACACCAAATAACTTCATATCCGACTTTTCACATTGTTCAACAATTTTGTATCACATGCTACTTTTAACAGATAAAGACTCAGTATATCAAAATTAACACATTGTTAATTGTACACATATTTTCGTCTATATAATTTGACGATTCTATCATTTTACACACATTTCAAATACATTTCAAAATACTCATACAATTTCATTTCAAATTGCATTTTACTTATAAATCAAGGCATAGGCCCTCTATATATACATTCACAGAAATGACAACCATTACATTATCACATAGGCCTATGTTACACACTCAAAATTATTTGAGTTAACTTTTCAGTCACAAAGTTATTCGGATCATGCAATGGTGAATCTGATAGTGTAAACCAACAAACATTTGGTATAAAAGACAACTTGCGTCGACTCAAGTTATCTCGACCAATTGTTCGCTAGTTACAATATCGAGATCACAATCCTACCATGGATGGATTTGACATTGCACAAACACAAATGAACTCCTGACACCATTACACAGTATTCAATTATTTTGTGTCTTTGAAAAACAAATTCAATATTGTCATGCCAGACAATAGTCATTATTTTGCCACCATAGACAACAATTCATCATCACATTAAACATGTTAAAACATGTGATAAACTAATCATACTATATTTTATCACAATCGTCAAGTTACGAGATTTCATTCATGTGTTGGCCATTTAAAGCTATACATTCTCATATTTTGTTTAAACATGATACAGTTTTATACATTTTATGACTATATTTCTCAATGTCAATAATAATGTCAACAGACATGATAAACATAAATTTTATGTAAAATCAATTTACATTTTTGGCTTCAAATATTAACCAACACTACTTTCTTTTACACTTATTCACTTTTAATATCAAGTAACAAAAATAACTCAAGTTATTTGTCTCCGACTCCATTTTACACTTTACCTGTAATTTTGACAGGATTTTCCTTGAGAAAGTTTAATGCAGCAGCATTTAAATTACACTCAGGTTCCCAAGTATTTCTGGAGTGAGGGAATTTTTTTCCATTTGATCAGATATTCAAGACGTTTGTTTCGGTAACGTCCTCTCACAATTTGTTCAACTTCGTATTCTAGAGCAGGTTCCTGAACCGCGGGAAGACCTGGAATAATGGGGATAACTGTCTTGTGTGCTTCCTGGGTTGCTAAGAGAGGTTCAAATGAATCCTCAGGACAGTCATCCGGTATTAGACCTGGTACTTCATCTCTTTGATTTTGGTCTAAGGGAAGATCTTGGTTGCTTGGCCTAACATACCTATCGTACGCATATTTCATTCGATTCACGTGAATCGGCGTACTGATTAACTTGTTGTTTTCCAAGTTTCTGACTCGAAAATTAACGGGACCCGTTTTCTCAACCAACAAGTAAGGACCAGACCAAAACTTCATCAATTTGCGAGAGAGACCTTTTTGCAAAGCTGGGATATATATCCAAACAGTATCCCCTATCTGATATTCAACTTCATGTGAACGTTCATCATACCGATCTTTCATATTTGCTTGATGCTCTTCGGCATGAGATTTGGAAACTGCTCTGAATACCTCTAATTGGCTAATGAGAACATGTATATGATCTCTTAATGTCTTGTCAGGATATTGACATTCTTTCAGTAAAGTAACGTCAATGGGAAGTCTTGCTTCCCTGCCATACAATAGGAAGAAGGGACTAAAACCAACAGAATTTGTTGCAGGAGTGGTACGATATGCAAATTGTATCGCTGATAAGTATCTATCCCAGTCATTATGAAATTGATTTACATAATGTGAAATAGTATCTAATATCACTGCATTGTACCTTTCTTGAATTGCATTGCATTGTGGGTGATATGAACTAGTATTTAGTTTCTGGGTGCGCATAATGCGACATACTTCAAGTACCACTTTGCTGAGAAAGTTTGTCCCTCTGTCACTTAATAATGAATTTGGGCAGCCATGTTCACAAATTACATAGTCAAAGAAAACTCTAGCCACTGTAGATGCATCGGTTTCTTTTAATGGAACTAAGATAGGCCATCTTGTGCAATGGTCTGTGAAACATAAAACATAACGGTTTCCCGATACAGTAATTGGCAATGGTCCTAGCACATCTACACTAACCCGTTCAAATGCTCCTGGACTTTCATTGTGACCAAGGGTGCCAAAACTTTGTGTCTATGAGTTTTCCTTTGTGAACAAGAAATACATGACCTAACCCAATTGTCTATATCTCGGTACATGCCCTTCCAGAAATATCGCTGACGGATCCGATCATAAGTTCGTTGGAAACCAAAATGAGCGGCTAGTACATGGTCGTGACAGTTATTCAAAATTGTATCAATAAATATGATGGGAACATAAAGACGTACGACATTTCTTTCTGGTAAATGTCGTCTTGCCGGGGTGTGCCATATATGATATAACAAACCACCCAGAGCAAAATATTGTTCTGACTGTAGAACAATATCTCTAGCCTTTGATGCATCTTTAGGCAACGCATCATGATCTAAATAAGCCAACATTGAACTTGCAAACCCATCCGTCAACAATGCCTCTTTGAATTTCCCCAAATCTATATCACTGGGAATGGAGGGGCATTTTGTGCTGCTGTTTCATCGTCAATCTTCATCCGTTTACCGTGATTGAAGCGCAAATTTCTTATGGCATCAACTTGAGGATGAACTTGAGGGTTTTGCGGTACTTGCAAAACGTCATCTGCCATATCATCAAAATCAGACTTTTCCCACTCTGTCTGTAAGGATTCAGGGGAATGACTATGAGAACAGCAAGCACAATTGTCTAAATTTGCATAATTTAGTCTGCTAAGAGCGTCTGCATTGGTATTGTTACGTCCGCGAATATGCACAACTTCAAAATTGTAAGACTGAAGTTTAAGGGCCCATCGAGCTAGGCGTCCCCCGGATGGTTTATTCGAAAATAGCCATTTTAGGGCACAATGGTCCGTGACCACGACGAAATTGACAGTATGCTGAAGATATGGCGCATATTTCTTCACGCCTTCGACTACTGCTAAAGCCTCTAACTCAGTGGTGGTATAATTGCGCTCTGAATCATGTAATGCTCGACCACCGTATGAAATAACTCTTTCTTTGTCGTCTTGTTTCTGGGCCAATATATAACCTAGCCCTGTATAACAGGCATCAGTTTGAAGAATGAATTCAGTACCATCAAATCTTGGATAGGTCAGAATTGGAGGCTCCAGCAGTTTCTGCTTCAAAGTTTCAAATGCTTCAATGCATTTTGCATCCCAACGAAAAGGAATATTCTTTCTGGTTAAATTTGTGAGTGGGTCAGCAATTTTACAGAAATCTTTGATATATCTGCGATAATACCCCACAAAACCTAAAAAGAACGAACTTCAGAAACTTTGGTTGGAGTAGGATAATCCTTAACAATTTGCAGCTTGGCGGGATCTGTAGCTATGCCATCTTTGCTAACGATGTGCCCTAAATACTTGACTTCAGTTTGTCCAAAAGTGCATTTCTTGGGTTGTAACTTTAATCCTGCTTCTCTTAGTCTATCAAATACTTGTTTTAAATGATCCAAATGTTCTTCAAAACTTCTACTAAAGATAATCACATCGTCTAAGTAACAGAATACAAATTTCCAATTTAGCCCTCGCAATACTTCTTGCATCGCTCGCTGGAAGGTTCCCGGCGCATTATGGAGGCCAAATGGCATAACATTGAATTCATACAGACCGTCTTGGGTGATAAATGCGGTTTTAGGCTTAGATTGCTCCTCAAGGCCTATTTGCCAGTAGCCAGAGGTTAAGTCCAAAGTTGTAAAGTATTTTGGTTCGTTAGACCCCAAACTGTCTAGAGCGTCATGTATATGAGCAATCGGCCAATTCTGACGCGGCTCTAAACTATTTAATTTCCTAAAATCGATACAAAAACGCCAAGTATTTGTCCCTGGTTTAGGTATCATGCACACGGGAAAACTCCAAGGGCTAGTTGATTCACGAATAACTCCCTGGTCTAACATTACATCAACTTGCCTTCGAACTTCTGCTTGAACATGAGGTGCATGTCTATACGGCCGGGAACGAACTGGGGACTATCGGTATGAATTTCATGTTTGATTCCTGAATAATTACCAAGTGGCCCACCATCTACTTGGAAAATGTCAACATAATCTGATATCAACCCTGTAATTTCAGACATTTCATTTTTTGACAAATGATTTTCATTTAGTTTCACTTTAGACATAACTTCTTGCACTTGTGGATTAATAGTATCTTTAGACTCCATATTATTTTTCATTTGATCAATTTTGCTACTTTCTTTAGAAGACATATTTACACTATTGACCTTTTCACATGTTACTGATGAAAATGGAGTTACAAGTTTTGGAAGAACACGAGAAAATGTACCCAACTTGGTGCGGGGATACAAAGTAATTGGATCATCAGTAGCATTCATAACTAGTAAATGCGCACAATTGTCGATAACACTTGATGTAGTGTTTGCAACTAAAACACCAAGCGCTGTAATGCGTCTTCCACCTTGACAAAGGCCTATAGAATTTACTGGCAATTTATTGGAAAGTTTGGCGCGAACAATTGATTGAGTGTGCGGAGGAATTTCTTGTTTTTCAAGAACACGAATTTGGCTCTTTTTGTTTAGAGTAAGCGTGTCTGTCGCACAATTTATCACAGCACCGTGTTTCCTTAAAAACATAGATCCCAAAATAACAGTCTCAGAAAGATTGTGAGCAACATTCAAAGGTGTGACAAAAATACTACCATCTATTGACAATGGAAGGGTTACAAAACCAGCAATATGCATATCACTACCGTTTGTTGCTCGAGCTAGACTTATACGCGATTGTTCCATTTTGTAAGAACCCATAGGCAAATTTGCAATTAGCCAATCATAATCAATTAAATTTATTGACGCACCAGTATCTACCAGACATTGAACTGATCTGTTTTGAATAGACGCTGAGATGGTATTCCACTCAGATAATTTGATATCGATCTTGCGGTCATGCCTGGAAGATTTTGATTGTCTACGCGATCGTTCTGGACTTTGTGAAGGTGGGCGGACTGAGCGCGCATTATCACATCTTTGTTTTACTCTTGATTTACGTTCATGTTGAGAAGAATTTCTATCTTCCCCACTTGCATGTTTCCCAACATATTTCCCTTCAAACTTGGCAAATGGGGATGTTAGTTTAACGGTTTACCGTCTATGCCTTTTCGTGCATAGCAATTCCTCCATTTGTGACCTGTATAGCCACAACGGAAGCATACAATTGACCTAGTAGGCCTAGAATTTCTACTGGAATTTGGAGTGGTATTTACATTTTGCTCTACATTTTCCAATCTTGAAGAAATATTTGCCACCAAACCAGTAATTTTGTCTAAGGCCGAAGTTGTAGGATCAGAGGAGACAGGCGACTGTTTAGCTTTGTCATGATGTGAAATAAGAGACTCATTTGCAGGCTCATTTGCTGAAAGCTCTACTGAAATGGCAAGTCTCGCTGCTTCAAGGGCAGCCGTGAATGATTCGGGCTGTTTCGAGAATACAAAAGCCCGCACTTTTGGCAATAAATTTCGAATGAAAATTGACATAAGCTCAGCGTCTGTCTTCTTTGCCTGCCTACCCCACAACATAATATCAGAGGCATAGTCATCAATAGATTCGGACACCTGTTGACGACGGATTGACGACAATTGCGACTCAATGCCCCATAACCATGATTGACCTTCAAAGTGATCTTTGAGTAACTTGTGTATTTTATCAACAGTGTTTTTGTCAGCCTCCTCAATTCTTTCCAAATAAACGCTAGCGTGACCATCAATGACTGCATTTAAAGCCAAGAGGGATTTGGGATCGGTATAATCTCTCAACTGCGCATAATTATTGAATTTGCGAATAAAAGTATCAAGATCATCCTTTGGACCCCCTGAATATTTGAGACCAAAACCACGCATGTCATATTTGAAAGACATGTCTGAATAATCCACAATACTATCGGTCTCACTGTCACTATCTGAATTACTATGATCACTTTGAGACTCCTCTTTTACATCATTATCACTCATGTTAACAAATACACACGGTCATCATATCATATAACCAGAGAACATGATAAAATAATACACGGTGATCATCGGATCACATACGATATAACATTGTTTATAATATATTACTCACAACATACGCAGTAAATAGTGATGACAGTTTGGATATGATCAATGAAAATAAACTAAGTCCAGCCGCGTAACGATTTGAAAATTAAAATCAAAAATTTTCTAAGTCCAGACGGTGAAGAATGAAACAAATATTTCACTACGAAAAATTGTCAAAGTCCAAACAGTGAAGGATTACAAAAATAAATGACTGCAAAAATATTCTAATAGGACGATGAACCAATGTTTCATTCAACAGACAATCAGTCAAGCGCTCAGAAAATTGTTCAAGTACCACGCGGCCTATTCAATTTTAAAGAATTACTGCATGTATCTCAAATCAATGATAATAATATAACAAAGGTAAATCAAGGTGTGTCAATCAATAGGATTGAGTCCAAACAGAACATCATCAATAATTTCACATGAAGTGGCTGAGATTATGCATAATGAGATCAAGCTGACAGAAACTGACAAAGAACGTATCTTTATACTTTACCAAACAAAGAACTTATAGGGCATTGCCCCAAACACTATATACGCTTCTGAAATTGAAAAGGCCTAAATGTCTGCTTGATCACAATGCATGTACAACAATATTTTTGCTAGCTCGCCAATACATAATAAAATAAATATAAATTCTAGTTTGCCATAAACGATAAATAAGACAAAACAACGGACTTACATGTTTTACGTGCAATACACGGCCTCCCTGCCAGCCAAGCTGTCCATTCTTGTGACGACAAATGACACGATGTAACTCACAATACCCTTGTGTGTATAATGTGTGCGAATGTATGCGAGAAATGAACAAAATTGCAAACGGGACTCCAAATAACATAAAAATGATTGACCGAAAGGATTCTTCCACCATGTATTATGAATTTAAATTGGGGAATTAGTCATGGGAAGGAAGAGCGAGGTACCAGATTTGGAGTCCCAAGGGATGAGGGAATGAACGGAAACGGGAATGACAATCTCTAAATGAACAAGGTGAAACAGAAATTACGTATCATAGAATTTATTATGAATTTACGTTAAACTGATCAAAATACAAAGTGTATGAATTAATATAAAACCTTACCAGAGTTACATCACATAAGTAGTATAATTTAATATGAATCACGTGCAAGACATGATGACATTAGAATCGTCATCATGTTACCAGTCTAACTATTCATCGTGAACCAAAGTTGAGTAGATGTGCATCAGTCGCAAGGCTAGCAAGGAGTGACGAATTTATTAACGGAGAAACAAATCATTGGTTCACTCAGTGCAATTGATGCACGGAATCGGATATAAAAACGTTCACTTGATGAATGGTTATTCATGGGTTTCTGCCCTATGATCAATAATCAATTATTGACTGAATTATCGTCACAACAACATTAACAAAAAGAAAACACTACTTTTTATCAAAGATTAACAACAGCATAGCACGGCGATACAGAAACAGTATATACTGCAAAGATGAAGGAAAACAACGGTGTTCACCTCTCCCACATTTTCTCTGACTTGCGGTTACGGAACAAAAATGATATCCAATTTCCCCAGATGATCGGTAGCAGTTAGTAGTGTCAATTTCAACCGACTTTGGCAATCGCGGGGTGAAATAACACAAGTGTTTTCTTACTAAGTCACAGTCTGCGTAGGTTAGTGCGAGGCACAAAACCAACACTTGTCATGCTTGTGAAAAAACGATTCTTGCTTAAGTTTATCTGAATATACATAGATGTTTTAAATTGTTTAAAATGAAATAGGGGTAAATTAAAGGGATACAGTGAGATACATTGATCATAACCATCATCGTCATCATTAACATTATCATAGTCATTAACATGATCTTTATCATCATGATTATCAACATCATCGTCGTCGTTTTTATCATCGTCATCATCATCATCATCTGCATCAGCAGAAATAACAACAACAGCCTCGTTTGATCACCATCACCATTCTTTAGAAAGTAATGCGAATTACTTGATAATACTTGAAGAAGTTTATCAATTTCATTATGAAAAAAAGTTCCCTCATAATAATTATTATTTGCATCAGGATAACTAAAATATACACTCCAATATTCTTATGACCAGCAGTGGCCCGTAGAGTTACATGGCTACTCTAAGCTGGGGTAGCTCTGCAGTAACTTCAGAGCTACTCCACAGCTATTCCACTATGTAGCTCATGGTATAATAGTTGTGGAGTAGCTCTGTAGTTAGAGTAGCCTTGCACTAATCTGCTATAGGCCACCAAATAACTGGACATAATAATATGGTTGTAAATAAGCCATAAACAAACTCTCAACCCCATCTTTTACACTTCTTATGACTTTAGCTATAAGTGAATTATTCACTGTATGTAGGTTCACCTGATAGACATCTGAATCATTAATTCATCATATTTACTTTCTCTCTAGGCGATTTAACAATATCCTGTATAAATAAACACTGCTTAGATTTCTGATCTTAAAACGTTGTAAATGAAAATGTTTCTTATCTAAAATAGCTGTAAATGAAAATGTTTCTTCCCATTAAAAGTTGTAGGTGAAAATGTTTCGATCCTACAGCCGGATTTATAGAATCTTCAATAATGAATGGATTGTTCTATTGCAGTTGGTAAAAACTATAAAACAATAAAGGTTAATAAAACATTCCGTATTTTAAATACTGTATGTATGGTTGTGTTAAAAAGGATCTGATATCTTACTATGTAAAATTCTGAAAGTCATTATTGCGATAGGCTTTGATTTATGTTACCCGATTACATAAACTACGTGGTACATGGCATAAACCGCACGAAAAGCACGAATGTGTCTTAGAAAGTTTTAACAGAATGTCATTTTCAGAGAAAACTACAAACACCTCAAAGCATTTGCAATGAATTGGTTTTGAACCCTGTTTAACACAAATAGTATTGAAGTGATCACAAAATACCATTTGGTCGCTTTAGATGGCTTAAATTTAATCTGATATAGAGAAGAAACATTAAACATTATGTAAAATATCAAAATCGCTGCTTCACTTTAACAACAACAAAACACACTGCTTTTTAGCAAAGAACAACAGCAAAGCACGGCCATGCAGTAGCAGTATACTGCAAAGATGAAGGAAAACGATGTTCACCTCTCTCACATTTTCTTTGACTTGCGGTTACGGAACAAAACTGATATCCAATTTCCCCAGATGATCGGTAGCAGTTAGTAGTGTCAATTTCAACCGACTTTGGCAAACGTGGGGTGAAATAACACAAGTGTTTTCTTTCAAAGACACAGTCTGACAGTCTGTGTAGGTTAGTGCGAGGCACAAAAGCAACACTTGTGAAAAGACGATTCTTGCTTAACTTTGTTTGAATATACAAATATGTTTTTAAATTGTTTTGAATGCAATAGTGGTAAATTATTGAGATACCCTGATCATCATCATAATTGTCATCATTATACCCAGCAAACAAAAAACGTTTTTGACAAAGGTTATAAAAAGGTTGTCAGAAAACGTTTAAATGTCGGGTTATATAAAGAGTATATAAAGGTTATAAAACATTTTCATAACATTAAAAACATTTTTGTGATAATCTACTGCCCAGAAAACACAAAATGTTTTACAGAAAACGTTTAAATGTCGGGTTATATAAAGGGTATAAAAGGTTTTAATAACATTCCAAAAACATTTTTGAAAACTTGATATAAAACATTCTAAACAGAATGTTATTTTGGCGTTGAAAAAATATTTTGCGAAAAATGATTGCCCAAAATATTTGCAATAACGTTTTAAAAACGTTTTCATGACATTTATTTAACCCGACATTTAAATGTTATTAAAACGTTTTGAAATAAAAACATTTTAAGAACATTTCTGTGTTCGCTGGGTGCAAATATTTTAACATAATGTTATTTAAGTGTTGACAAAATATTTTTTCAAAAATGCTTGCAAAAATAGTTTACAATAACATTTCGAACACATCTTAAAAATATTGTTGTAGTGTGTTTTATACAAAACGGTTTAAAACGTTTTCATTACCTTTATATAACCCGACATTTAAATGTTATTAAGACGTTTTGAAAAAAAAAACATTTTAAGAACATTTTTATATTTGCTGGGAGCAAATATTTAAACATAATGTCATATAACGTTTTTATGACCTTTATATAACCCGATATTTATTAAAACGTTTTTACCTAAACCAAAAGCCAAAATATAACTTATTTAAAACGTTTTTAAAACGTTTTTGTGTTTGCTGGGTAACCATCATCGTCATGATTAACAGCATCATATGCATCAACATCATCATTATGATTATTATCGTCGTCGTTGTCTTCATCATCATCAGCAGCAGCACCAACAGCATTACAGGCAGCATTATTAAGAAAGTAATGTTCCTTTCCGTTGCTTGATAATACTTGAAGAATGTTATCAATTTTATAATAAAAAAACCCCGCTCCCTCCCATAATAATTATTATTGGCATCAGGATAACTATAAGATACACACCAATACGACCAGTTCAAGGAGTGTCCCATAGAGTTACATGGCTACTCCAAGCTGGGGTAGCTCTGCAGTAACTTCAGGGCTACTCCACAGCTATTCCATTATGCAGTACATGTAGCTCATGGTAGAATAGCTGTGGAGTAGCTCTGTAGTTTAATGCAGGGCTACTCCAGCCTTGCAGTAATTCTGCTATGGGGCACCAAATAACTGGCCATAGTAATATGGCTGTGTATAAGCCATAAGCAAACTCCCAACCCCATTTAGCCTTTATCTTTTACACTTCTTATGACTTATTCAAGCTATAGGTAAATTATTCACTGTATGTAGGTTCACTTGATAGACATCTGAATCATTAATTTATCATATTGACTTTATCTCTAGACGATTTAACAATCATATGTATAAAACACAGTGCATTTTTAGTCTACGCTGTTTACAGAAAATAAGCCCAAAGCATTGAACAAAGATAATAAATAAAAATGTTTCTTACCTTAAAAAGTTGTAGGTGAAAATGTTTCGATCTTACAGCTGAATTTATAGAATCTTCAATAATGAATGGATTTTTCTATTACAGTTGGTAAAAACTATAAAACAATTAAGGTTAATAAAACATTCCGTATTTTAAATACTCTATGTATGGTTGTGTTAAAAGGGATCTGATATCTAAGCACTATTGAACATAATCTAAAAATGAAAAATAATTGAAACGATTAAAACGAGTTCTAATTATATGGTTATTTAGTTATTTTAATACTAACGGATTTGTTCATATCTTGCAAACAAATAAATTCAATCAGGTTACATCTCTCGATAATTCAAAGTGTCAATCTTTTCTTTGTGCTAATATATGCCATAGCTAATGCAAACTACTACTGCAAGTACAAGGGGTGATAATAAAAGTAAAGTATAATAAAAGACCTTTAAAAGACTGTACCTTTGTCTTTCAAACCACATGCATAAATTATACCCCATGCTTGATTATGTAACAGCATTAGCATGAAATCAATGTGCTATAGACAACGCAAAATCATGCAAAGCAGGCGGGGCATTTAAATTGAAATAAAGGCACGTGTTATAACAGGTCAGATATTAGAGAGCCTGGGAAAATCAGAGACATGCCATTAAACTTTGACAAAATGACAAATTTGACAAATGACAAATTTGAACAAATTCTAAAAACTGGGCGAAAAGTTAAAAAAAAAACTATGTACACCGTTTCACTTCAAAATTCATTTTCTTGACTAAATGAAAACAAAACTGTGAGATAAAAACTATAAATGTAATGCTTGCATAATACTCTTGTGTTGATCCAGTACTACTTTTGGGCATTGACTTATTGTTATTTTAAGGCAAGGAATTCCATGGGACATTGTAAAGGTATTGACAGAATTGGGTCAGTAACTGCTGCTACTAAGTTAAAATAAATATTCTGTAATTCTGTAAATTTTTATAGCAATATACAATGGGCACTAATGCTTCACTTGTATTCATTCGTAACCAGACGTAAATATTATGTATATGGAATAAAGGTTGCTACTACAAATCCCAAAACTATTACAAATAGCAGATACGTACTGCTTCTCAATATCATATCGTCTGCTTAGGTTATGACGTCAAATTTAATTTCCCGCTTTTTATGACGCCACGTCTGCTGGGCAAAATAGTTGTAGTTGTCTCTTAGAGGTATGAATCTTATTTTCGACCAGGAAATCTCTGCAAATCTGTCCATTCGTGTATAACCGCAAAACTGATTAATTTAGGTTACGTTTAGTTAGGTATCGATGTCATTGAGTATTACTTTGGTGGGTATACTTGGTATACATGAGTTGCATGATTTAGAGTAATGGTTTACGAGTTTCTAAAGCATAGAATGATATTTGGGATAATTAGGCTATTATGTTTGGCTTCATTTTTATTTTGTTTATTGAAAATCCTGAGATACCGTCAACCTTTGTGCAAAAATATGTCAAAAAACTTTGACCTTGGGAATTTGGGTTTGGTATGTCATAAAAGAAATTACACCATACCCTAAGCATTTTCAATGAATTACAAAAAACCTTGAATACACATTTCTGTGGGATTTTAAATATACTTTTAGATTTTAGTTTTAGCTTCTTAATAACAATATATTGATCTTATACGAAATAATATATCAAACTTAAAACTTCGGGCGATTTCCCTCCGAGTAAAATCACAGGTGACGGAAATGACACACCTATTTAGCCTTGTGATCTTGTTTATAGAACTCATACCATTCCTCTGTGTGTCAGCTTTATTTGTCTCAAAAATTTAAATGTCATTATCCCTAGATCATGCTCCCACGACTCGCCTTAAATTGACGCCGAAATGTCTTACACTCTTACACTAAAATGTATAAATGTAGATCTTCTGATCGAAAGTGCGAAGTAAGAAGCAAATGCCGTTGCAGACTCTGTACCAATATTTACTTCTTACTGAAGAGGTCACACAAAACTAACTCTGAAGTGAAAACTTGTTAAGTCCCCATCATCAGTCATCACCCTAGGCTCTGACCCAAACTCCAGCAGAACAATAATAATATAAAAAGAACAGTCAAATCTTCTCTATAACCATCATTTGTATTGTGCGGTGTGACCTTTAAATTAATAAAGACTTTCGAATAAAGATCAGTTCAATTGAATAAATAACAGATAATATTTATGTCAACACTCAGGGAGCAATGTTTGTGTTACATCGTTTTGTTTGTGCAGAAGCGTAGCTTCGTCACCTTGGGCTGCCTTTGCTCTATAACTGATAAACGAAATGCTTATGCTAATATTGCTTGTACTATTGTTTAGATATGGTATCATGGCAGTTGTTCGCCACAAAGGATCATTTGCATTCATATCAACGCGCAATCTTCATCGCCCGTGTAGTACTCCTATTTTTAATTCCTTTTCATGTAATATTAATAAAGCATTGCGTGTACTGAGTTCTTCTATTCTTTCTTCTTTATTATTTGTTCAAGAAAAACAATCATGTCTTATCTAATGATATAAATATTAAATGCAGAATAATAGGAAATAGAGCAATCCCAGATCTGTAAACAAAGCGTTCTATGTTAATCAAAACACACGATTGATAAAATACGTTTCTTGCAGTGTTAGTAGCAGTCATATAATGAGGTGCTGTGTGAATGCAATATTCTTTTAGGCAATATTATCTGATCTTTTGAAAAGTTTGAAAACAAAAGTCACTAGTTATGTTTAAGCAATCAAAGATTATTAAATAGTAGTAGATGTGGCCATGGTGTACATTAGGTCAATTTAGCGCAAGAGCTGATGAAGTTAATATGCAATCATACCATAGTATGTGTTTGTTCTTGAAATTTGTTAATTTTACATAGATCAAGGTGTAGTAGAAAGGGTTAAAGACAAGCAAGGCAAACAATAAGAAGAACCGACTCTTCAAAAGAAGGGTGTGTGTGCGGGGTGGGTTGGTAGGTGTAGGTGTGGCAATTATTTCTATTACCATTGAAACAATCCGTAGAAGTAGATAGTTATCATAACGTATTCCGCAGCAGTGAAGAAGAAAAAGTATACTAATATACATTTATATAAACGAACACTTTTATGTGTATCATGACTCGCATGATTGTAATTTCCTCAAATAATTGGTAAAATTACAATCCAAAAGAAATTAACACTACAATTTGTGACAACCTTGTGAAATATGCAATTCCTCAAAGTCATTAGTGTGAAAGGCTTTGATTTATTTTATCCGATTACATAACATATGAGGTACATGTCATATGTCATAAAAGGCACGAAAAGCACGATTTCATCTTGTTAAGTTTTAACATAATGACATTTTCAGAGAAAGCATAAAACACATCAAAAGCTTACAAGAATGTGAAAAAAGGAGTACTAGCTACTGCTTTTTCTAGCACTATCTTGGAGTAGCCCTAAAGTGTGACTTTTGCATTAACTAAAAACTATGATAAGATAATGTATTAAAATGGATAAGATAACATAACATAACATAACATAACATAAGATAACATAAGATAAAATGCTGTAAGACAAGAAAAGATAAGTTAAGTTAGGAATTGGTTATGAACTTGAATTGGTTAGGGATTGGTTATGAACACACTGTATAATGCATTTTGATAGGCAGAGTTAATGGTGTACCTCCGTCATGTGCAAAGAATGAACTTGGACCTGTCTTGAAATCTCCGAACAAAACGAAAAACGTCAAGTTCATGTCATTTTTATTTAATCTATAACTGTTTCAACCATGATAACGTTACTATATTTAAGATTGTGGTGTAGACATAAGTTGACGAAGCGAGTGGGATGAGTCGTAGACATTAGAAGAGGGCTTTAGGTGAAATTTTTTTCTGGGGCTTAGTGGGTATCTGAGACTTCACAAGTCCCGGAAGCTCTATTCGTGTAGTAATTTGGCTCCAACTAGTCCGAATCGAAGTCATAGAAATACCCACGCTTATTATGTGCTTTGTATCAAAGGAAGACAATTTCTTATTGATTAAATAAAATGCCAGAATAAAGTATTGCTACTGCATAGGAATGCCTCCCCATGCAGTCAAATGAGCTAGCTTAGTAGCCCACGTTATAGCCTTGATCTTTTTGTTTCTTATTACGACAGGTACGTGATGAAGGTTCTATATACAGCGTGTCCCAAAAGTAACTTAACATTGTGAATTTGCCATATCTCAAAGCTTCTCAAATATTTCCTACTTCATGCCAAAATGGAGAACATATTCACATAGATTGACCTTTTAGAATTATTCTGATACCAAAAACAACATTATTGATGACCCCTTGACCTTACTGTGCGACTTTACATATGTGTGTTTCAAACCCACAAAAGCAAGCTCATATGTTATTTGTTCAAGCACGTGAATGATGTGCTTCCTTAACTCGCTGCACACGCTACATTTAGGTATGAACATTCATGGATTACATGTCCTAGCGTAAGCGTGAATGCTGTATTAGATTATAATTAGGATATATTGACAATATTAAAAGTACTTTTACAGTTTAAGTGAAGATGAATTTCCTATAGATCAACGGATTCAGATTGTATGGTTCTTTGCCGAGACAAAGTCGAACAAACTCACTCAAGCAAAGTTTAAGGACATTTTAATATAAATTATGCACCCAGCCGAAATACAATCCAGCAACTAGTGCCGAAATTCCTATCAGCTGGATCTGTTCATGATCTACCTCGGGCAGGACGTGGAAGAACAGGAAGATCGGCTACAAACATCGATGACTTACGAAGAGCGGTGGCGAAAAGCCCAAGACGATCAGTACGTCGACTTTCAATAGAGAACACCGTACCGCGTACAACTGTTCATCGAATCCTCAGAAAAGATCTTAAGCAGTTTCCATATAAAATCCAGATAAAACAGAAAATGAAGATTACGCATTGAAAACAAACAAACAAACAAACAAACAATCAAACAAACACAGCAAAATTAAACAAAACAGATTTAAAAACGATACGTTATATCGTGTTATCACGCCTCAAATGACGAGACTTATTTTGCGTTTATAAAAGTGGGTTTTACGGTACGGTAGATATCCGTTAATTTTATGCCAAAGGGTCATGACCACATAGGCATGTTTGGTATCATAACATTTCTAAAAGAATTGTCTACATACTGTGCAATGTTTGTAACAACACTATTGTTACTTTTGGGACACCCGGTATTTATATGATATCGCGTTTGAATTGGTTCTTTGAGAATTTGTGTCGTGATATAGCCTATTCATTTTCATGGACTCCTGACCATTTGTGACAGTACACCACGAATGAGCCGGAAAGTCGGTCCTCGGTCAATTTTGTTTTATTTCGTGTTTAGCAAAATATATATCATAAACTTTAAAATGGTATAAAATTTGATATCAAACGATATCCAGAAGCAGGATTATGGTTTGTTGAACTTTGCTCCTTCAACAAAATGGTACTTTTCGGTACTACATGTGTCTCTTTTCCCACATTGCTGGTAATAAATATCAAACAGTCATAATTGGCGGTCATTTCAAATCATCTACAAGTCAACGAGGTTCAGGAATGTCCTCTCATTGTTAATTGTTGGTTATACATAGACAAAATACTATGCTTTGTAACCCGCCACTTGAACAGGATTTAGCCAAAGCAAACAAAGACTAGCGCTATTTAAGAATTATATACATATAGGTAGAAGCTTATTATCATCTTCAACAATAGGATTATTGATTGGATTAAAAGGTGTTTGCCTAGCGCTATCAAAATGAGAGTATGCAGCACCAACTTGAGGTACCTATGAATACGACCTTCATGCACAATTTACACTGTAAATCAGAATACAATTTAGGACATTTACGGCTCATTCGTGGTGTACGGTCACATTTGTTTTTACACCAGCTTGTGATTAGTGTAGGATACATTAATAAATAAAATGTGTTTTTAGAAACAAAGATGAAGAATTGAATGATTGCTTACGGGTAGATTTATTCGCAGAAAAGTATAACGGTCCGAAATTTTCTATTATTAGCAATGTATCACCATGATTATTGGAACATGAACTGACAAGTAATTAATTAAACAAGACACTACCACCTTATGTTTGACAAGGCAGAAACTAATTATGTTCTCCAGTGGTATGCTCTTTTGGAATCGTCATGGTAGATATAATACCAAGGTTTTTATACTCCTACATTCATCGGAAAAGATAAAAAATGTAGAATGACAACTGCATTCGTATAATTGTTCTCCTGGGTGATAGAGGTTTAAAATAGACCAAGGATGTTTGGCACCTTTACAAAGTGGATGTAACTTGTCACGTACATGTACTTTGCCATGTTATTGTTCATCGTAGAAAATAAACATCTCAAAAAAAGTAACTACCCCCCTTAAATAATGGCCAATATTAAAAAACGGGCGATTGTATTACAAATCTGTAAAATGCGTTGCAAGCAGAATTTATTTCTGCACATTCTGACATCTTTTTTTGTAGCAATTGACTAAATATTGTCACCGAGTACATTTAAATCAATGTAACCCAAGATTTGAAAGTTGCAGTAAATTCTATTGATTTGTATTCAGTATAATAGAAGGAAATCTGTGTACTGATATCCGAGTATTTTTGTATTGTCACTGATTGTTGTAAGTGCAACTTTCAAATCTGGACCTCACTACATTAAACTGACCGGTGTTATATTGTTTTCTGGGCTATCGTATCAAATGAGGTGTCAAAATGCCCAGAGAAATAAATTCTGCTTCCAACGCATTTTACAGATTTGTAATACAACAGTCGTTTTTGAATGGCCATTATTTAAGGGGAGGGGGTTGGTTACCTTTTTGAGATGTTTATGTTTATACAGGGTGACATAAAATATGTTCATATCTGTCTTGGAAATGCCGCCTTCATTAAAGCAGTGTCATTGGTAACTGCAATGTTGTATATGTTATTCCTCCTTTGAAAATATCAACCTAAATTGGACACATACTTTTACAAACATGATATTTGGTGGCTTTGTTGATGTTCTACAATACTTGTGGCCAACAATTTCTTTTATTTATAAAGTAAACGATCATATGACCCCTTGTTGATTACTTCACCCATAATCTATTGGAAATTTCATATTTGGCTAGGACATAATTTAGCAAGGTGTAGAGAAGTGGCAAAAGGAAACTTTGTGTGGGCATCTTCAAGTCATCCTGATAGTAAAATGACCGGCCTCAAAACTGAAACCTGCTGTCCAGACCCCTAAACATAGCCTGTAGCCCCAGGCTGCTGCAAAGGAAAACAGACGATAGACCACGGACATTGTGCTATTCACTTTTGATAATTAGTGACATAATTTGTCTTTTAGCTATTGCGTCATGTTTTGCGTGTCCTTGACTTTACGGCCTTGTCATAGTATGTATGACAAAATGTACAAAATGTTTTTCTCTGTCAATAAAAAGAATTGTGTGAAAACATCTTGAAGAGAGGGACTAGAGAGTGTCACAGAATGTTCTAGAAAGTTCGTACATAGGCATATACCAAGCGCGAGCGGCTTTCTCAATTCTGAAAAACAGATAGATTAAAAGGTAAGTTAGTTGAAATTGTTTATCTCAAAGAAACGAACAAAAAAAGCGACGGTAGCCTTTATTCTTGAGGTGCTATGGTTCCATGAAAAGTGTATCATGCATATCCCATCTTGAACTCCAGTACACTTTTGTACTGGCCCCTAGATTTATTTTGAGCATTATTCTTCAATGAACATACAATGGACTCTTTGTGTCATCATCATATTTTCCAAAGGTAGTCATATTACAGTTGGGTCATTTTGGGTCAGATGGTGAGTCCGTTTAGCGAATAACCGATTTTTTTTCTTGCCGATATGTTGCCGACATTCTAAGACAAATTGTGTTGAGCAGAAACCAATTCTGGGTCAATATATTGAATGTTGTATGGAAGTATCAGTTGCTATTGATTCACTGCCGCACCATGTAGCGCCTATATTGATAAATGGATGACGGGTTGGCTATAACGGAATAAACTGCATATTCATGACTACGTCATTACATGAATATGCAGTATTGTTCGGTTGTTTTTTATTTACTACATAATTTCTCTCATTATTCAAGCTTTGCCCTCTTTACTGGGATATAAAACCATAGTTTATCTTTGATTACTAAAGTAAAAACCACAGTTTAACCTTCATTAATTGTCAATAATACTATGGAAATGCGTGGTCTTAAGTGTCATTTACACCACTTCCCATAATCTGTCATGTTCGGAAATCACCGGGTTTACTACACATCTATCTGTTAGAATTCAATATTATTTGATGCAGCTGGGATGTTGCGAGGAATTTCACACCACTAGCTTTCACTCGATGTAGCTATGCAATTCAAAAAGTCAGTTAACCTCAAAGTTTAGACGCAATACAGGGTGTATCAAAATGATTCGTACCCATCAGTTTTGTTGTTAAATGAAACGCTTGATTTTGGCTCTTCCAAATTCAAAATAATTCGCTTGGAATGACTATACAGTTGTTTATGACCTTTTATAACATGAATCTACAAATTAGGTGGACTTGTGCTGCCATGATGCAGTCATGTCTACAGTAGAATTCACCTCGACCTTTGCAGGACTTAAACCCCATTAAAAGCTATTAAACCAAGATAACACTCATTGAAACAGCTCAACTGATTAAATCGGATCTTCTCTGGCTGTGCACATGTGTCTGTTTTATATGTGCGATATAGCAATGAGCTGCTATAATACAGCTTCAGTTGGGTAACTGATTATAAAGGAAACGCAAGGAAACAATGGTATGTGGACCTTTGTTCACGAAATGAGACAATGGCCTGCTTTTTGTTAACCAGCATTCTTGAAAATGTGCAACATAATGATTGTTGACTTAACACGGTTTGGAAATAATTTCTTCATATTTTTGGTGTTATCTGTCGTTTACATATCCTTCCTAAAACACAAAAGTGCGACCCTTTGTCAATCACCTACAGTACCCAATTTCGGCATACTATATAAGAAACTCATCATGATGATTGCCAGATATAAATGTTTAAATGTAGCTTGTACCGTTTTTTTGTGGCATCCTTCAGAAGTGAGCGGTCCGATACCAATATTTTCGGTCAAATCTCCTTTCAATTAACACGGGGAGTTGGCTAGCTATGCCTTGCCCTCACTCATATTTTACAAAAGTGCGACTATTTCTGAACATCTAACCTAGCTGTAATTTTAGGTCATGTTAGAGAAATATATTTGCTAGAAGTTTGGAGAATAAGTTAAATATTGGCTGGTTATTTTTCACACAGTGATGTTAACTAGGCAAGTGCCCATTCTTCCAACATACATCATTTGTAGAGGTCACGCGTCAATGGTGAGAGCACTGTGTATTGTGTATAGGAAAACGGACAGTAACTGCAGTATGCATTTTGATGTGGCAGGCAATCTTGGACATGCTCATTGGATATTGATGGGTACCAATCATTTTAATACAAACATTATTAAAAATTATAAACATCGCGTACATGTTCTATTTCGATTGTAATAATTCCGTCGTTTTATTAAAAATCTGACAGTTTTGTCACAACTATCACACCTACATATAAAAATCAGAACTATGAAAAACCTCCTCAGCGAATGTTACAATATGGCTTTAACTGCTGAGCGTAGAACATTTTTTGAGACGCCATCATACTTTAGAGTCATGCTATCTCTGCAGGACATGACTAGCGTCCCCAAACAAACCGCAGATGAGAGACGGAATAAGATATTTTACATGAATCTGTAATTTTAGCTAAATAAATTTGAATGGGGCTTCAATTTCGTCAATATTGCTGTTTTCTTCGGTTTTTACCAAATTTTTCATTTCAAAAATGCCAAATGATAATTTGAATCACGTATCCTTCACTTTTAAGCATTTGTTTTACACTTGCGCTGGGATCACTGAATGGGTATTTAATACATTACAAAAACACTGAAAAATAACAACAAATGAGTTGCTAGTACCTTTATGCACCAGAATCATTTATGAGACTATAATTACACTACCTAAATAAGGCAACGATGACAAAAATTACCCCCAAATTCTACTAGCTTGATTATTTATGCCCCGAATATGAGGCGATCTTATTCATTGCAATGAAATCGATGATACATTTATACATTCTTCCTAGGAAATATTTGAATTGCAATACTCAAATTGACGACAGATACTCCGTACGTTTATCTTTTGCTTTGAAATTGATTTATTTGTATACATGGAAGATATTGCTCAAATCCATGGATCAAAAGTAAGGGATGATCAAACAAGATCAACTTTATTATCAAAAGCTATTACGTTTTCATTGGGTGATTTAAATGAGGAGGACAATATCAGAATAATCCTTTTTTTAAATGTGTAAATTTAAGAATGATATAAAATATGATATAAAAGATCAAACTGCACTTTCTGTAATCACCTAGAAATCCAGAGTATTTGGCAAATAAAAACGAGATTCAGCAGATAAGCTTCACTAATAGCTCTAAATATGTAGAAATAATTGCAATATCTGATTCCAAAGTGCAACTAGAGATAGGTTTCTGGAACACTTTGCCTTAGTTTCTTATGTAAAATGTGTGACACGATTAAGAAAAATGAGTCACTTGTCGCGTAAAAATAGTAAAACTTGTTTCCCTTTAACATCCTTACCGAATTATTATGCAAAAGTATGCTTAGCATTTGATAGCAATAATTGAAATAATTATGACACGGAGATTTTAACATACTGAAAGCTATGAAATATATGCGAAATCATTGCTACTTTTAACCATAATACAGCGTCTCATCTTGCTTGATTGCGCAACGTTGCTTAGATTTATGATGTCTGATAATATCCATACCATGAATGTTTATACCCAGGTATGACCAGGTTATTGGAGATGGATATCTATGTATGTTATTGTTAGCACTACACGTAAGGTGATAGTGGGTGTAAAACGTGTTGTTGTATCCATATTTTTGTTATTTTGATGTTCAGATGTATATAAATGTATTCAGATGTCATAATGCATATGCAAGTGGCAAGAGTGATAACATTGATCAAAATGATACATATTTCAAAAATGTTACATAAACAAGCATTCACAATACAAAATAATTTTGTATATAACATTTAAGAATACTATTAAAGTTGGCACGAATTCATATAATCAGATCTGCTTAAATTTCAGAAACTGTCCCAGTTATCTTGAATTTAAGATGATGGGTTCATGAAATATCTTTACATTTATCGTCTGCCGTTATTAATACATTTTAGGTAATATTCGAGTCGTATATGAATGTATAAGCGTGATATCTATTCGTACGGGTGTCTGTTCTTGAAGTACTACAACAAAGTTGCATTTCAAATTCAATACCGAACGGAATACACGTCACGGTACCTTTAGGCTACCGTATTATGCCATAGCGTATTGCACCACAATTGAAAGCTATATCGTCTTGCATGTGAACTATTATTATTTAGGATATTGCGTGATTAATTATTACATCAATTTTACTATTAAAGAGATGTTAAGGTAGTACAACACCCTTGATAAATTTGTGACTATTTTTGCATTTTTCTCAAAATATAATAACACACTGGTAACAAAAGTTACATGTATTATATGGGCAAGGATTCCAGTTACTACACTGGAATTTCAGTGACTCGAGACAAGCGGTACGTTATTTATGATAAGAAAAGAGGTACCGCTAAAATGTACCTCATTTCTTAACATATATAATGAATCACTTGTCTTGAATCACTGAAATTGTAGTGAAGTAATTGGATTCTTTGCCCCTATTATATATATAACTTTTGTTACCAATGTGTAGTTATTTTTTGCGAAAAATACAAAATTAGTCATAAAATTTTTCAGGGGGTGTAGTACCACCTTAAAAGAAACAAAGGCAAAGGTGCATTATTCGTATAAAGTTTAATAATATTGAGTTACGTTCACTTTATAGAAAAATAATGATTATTTTGTTAAGGGCAAAGTCACAGATAGAGTTATACAAGGTGTAAAATGCATATTTTTTGCAATTGTGATCAAACGACGATGAAATAGTTTTGATGATGGAACTTTGAAGATAGGACTCAAAACTTCGTTCCAGGACAGTCTTGTGGTTTTCCCTTACCTCAAGTTCTAATCCATTCAATACACTTACAATCCGCGTACGTTGAAGGAACAGCTGCTCTTACTACTTTCAACTTTCTCCTCAATGCTCGATAACTAAAACTAATGCCATTAGTACAAAATATTTTAAAGGAATTCAATAACAAGTTATACATACCAGGTATTGTCCCAGCTATTTTGAATGTAAGATGATAATATATATCGTTTGCAGTTAATAATACATTTTTGCTAACCTTCTAGTCATATATTTAAGTTTCAAGTTGAGAGTAACGTCATGTTGGGTCGTATACGTAAAAGGGCGATTTGTCCATAGGCTGACGACGCAACCGCGTAAACGCACTGATTCGAGTCTGCCACCACAAAAGCCAACATGACGTTACTCTCAACTTGAGACGAGACAGAGTTTTCGCACTTTGCCTGCAAAGTAAAGCTAGATCTGGTGATTCGCATACTGAGGCATGGCCGTAAATGTGACCAGCCCGGCTGAAATATGAATGTTAATAAATGACCAGCTCTAAAAAAAAAAGTACGGCAAGAATTTTCGCACCACGTACGTCAAAGTTCACTTTTCAATGTGCGAACTGTAGGATAACAAAAACGACTTGTAAGCAAGTCTACTAAATGACCTCAAAAAGGTTAAGTCATCTGAGTAAAAAAAATGTCAGACAAGTACCGGCGCGGCCCCTTTCCAGCGAAAATACAGCTTATTTAGAACATGGGATCATCGGCAGCAATATTTTCCTATCGTATTGGACTAACACGTCAGCTATATGGTATTTCACAATATAACAGTAATGGAAAGAAAAGTGCAAATGTTCGTCATGTTTCGTACTGACGAAGTGACCAGCTCTAGTGACGTCACTATGTAAACTATCAATTGATAGCACCTGCACGGAAATACGGGCTACTCCAAATGATTCCGGAATGGATAATAATATCATCGTTTTTCAAGCCGCAAATCTGTTATATTCTGATACAGTGCCGATTTATTTAGGGTACGTCTTATATTTATGATGTCAAGAGCACTTGTCTCCTTGAATTGCAATAGTTCGCACCTCATAATATTCCAAATATCATGATACGGGGTATTTGTAGTTGTATATATCTTTGCATGATATGATTTACTATAAAAATAAGACGGGCAAATGAAAGAGAGTATATGTTGATAAAAACTGGTCTTCCTCTACATGTATGGTCTATAACCAATATTATATCAATAGTAGCGTGTATTATTATTCACTTCATGAAATGATCCACTGTTTATTTACGTCAACAATTAAGGTCTTAAGAAATAAGTTCCATTCATTGACCTACGCCCTATATCCCATTATACCTGGATATTTACATTTTTACCAAAGGGAACAGATGATGGATAAGTATGTTTGTATTGTAGCGTATAAGAATGATTGACTTTAGGCTAAAAATTCATATGTTTCCATGTTGGCAGCTGATATGAATGAATGTTCACATTATAGCACAATGTTTTCATTTCACACTGGGATAGAGTCATGGGATACAAAGTGTTTGACTGCTTTTTGCTGTTAATATCATGTGTATGGACAGTGCTGACGCTGAAAGACCAAGCCTCATTTGTCAATGAACACTTGTTTAAAGAAAGCAAGGCGATATACTTTTGATAGTAATTAGATTTAACCATTCCACACTTGGCAGATCAAAATTAAAGCAGGGCAATGAATGTTCTTATTTTATTAGGTGACTACCTATTCGTGTTCTGCAGCAAATCTACAGGGCATAATCATGATAATAATGTACCGTTATTTGTTTTTGTGACGGAAAATCAAATAATCACGTAATTTTGATTAATCCAATAAAGGTGCCCTTTTCCCCTTCATTTAATTTTCTATTTTCTTTTTTCTTCTTCTTCCTCACCGCCTTCTCTTTCTCCTTTGTTTTTTATTTGTATATTTGGTAGTTGGTACCATTGTATAGCTCTATCCAGTGATACCAAAATAAATACAAATATCATAACATAATGTCGTTATGACGTCATAATGTGAGGGCGACCATGCAAATTTGGGAAATTATGGCTATGTACAAAATTTTAGGCAAAATTGATTTTCGGCTAAAAATTCAACAAAAATAGAATTTTCACCGACTTTTCTGCTCAATGTAAAAGGAAATGACTGTTTCAACCTAACTAAGAAGTAAAAAGTAAGTAGCTCTTGGAATAATTTTACAAGGGCCAAATGAAAATCATTGATTTTACTGTAGACACCAATGGTGGGCCTCACCAATCTCCCTTCTATGGTCATCTTTGATAGCCGGTCCTACCACCGGGTAAGGTGCTGGGGTAAGAATTTTATCGTTAAAATGAGCGCAAAGGATGGATCTACGATTAGCTCAGGTCGTTTGGGCGTAAACGCGTACGTTATTTATGACGGATAATAAAATCTTAGGGGGTTCTTTCTTGGTAGTTCTAGGGTTAATCATCCCTTTTTGCCGCCTTTTAGTATTTACAAACTCGGCGGCAATGTAAGTTTTTCGTTATTTCCATTTATTTGCAGAATGTTTTCTATGTATCTCTTTTATCCTTAAACATGCTGGTGACACTGATAGCCAGTCTGTTATAGTGTCATACCGCTTGCCGCTTTCGATATTTGCGTCACTGTGCAGTCGCACCAGAAACGCTAGAAGTTACCAAGCGACGAGCAGCGTCTTGCAGATAAATCGATCATCCTGCCGCCTTGCCCAATGCTGTAGAATGCTGTATCGAATTTTAAGCGGCTTTTATCCACCCAATTGGGCAGTCACAATACCAGTTTAGTGCGGACGGGACCCAGGAATGGCTCGAATTCTTGGCTCCTTACCGAAATGTTTAAAATGGAATACTCGAGAAGTTGTTCGCAGTTTTAAATACAAAATTCAAAACAGATTGACAGAAATTGTTTCCTACATCATATGCCCGATTTGACTTATTATGTCTGTTAAAAAAAGTCCCGTTTTATTTCAGGCAACGTGATAACGAAAATCAGCAAATCAGCGAAAATGGCAAATAATCAGTAAAATTAATAAAAACGATTTACATGTAATATTCAAATAGATAGACAACATCAAATGCTCCATTTCTGTGGGGATCATTTTATATTATAAGTTTCAAATAGACAACATCAAATGCTTTATTTCGTTTCTGCGCGGATTATTATAAGTTTCAATAAAACATTTAGTAAAATGTCATGCGGTTCTTTCTGCACAAAAATATGTGCAAACGAAAATGAGATTCAGCAGATAATTTGCCAATGTAATAGCTCTAAGTAGTAATTATTTGCAATGTCTGATTCTAAGATTAACAAGAAATGTTTTGTGGGTTTCTGGAACACTTTAAAGACAACAATATCGCGACTTCTTGTGGCCACAATGCAAATCAAATTAAGCGACCAGTGTCTCATTTTGCTTGATTACGCCACATGTTTTGATTCATGATGTCTGATAATATCCATACCATGAATGTTTATACCCAGGTATGACCAGGTTATTGGAGATGGATATCTATTTATTTTATTGTTTGCACTACACGTACGGTGATTGTGGGTGTAAAACGTGTTGTCCATATTTTTGTTATTTCTAATCTGTGATGTTCCGATGCTCCTTTCATATTGCACGTGAATGCCAAGACTAATAACGTTTGCTGGTTTTATTAATGAAAATAATGGACGAGTTTTGAAATTGTTACATAAACAAACCTTCCTATTACGAAATATGAATAAGGAATGGATAGAAATATCCCAGGTATACAGGGTGTACATTGATTGATTGATCGATCGATTGATTGATTGGTTTATTGATTAGTTGATTGATTACTTAATTGATTGATTGATTGTTTGATTGATTGATTGATTCAGTGTGTGAGTGAGTGAGTGAGTAAGTGATTGGGTGATTAATTGATTGATTTATGAATGGACATAGAGGGTAACCATTAATCAATGTCGAAACATGTCTTTGATATGGGCCATCTTTTGGATGTATTATTATATTACATGTACATTATATATTAATGAAATAACGCCAAACGTAACACACACAAATTGTTTATTCCATCGATTATTAATATTTCGTCAAGTTTATTGAGCGTTTGAAATCTGCCGAAACCTTAAAGAATATTCAAAATGTTAAAACAAATCGGTAGTTTGGAGTTATTACTTTACACCCATAATTTATTGACGGTCTGTCATTTCTAACAATTGAATACATGAATACAAAACACACCCAAGTCCATGGGAAGTGATTTTGAGAGAAAAACCTGTGTATCATTTTAATTCCTTAAGTTAGATTTACCTGGTCAATATGGTAAGTTTTACGTGCAAATGAGTGGATTAAACTGTATAAAGTATGACGATTAGCATTTCAGGGACTTTGTAGGGTTCATTTTTAATTTTGGACTTGGGTGGTTTTTATAATCATATACAAAGACAACAACGTTGGAATGAAATTACCACTAGTAAGATAATACAAAATAAAGCACACAGGTATGTATAATGTTGATAAGCATTCTGCCATGTAATATAAACCACACACGTTCCTTTATTAAACCCATTTATTATCAAAAGTCACTCTCCAGCAATGAATGTGTTACAAGTGGACTTTTATACATACTGGATTCCAATCAATGTGTTACAAGACTCAAATCACGGAATTGGGTGGTTCTTTCATACATGCTATTTCTCACATGCTCAATAGACACAGATGATGAATTTGAGTTGTTCTTTCATACATATGACAGGCCTATGTATAGCAACAATTTCCCATGCTTAACTCAATTTGGCCAACGTATGGACTTGGGTGGGTTTTGTATTCATATATTCAATTAAACACTATTGAAATTGAAACGATTGCATCAAAATTCGCAGATCTGGTTACTTTCAGGAAATGTCTTTAGTTATTTTGGAAGATGAAAGGTTCATGAAACATCTTAAATTTGTCGTCTGCAGCTATTAATAAATTTGAGCTTACCTTCGAGTCATACTCGTTTGGGGGTTCCAGACAGAATATACTTTATATACGGTACCTGGGACGGTACCTTAGGTTAGAGTGTTATGTCAGAATGCATTATACATTGAACATCAGGTCGTATTTCATGTGAACAATTGTTTTAGAATATTAATGCTTTTGATATATCAATTATACTATCGATAAAGAAGTAAACCCCAAAACACACATATTCTAATCAGAGTAAAACAGTATTTTGATAACAGATCTTAAGAGTGGCCTTCACATTGAAAAAAAAATGTCGTGAAGAGCAAACCGAATCTGCTGATGTCATGATGTGAATCAGAATAACACTTCTCGTATTTTGATGCAGCGAACGACCTTTACGTAGAAACAAAAGTTGTAAAAGAAAAAGAAAAAAACTATGCAGATTGTGCAGGGTATCAAAAACACTGTTTACTTGATGCATTTGGTTTGACGGTAGGACTTCGAACCTAATCTTTGTTACATTTTGTTTCCTGTACTCCTTACTGCTTTCCCCTTTTTCAGTCGATATACACACAATCCGCTCACATTAAAAGCAGAGCTGCTCCGGATTAAAAAAAACACAAACTTTCTTTTTCACTTTGAAAAGTTTATACGCTGTACATAAACGTTGCATAAAGAAAATTACAAGTTTGCTAAATGTATTTCTTGTCACCGTTTTACATTATGATTTTTTACTTTAGGAGAAAAACTGCGCGACATAAACGTTAAAATTAAGTTGCTTCTGATACATAGTAAGTTTGATGGTGCTACAATTCGATTGAATTCTGCAAGAATGTTACTTAAAAGGTATCGATTTCCTCGAAGGAATAATGGAGAAATAATATGACCTTTGTTTCTTCTAATGGAAACAGAATTGCAATATTACTATTATTATTATTGTCATCGATCTGGAAGAATTCTATTGAATCTGATTATGTGTGTATATATTCCAGAAACACTCCCTACTAACGTTCTTCAATATGTCCATGTTTATCTGACGTTTAAAAAGATCACTAATCCTAAATCGTATTTATCAGACAAAGAATATTATTTTTGTCTTGAAGTGAGGTGGAAGAGATCACAAGAGATTAGAATGTGCACACCTTACACAACGGAATATACATGCGTTGTAAAACATATATATGTGATGTGATCAAGCAAAATCAGTCGGAAGTCGGATATATTGATTTTCAGATACATAATGCATAGCCAAACAAAGACAATAATTTCTTTTGTTGCATAATGTCTTTGGAACTAAATGTTCAATTTCAATGGGGTTTTCTGCAAAATGTAGCCTTGCAAATGCTTTATAGATGAGTTGATTTCTGACGTCAATGCCTGACAGTAGGCGCACGCATCATCACAATTTCCATTGTTTTTTGCTGGCACATTTTTTGTTCAGGGCCCGTGTTTCTAAAACTCCCGTCACACCACAATAAGACTATTGAACAGTGTAGTGCAGAGTGGTTGCATGGGGTTCACTCAAGCATAAAGATATACCAGTCCCTTGCCTTGCCTTTGTTGATAAACACTGAGGTCAACTCATCTATACAATCATGTAAAAAACCTGAAAATTGAATATGCCCGACTTCAGACTGATTTGCTTGATCACACCACATAATTATATGAATAATCAAGCAAAACGTGTCAGGTGGTGCTGTCATCAAAACTCAGCGTTTGCTTTTGATTCCAGTAGTGCAATTATGGTTGACGGGGGCATCTCTGAACCCTTCGATGTAACAACAGAAGTCCTGCAAGGTGATGTATTAGCTCCATTCCTCTTTATCACCCTTGTTGACTACCTTTTGAGAAAGGCGTCTGGACCAAACTCCGGAGTTGTGACCTGTCCTCGTCGATAGTAAATGAATATATCCGGCCAAATTGCTAAATGACCTGGACTTTGCTGATGATATCGCTCTCCTTAAGTCTTCTGCCCCACATGCCTAGTCTCAGCTCTCCAGGACCGCTATGGTTGCTGCAGACCAAAAACAGATTATGACCATCAACTGTCAACCAGCCTCCTCTCTAAGTGTACGGAAACCCCATTAATCATGTGACCGGCTTCTGATACATAGGCTCCATGATAATGTCCAGTGCTAGTGACCTGAAGAGACGGAAAGCTCTTGCTTGGACAGCCTTCTGAAAATTAGAGCACCTGTGCAAAAGTCCTACCATCCCAATTTCCACTAAGGTTAAACTGTTTCACACAAATTGCGTCACAGTTTAAATATACGGCTGTGAGTCGTGGGTTATAGGATATGGGGAATAAAATCAACTCATTTGCTACCGTATTATGCTGAACATCAATGGAATAGACAAAGTACCAAACACTACCATCTACAATCTGACAGAGACAGCACCACTGGTTGAAAAACCCATGACTCGTCAACTGAAATTTGTAGGGCATATATTCCGCTTGCCTGATGATGAACATGTAAAAGAGTATGCATTGTATGTCCCAACTCATGCAAGAGGAAAACCGGACGCAACGAACCTTTTCTGGAAATACATCCAGTGTCTTTTGGGGGATATGAGTTAAGGTTCGTAGTCCTATCGTCAAACCTAAACTCCGGCCGTAAAATTGGTTACATTTTGTTTCATGTACTCAAAAACGTTTAACTTTGATCTTCCCTAGCCGTTTCCCCTTTTTTTCAGTCGATATACACACAATCTGCTCACATTAAAAGCAGAGCTGCTCCGGATTTTAAAAAACCGTAAACTTTCTTTTTTTCACTTTGAAAAGTTTATACGATGTACATAAACGTTGCATAAAGACAATTACAAGTTTGCTCAATTTATTTCTTGTCACCCTTTTACATTATGATTGTTTACTTAGGAGAAAAACTGCGCGACATTAACGTTAAAATTAAGTGGCTTCTGATACATTGTACGCAAGTTTGATGGTGCTATAATTCGATAGAATTTTGCAAGAATGTTACTTAAAAAGTATCGATTTCCTCGAAGGAATAATAGAGAAATAATATGACCTTTGTTTCTTCTAATAGAAACAGAATTGCATTATTACTATTATTATTGTTATCGATCTGGAAGAATTCTATTGAATCTGATTATGTGTATATATATTCCAGAAACACTCCCTACTAACGTTCTTCAATATGTCCATGTTTATCTGACGTTTAAAAAGACCACTAATCCTAAATCGTATTTATCAGATAAAGAATATTATTTTTGTCTTGAAGTGAAGTGGAAAGGATCACAAGAGATTAGAATGTGCACACCTTACATAACGTAATGTATACATGCGTTGTAAAACATATTATATGTGATGTGATCAAGCAAAATCAGTCGGAAGTCGGATATATTGATTTTCAGATACACAATGCATAGCCAAACAAAGACAATAATTTCTTTTGTTGCATAATGTCTTTGGATCTAAATGTTCAATTTCAATGAGGTTTTCTGCAAAACGTAGCCTTGCAAATGCTTTATACAATCATGTAAAAAACCTGAAAATTTAATATGCCCGACTTCAGACTGATTTGCTTGATCACATCACATAATTATATGAATAATCAAGCAAAACGTGTCATGTGGTGCTGTTTTACTTTCTTAAAAGCTGTTAAGATTGCGCATGACTATGGCTTTATGCTACTAAAGCTACCATCAAAACTCAGTGTTTGCTTTTGAGATCTCATGTTGCTTAAAAGCACCGGCAATGATCGTATCTATAACCTTAATTCCAGTAGTGGAATTATGGTTGACGGGGCATCTCTGAACCCTTCGATGTAACAACAGGAGTCCTGCAAGGTGATATATTAGCTCCATTCCTCTTTATCACCCTTATTGACTACCTTTTGAGAAAGGCGTCTGGACCAGACTCCGGAGTTGTGACCTGTCCTCGTCGATAATGAAGATATCTGGGCAAATTGCTAAATGACCTGGACTTTGCTGATGATATCGCTCTCCTTAAGTCTTCCGCCCCGCATGCCTAGTTTCAGCTTTCAAGGACCGCTAATGTCTCTGCAGACCCAAAACAAGATTATGACCATCAACTGTCAACCCCAGCCTCCTCTCCAATCATGTGACCGACTTCTGATAGCTAGGCTTCATGATAATGTCCAGTGCTAGTGACCTGGAGAAACGGAAAGCTCTTGCTTGGACCTTCTGAAAATTAGAGCACCTGTGCAAAAGTCCTACCATCCCAATGTCCACCAGTACCAAGGTTAAACTGTTTCACACAATCTGCGTCACAGTTTTAATATACGGCTGTGAGTCGTGGGTTATATCTAAGAATATGGAAAATAAAATCAACTCATTTGGCACATCCTGCTACCGTATTATGCTGAACATCAAGAGAATAGTCAAAGTACCAAATACTACCATTTTACAGAGAAATTTGTAGGGCATATATTCCGCTTGCCTGACGATGAACATGTAAAAGAGTATACATTGTATGTCCCAGCTCATGCCAAGAGGAAACCCGGACGCAACGAACCTTTTCTGGAAATACATCCAGTGTCTTTTGGGGATATACGTCAAGGTCAACGATAAGCAATGGATCAAGACCGATGTAGCTGGAGGAAATTTGTAGTCGCCTGCTCCGCAGCAAAAGGATGATGATGATGATGATGATGATGATGATGATGAACTACAACATGTATTTGACTAGAACTTCATTATTTCTATCAGCATTGTTAATGGTTTTTTATCTTAATTTGAGAACATTATTAGTGCCAATATTAATTCCAATTTTAAGCTATTAATACAAATTTTAAATACTTGCGGAGATCGCTGATAGCTGATTGTGCCTTTAAATCATCGAAGAAAAAAAACTCGGTGTCTCGAAAATCAATTTTCCAGACAACCAACTTATTTTGCCTGGTTGCATCGCAACGCCATCGCAATTTACATGAATTCTATACCTTACATTTTGAATTATACCTAAAATTATGAATATTAGCTTAAAATTATGAATTTTACCCTAAAATTATGAATTTTACCTCAGATTATTGGGGGGCTAGGGTACTTGGGCCCCTCATCAAAATTATTGAGGGGCCGGGCCCCTAGGCCCCTCGGTTCCGGAGCCAGTGTTACCGATGAACAACTGAATAGCACGAATTTTGACCTCACATGAATACCTTTACGGTAATGTACCTGAAAAGAAGTGCGTAATTTACTACTGTCAAAGGTCTTATAGGTACTTGATTTGTATTGTTCCGATCAATGTTTTTACAGACATGGCACCACACATGTAGATTGAAGAATATATAGTTCGATATTTAAGGTATCCTGCAGATTATTACAGATAGAAAATCATCGTAAATATACTAATGGTAATATTAAACATTAAATACAATATTATTGTAACGTAACATAACATAACGCACAGATAGAAAAGTGTTACTGTTAACCCGTAATTTTTTAAAATCATTATTAAGCTATATAAACAAACGAATATAAATTTTAAAAGTTGGATACAATAAGACCGTACCAAATCAAAAAAAGATAATATAGAATGATATCACACTAGAGCGTCTTTTTTCTTAAACTACCCTGAATACTAGTAATCGTTGAAAGACCCTTAAAAGAGCAATTCTCCTGGGTAAATGACGTTGAAATTGCGGATAATTACCTTTACCTTTAAATTGCACATAAAGCCTTTAAGCTTTCTCCTATCCATCAGCACACACGAAGTGCCTTCTTTTAATTTAAGTTAATAAATCCCCGCGTTTTGCTTCGTCCCGTATCTCAATGAAGTGCCGTTTTGCCTTTTTACCCTACATTTATATAGCCGCCGTGTTATTTTTACCTCGCGGGAGGAAAATTACCATTCGATCTCTTCTAGGATGACGACATGGTATACCGTAAAACCCCGTCTACAAGGATATACCTAAGAAACGCCCTCAATAAAATTGGTTGCTTGTTGTATTTGGAGTTTGAGCAAATATATACTGGCACTGGGTGGCTATGCATTCCATCTAAGTATGTTGTAACACCAATCAATTGTATTGACATAATAACGACTGTTTCGTATATCAGGATCGTATAGCTCAATTGATAGAGCGTCAGACTTTGGAACTGAAGACATGCGGAGGAGAGCTTGGGCCGGGCACCGGTTCCGTTTTTTCATTCTCGTTTTATTTTAACTTTTGACATGTTCTTTTTATCTTTCTTCAAATCTACCTTTCTACTTTTAATTTTAGGTGGGTTTTTTTTTATTTTTAGTTTTTTAATATAATATATGTACCATAGCAATTGATGAATACAATTTCGAATATATAGCCCTGCACTTCATCGTTCACGTGGCACCTATGCATTAAACCATAGTTGTCAAAGAAATGCTAATCACTCGCCATGTAAGATTAGTATTTATGAAAAGAGTGGTATTCAATCTATGTTTGGTGACATACGCGGGTGATTAGTGCAATCTGCTTGATGGTAGTTATTGCGATTATTACGTCACTTCGACAGCGAATTGTAGTATAGACGAATCCAACAAGCCAAGTGATGGTCAGAGATCCTGTGTCACATACTGGGGTACCCAAAAAGGTGGCTTTGTTACATTTTGATGTGCAGCTTGGATTTCAAAACACTGTCTCTTGAGTATTCCTTCACAATGTAATTCAATTAGGTCTTAAATTGAGGCTAATTTATTCTAGATTACTCATGTTTTTATCCCGTTTTAAAATATTTTTTAATTATTTTCTTATGACGTTTGCCATGAAATGTGCCAAGGGTGGCTGAGGATTAGGGGGAGGGGGATTAGGGGGAGGGATTCATATTGTAAATTTGATTTAAAACCCCCATTAAAAATTTGAATCTAGTAAAAAATGTCTAAATGGACTCCCAGACATCTAAACCAAGTACATAAATACAGAAGTTCATTTAAAAGACCAATACTTGCTCAAAATGATTGTAAATGTGGAAAAACGAGGTGGGGTTACATCCTCCCTACTTTGTGATTGTTTTTGCCCTCACTCTCTCATTTTTCAACCGATTTCCATAAAAAAGGTGTCAAAATGCTCAGGAGGATGAACCACTTCAAATGAGATGTGTAGGTAAAATTGAGCCATTTATTTTTTTTACTATGTAACACAAAGGTACCCCAAGTTGTGACACAGGACCCAGAATTTATTCGGCCATTATACGCTGGTGAAGTTGCGTAATTAATCGGATTAATTACCATAGCAATAGGTGAAAACAATTTTGAACATATCGCGCTGCGCTACAAGCAGGTTACACTCATCACCTGTACTGTGTATGTCTGCAATCATAGATTGAATACAATACTGGTCTTTTCAAAGATCTTACAGGTGCAGCATGATATGGTTCAATGAAGAGGTACCGCCTGAACGTATCAGTGTATAACGCGGTATATTCAAAAAATGTTTTCACCTATTGCTATGGTAGTTAATCCGATTATTACGTAACTTCGCCAGCGTATTGGAATAAAACAGGAGGATGTGAGTTCATAAGGGCAATGTCGGGGATAGGTCACAATCGATGTAGAGAGATGAGAGGTCCGACCAACAGCCATAGCGATTCAACTAATTCCAGCGGACGGTCTGTGGCTAGTAAGGAATCGTCTTTGACCACATGCGCAGATCTGTCTCGTCAGGAAGATATTTAATATCCCGAATTTATAATAGGCCTATGCCTACCAGTTCCATCGTATAACCGATCTGCTAGAGAATATTTGTTACCATGTTTAATAAATTCGTATTTATCGTATAATAAAATGTAGCCAAATGTATATTATGTGTCACACGGTTTTCTGCTGAACCACTAGCAGGCTATGTTACCACATCTATGACAATGACAAAGGTGAATTTTGATGATTTTTACGATCGTCCGGATGAGCAAATCACTGAATGGGTCTTTAGTTCCTCCTCTCCTTATCCTGCCAATATTATATGAATCAAAGAAAAATAAAGAAAAATTAAATTAAACAAGAAAAAAGACAAAGAAAAGAAACAATAAAAGAAAAACAATAGAATAAATTAAACTAAATATGAAAAAAAAATGATCACGAAAGGAGTCTTTAGAAAATGCAAGAAAATATAAATGAAAAGTTTGAACAATATTTTGTTTATAAAAGTTCGTGTGATCGTGATGAGGCTCGAACTCACCATCTTCCGATCTAAAGAACCAAAGTCTTATGCCTTGCCAAGTGAGCTATGCTCGTGAGATGCGAAATAAAGATAAAATAATACATTGTATACCTGCTTGTGTCGGTAAATGATTTGCCCAAATTCCATAATGATATAATATTGTGGAGGGCGCTAGCGTGAAATATGCTATCATCACAGTCGCTTCTATTCCTTATAGACGGGTTTCTACGGTATGTTTATGGACTAGTTAACCCATGGATGTCGAATTTCAATTTCTTTATGAATTCATGACTGGATTATTATATTCCTTTGTAGTTTGCCAAACCCCCCAATCTGTTAATGTAATGTTTTGTAAAGCGCCAAAGATATAGTTAGGGCAGCGTCGTTTTTTACACGAAAAGACATTATTTTTAGTTTGAATTTCATGAAATAAACATTTTTTTTCAATATTGGAATATCGTAAAATGAAATTAAAAGAAATTTGATTTCCTTTATTGACCTACGCCCTATATATCATATGCACTGACATTTACATTTTGACTTTAGGCTAATGAAATTTTGATCTTATAGACGGATTAAATAAGTAAGTTTTATTTGTATTGTTACGTATAAGAATGAGTGCCTTTAGGGTGCAGCTAACATTAATACATTTTCACATGAATCATGCGTGCATCCACAACGGTTTCATTGCACATTGAGTTATAGAGTCAACGATGTTCAAAGTGTTCGAGCTTCATTTTTCAATAAAAAATCAAAATAAAAGCAAATCAAAATTCTTCTTCTTCTTCTTCTTCTATTTCGTAGAGATTTGTTTGACACTGGAATCTGACAGTATGTTTCACACTTTAAATAAGACATGTGCTTACAGTCAATACAGTCAATTAAAAGTCTGAACATGTTGAGACACCTCTACATCAGCTCTCTGCAAGATTTGACTAGACCAACTTATTGAAATTACCCAAGGTAACTAACCGTCCTTTGCATTATGTGATCACCACGTAAAAGAGTACTTAAACGTTTTGCCCGAAAACAGCATAAGGACGGCACTGGTTATAAAAGTTTACCACAAATGAAGTTGATAATTATCATTCCCATTTATGGATGAAAATAGTCGTACAGAACATACGTTAAATGTTGGTATTTATACAGCGCCTTTCACATGTGCACATGTACCAAAGCACTTTACATTTATTCCGCTGTCGTTAGAATATATCAGCTGCCATACAATGCCCAAGGCATGCTCATACCTTTGGGCGGCGCTCAATGGACAATATTCATAACAGCTCCCCATTTCTCCCATAGGTAGAGAGAAGCAATTAAAGTAAAGTATCTTGCCCAAGAGCAAGGCAGAGTCCGTACCGCTGCACCACCGTGCCCTTAAGTACGTAAGTCAAATTTGAGTATGTATGATTATGATGACTATAAATTAAAATTAACCTACAATCCCTTCTTACTTAACTTGTTTTTGTAATTTACAGTCAAGCCATATTAAGCTAAGAATGTCACTTAAAGGATAAAAGAAGAAGAAGAAGAAGAAGAAGAAGATAGCTGTAGGATGTGGTTCTTAATTTAATATTATATAAAGTTTCTTTCCCAAAAAAGCTTAAACAGAATTTATTGGCAGGTTGTTAAGAAAAAGAAGAGGAGAAAGAAGAAAGAGATGTAGATGAGAAGGTAGATATGTACTATTAGGATTAAAAGTATGAAGATTTTCAAACGCTTTTTTTATAACATACGTTTATAACATATTAAATCATTACAATGTATATTTTTCTGTTAAAACTATTGCATTATCAAAAGCATATTTTATGATATGAATCAATATGAACAATGCTAATCCCGAATAGAAGTCATATGAATGAACGAATACAATATTATATATCAGCTTCATCTTTAAAACCTTAAAACCCCATTTAATTTACAACGCTGTAATCAAAGTAATTGCTATAGTACATTGCCTTTCTTACAAACAAAGCTCATCTCCCTTGGATGTTTTGTAGAGGAACGCACATAATAAAAATTCATGTTGTCTCCTAGGATGTCAATTTTGATCAGATAGGAACTGATACATATGAATCTGTAGAATGTGTAATTTCATGAGTGTTGGCTTCAAACTAAAAATGATAGACTTTTCATATAAGTAAAACGATTTTTGTTACATATAAAGCTTGCAATCTTTTAGAACTGTCTCTCTGTTGGTTCTAAACGAATCAAACATAAGAATACACCTAGCGCAAAAGTCATTCAATAAAACAAAACAAAAACAAATTGGCTACGGAAGATGTCTTCTTAATAATTTGATTGTATGAATACATGAACGCACACATGTCAAGTACAACTTTGGATTTGGACGATAAGGTCCGGTTTCTCGAAACAAGGCTAGTGGTCAGGATTCCTAAGCCATCATGCCCAATTAGACTATATACCATTGCTTATTATTTCACATCATACATCACCTACAAAGAAATCAATGAAATGGATCCACATTGGTAGGATAAATCAATAAAATGGATCCACATTGGTAGGCCTTTTTTGTTTTATTGAACGAGTTACGAACAATGGCGGGTTATAAATCTGTTGATTATCAAAGACCGAATTAAAAAGACTAGTTTTCGTCTGACGTCAGAGCAAAGGCGCGACGAGATTGGTTGCTGACCTGCGCAGTACATTATTTTTGGTGTGGTTGACAAGCAAGACGTCATACGCAAACTAGTCTTTTTAATTCGGTCTTCATTATTGAATTGGATGTTGAGGAAATCAACAAGTCGAGGGTTCAGTACCAGAAAGCCTTAACTCCAAAGGAATCTTTTTAAGTCATAAAGGAATCCTTTTTAAGTTATCCTTTGTCAGTTCCGGCTTTCTGGCTCTCAACCCTCGAAGTGAGTTTTTGTCAGTATTGTGCTTCTTTATTTTAATTTTTTGAACAACATGACAAGAAACACAGCATTTATTATTATCAAATACATTGCTTTCTAATGTTGAATTGATGTACAAAATTTTGTCAAAAGGTACCGATGACTCTTAATATCACTCCCGGGAGATGTAATAAATTGTATCTAGCATAATAATCAACAGTTGCATTGTGTATTGTTTTTCATTTAAATAAAAAAAACGAATGCACTGTACAAATATTCAGGGTAAGATAATAAGTGCCATCGGTACCTTTTCGGGCACCAATAGCCTGGGCCTCAAGGAAGAACAGATGATTAATCGTGTTTTCAACTAATTGAGTGTCCCAGGTTAAAGAAGAAATAAAACAAAAACAAAAAAACAAATAGCGCTATAGGACCAAAAAAGATGTTGTGCCTTAGATTCATGTAATATTCAAATGGATAGACAACATCAAATATTCAAATAGATAGACAACATCAAATGCTTCATTTCTGCGCGGATCAATTTATATCATTATAAGTTTCAATTAAACATTTAGTAAAATAGACAACATCAAATTCTTTATTTCGTTTCTGCGCGGATTATTATAAGTTTCAATAAAACATTTAGTAAAATGTCATGCGGCTCTTTCTGTACAAAAATATGTGCAAACAAAAATGAGATTCAGCAGATATGATTTGCCAATGTAATAGCTCTTGCGATGTCTGATTCTAAGATTAACAAGAAATGTTTTGTGGGTTTCTGGAACACTTTAAAGACAACAATACCGCGACTTCTTTTGGCCATAATACAAATCAATTGAAGCGACTAGTGTCTCATTTTGCTTGATTACGCCACATGCTTTGATTCATGATGTCTGATAATATCCATACCATAAATGTTTATACCCAGGTATGACCAGGTTATTGGAGATGGATATCTGTTTATGTTATTGTTAGCACTACACGTACGGTGATTGTGGGTGTAAAACGTGTTGTCCATATTTTTGTTATTTCTAATCTGTGATGTTCCGATGCTCCTTTCATATTGCACGTGAATGCCAAGACTAATAACGTTTGCTGGTTTTATTGATGAAAATAATGGACGAGTTTTGAAATTGTTACGTAAACAAACCTCCCCATTACAAAATATGAATAAGGAATTGATAGAAATATCCCAGGTATACATGGTTTACATTGATTGATTAATTGTCTAATTGATCGATCGATTGATTGATTGATTAATTGATTACATTTCATAGAGGTAACCATTAATCAGTGCAGAATCATGTCTTTTATATGGGCCATCTTTTGGAAGTATTATTATATTACATTATTACGTCATTAGTAATGACATAACGCTAATCGTAACATACGCATACATTTTTATTGTTCCATCGATTATTAATATTTCGTCAAGTTTATTGAGCATTCAAAATGTTAAAACTGTTAAATATTCAAAATGTTAAAATAAATCAATGTTAAGACAAAATGTTAAAACAAATGTTAAAACAAATCTGTAGTTTGGAGTTACTACTTTACACCCATTATTTATTGACGGTCTGTCATTTCTAACAATTAAACACTGAAATTCAAACGATTGCATCAAAATTCGCAGATCTGGTTACCTTTCAGAAATGTCTTAAGTTATTTTGGAAGATGAAAGTTTAATGAAACATCTTTATATTTGTCTGCAGCTATTAATAAATTTGAGCTTACCTTGGAGCCATACTTGTTTGGGGGTTTTATACTAGACAGAATATACTTGATATACGGTACCTTAGGCTAGAGTGTTATGTCAGAATGCATTATACGCGTACTACAACTGAATATTAGGTCGTATTTCAATGTGAACAATTGTTTTGGAATATAACGTGACAAATCATTATATTAATTATGCATTTGATAAAGAAGTAAACCCCAAAACACACATATTCTAATCAGAATAAAAGTGTATTTTGATAACAGATCTTAAGAGCGGCCTTCACACTGAAAAAATGTCGTCAAGAGCAAACCGAATCTGCTGATGTGAAGCAAAATAACATTTGAAACAGCAAACGACCATCACGTAGAAACAAAAGTCGTAAAAGTCAGAAAAAGAGTATGCAGATTGTGCAGGGTATCAAAAACACTGTTTACTTGATGCATCAGGTTTGACGGTAGGACTTCGAACCTAAACTTTGTTACATTTTGTTTCCTGTACTCAAAAACGTTTAACTTTGAGCTTCCCTAACAGTTTTCCCTTTTTTAGTCGATATACACACAATCAGCTCACATGAAAAGCCCACAAACGTTCTTTTTTCACTTTGAAACGTTTATACGATGTACATAAACGTTGAATAAAGACAATTACAAGTTTGCTAAATTTATTTCTTGACACCCTTTTACATTATGATTGTTTACTTGAGAAGAGAAACTGCGCGACATAAACGTTAAAATTAAGTTGCTTCTGATACATTGTAAGTTTGATGGAGCTACAATTCAATTGAATTCTGCAAGAATGTTACTTAAAAGGTATCGATTTCCTCGAAGGAATAATGGAGAAATAATATGACCTTTGTTTCTTCTAATAGAAACAGTATTGCATTTTTACTATTATTATTGTTATCGATCTGGAAGAATTCTATTGAATCTGATTATATTATGTGTATATACGTCGTATATTCCAGAAACACTCACTACTAACGGTCTTCAATATGTCCATGTTTATCTGACGTGTAAAAAAACCACTAATCCTAAATCGCATTTATCAGATAAAGAATATTATTTTTGTCTTGAAGTGAGGTGGAAGGGATCACAAGAGATTAGAATGTGCACACCTTACACAACGTAATTTAAACATGCGTTGTAAAAAATATATATATGTGATGTGATCAAGCAAAATCAGTCGGAAGTCGGATATATTGATTTTCAGATACATAATGCATAGCCAACAACCAAAGACAATAATTTCTTTTGTTGCATAATGTCTTTGGAACTAAATGTTCAATTTTAATGGGGGTTTCTGCAAAATGTAGCCCTGAAATGCTTTATACAATCATCTAAAAACATGAAAATTGAATATACCCGACTTCACACTGATTTTGCTTGATCACACCACATAATTTTACGAATAGACAAAGTACCAAATACTACCATCTACAATCTGACAGAGACAGCACCACTTGTTGAGAAAGCCAGGACTCGTCAACTAAAAGTTGTAGGTCATGTACTCCGCTTGCCTGATGATGAGCATGTAAAAGAGCATGCATTGTATGTCCCAACTCATGGCAAGAGTAAACCCGGACGGCAACGAACCTTTTCTGGAAATACATCCAGTGTCTTTTGGGGGATATGAGTCAAGCTCAACGATCAGCAATGGCTTAAGACCAATGTAGCTGGAGGAAACTTGTAGTCACCTGCTCCGCAACCGAAGGATGATGATGATGATGATGATGATGATGATGATGATGATGATGATAATGAACTACAACATGTAATTGAATAGAACTTCATTATTTCTATCAGCATTGTTAATGTTTTTTATCTTAATTTGAGAACATCATCAGTGACAATAGTAATTCCACTTTTAAGCTATTCGTACAAATTTTGAATACTTGTGGGGATCGCTGATAGTTAATAGAGCCTTTAAATCATCGAAGAAAAAAGAACTCTGTGTCTCGAAAATCAAATTTTCAGACAACCAACCTATTTTGCCTGATTGCATCGCAACCCCGTCGCAATTTACATTACTGCTCATTTTAATACCATATTACCGATGAACCACTGAATAGCACGAATTTTGACCTCACATGAATACCTATACGGTAACATACCTTAAAAGAAATGCTAAATTTACTACTGTCAAAAGTCTTATATAGGTACTTGATTTGTATTGTTCCGATCAATGTTATTGGTGACATGACATCACACATATAGATTGAAGAATGTATAGTTCGATATTTAAGGTATCCTGTAGATTATTACAGATAGAAAATGATCGTTAATACACTAAAGGTAATATTAAACATTAAATACAATACTATTGGAACGTAACATCACACAACGCACAGATAGAAAAGTGTTACTGTTAACCCGTTATTTTTGTTGTTCAATCATTATCGAGTTATATAAACAAACGAATATAAATTTTAAAAGTTGGATACAATGATACCGTACCAAATAAAAAAAAGATAATAGAATGATATCACACTAGAGCGTCTTTTTTCTTAAACTACCCTGAATACTAGTAATCGTTGAAAAACCCTTAAAAGAGCAATTCTCCTGGGTAAATGACGTTGAAATTGCGGATAATTACCTTTACCTTTACCTTTACCTTTAAATTGCACATAAAGCCTTTAAGCTTTCTCCTATCCATCAGCACACACGAAGTGCCTTCTTTTAATTTTAGTTAATAAATCCCCGCGTTTTGCTTCGTCCCGTATCTCAATGAAGTGCCGTTTTGCCTTTTTACCCTACATTTATATAGCCGCCGTGTTATTTTTACCTCGCGGGAGGAGAATTACCATTCGATCTCTACTAGGATGACGACATGGTATATGTTTATGGACTAGTTAACCCATGGATGTCGAATTTCAATTTCTTTATGAATTCATGACTGCAATTATTATATTCCTTTGTAGTTTGCGAAACCCCCAATCTGTTAATGTAATGTTTTGTAAAGCACCAAAGATATAGTTAGGGAAGCATCGTTTTCTTCTTTTTTACACGCAGAGGCATTATTTTTAGTTTGAATTTCACGAAATAAACATTTTTATTTTCAATATTTGGAATGTCGTAAAATAATATTAAAAGGCATTTGATTTCCTTTATTGACCTACGACCTATATATCATATGCACTGACATTTCCATTTTGATTTTAGGCTAACGAAGTTTTGATCTTATAGACGGATTAAATAAGTAAGTTTTATTTGTATTGTTACGTATAAGAATGAGTGCCTTTAGGGTGCGGGTAACATGAATTAAATTTCACATGAATCATGGGTGCATCAACAACGGTTTCATTGCACAATGAGATATAGAGTCTACGATGTTCAAAGTGTTCGAGCTTCATTTTTCAATAAACAATCTTGGTTCATAGAAGGTAAAGCGAAAACTACAAATCAAAATTAAAGCAGTGCATGTAATAAATAATTTTATCTTCATAATCTTATTAGGTAACTCCCTATATGGTCGAATCCAACGAAAAGTGTACACGGCATGTTCAGGGCCATAACTTAAAAATATTAATCAATTGGCACTCGTTTTTGTATTGTGTTTATTCGCCTTGATCATACGCTTCGCGCCATATATAATAATACCCCCTTCTGTGAAAAACGTAGACACAGAGACCCCAAAACATGCTATTTTTACCCATTTTTTCAAAATATTTCTTAAAGTATTTTTAAAAACATCTAAATCAGTTATGAAAAGAAGTCATTGGATTGAATCTAAATTGATTTCCTGAAAGGTGTGTATTCAAAGATTGCCTGTTCAATTTTTCACCTATTTGTACATAATTATTTTTTGAGTGGTATTTTTTTACATTACCTACGAATACAATTTTTCATAGCACTAGATATATCTTTAAAAAATGGAAATCACTAATAAATGCGCAATTGATACAAGCTTTGATATGTCCAATACTGAAATGCATTGCATTCGGACATCTTTATTATTGTGTTTAGCTGCCAGAAATTCTAAATGGCACAAAGGTAGATTTGGTAAAAAATATGCATTACCTCCGAATACATGTTAAAAGCTGTGTCATTTCCACAAACCAAACTGAGAGAATAGTAAACAATAGTTAAGCAATAGGTGCAGGGTAATACACTCTTTATTTCTACCAAGTTTCAATAGCCTGCGTTTAAATACTTCTGAGATGTCAACAATAAAAGCAAGTATTCGTAGGTAAATTTCGATAACCGAATGTTACCTACGAATACAATTTGACATCATGACAGCATTGTGAAACACCGCCATTCATGCCAATGCCCATATTGGTACATAACGGAGGCCTGTATGTTTGCTATCAAATCATATGTCAATGAAAGTTGCGAATTCACATACATGCCCACCATGCAAAACTGAAACGGCTTAATTGTTGAAAAATATGTACTGAAATAGACGACGGTCTGCTCATTTGAAAGACAAACCATATTCGAAGAAGATTAGAAGAGGATAAATACTTGGATTTGTTAGCTGTCATGTGTATTTCATTTTAAACGTTTACCGACCTTCTGGTTTCTGAGTAATTTGTGTCCAAATTGGTTTATTCGAAGGTAACTTTTGACGTTTTCGCTAAGTTTACCTACGAATACCATGGACAAAAACGAATTTTCTCATTGTCTCATGATCTAGACAACACAGTGGTGGACCCTAGTATAAAGCTAATTATAGTTGCCCTTAAACGAAAGGCCGTAACTGACTCCAAGATGGACTTCACAAGTCTGCAATAACGGTTTTAAGCGATTTGTGTGCAATTAAGCAAATTTAAGTCACTTTAGTGCCTTTGTTTCTTACTTCAATCCTCTTTCAACCACTGTGAACCGACATTAAATATACATGATAGGGTCTCAAGTATCAATAAACGCACATAAAGAAAATAATACATTCAAAGTGCTTTATAAAATGAAGATTTGATTGCGATATCCACCAAAAGTCTAATTCTTACCTACAAATACTGAAATGTTACTTACGAATACAGCATAATACATGACATATGTAATGAAGTGTCCCTACCAATGGAAATTAATTGTCAAAAACTTTAAGCGGTACTCCCGGACAATATTATTACCCATATACGGATTCATTCAACAATGATTTATTATGTAAATTTGCTGTTTAACTACTTGTATATCAAAATGAAGTGTTCAAAATCTTGCTAAAAGCATCAACAAATTTTGATCTAAGGTAATAGCATTTATTCATTTGGACGTACCATCTGAAAGAGATCTAAAAACTACCATTTTATTCATTCATTATCATAATAGCAAAATTTGAACCTCTAAACGTAATATAGATATTGTTAAATCGCTCATGTTACCTACGAATACCCGGGTCTCTTCACCTATTATTTTATAAAGCGTTAGGTGTATGCGTATAATTCCTAATATTCCTGAAAACAGATATCCCACTCGTTCTAATACAATATGTAAATTGATTCATACTCATTTGATAAATAAAATACAGAAACTGACCTAAACTTCATTTTCAAAAATAAAGTAGCATAAGCGTAAGACTAAGATCATATTGATCGCGTTAAAAAAATTTAAAAAATTTTTTTCTGGTTGAGCTAGCATTTTCCTGACACCCTGTGGTCTACATTACACGAAAAAAGCGTTAATGGGAATATTCCCTTTGCTTTAGGTTGATTAGTATTGCGATAGTGAAAGCATCCTAGTGGTATTCGTAGGTAACATTGGGTTTTGATGTCACATTTACTATCACACGTCCTGGATTTCTTTTTCAAGATTAGTGATGGCACTTTTGGTTCCTATAAGGCCAATATGTTATCAATCAATGGGCAAAAGGAAACAATTGTGAAGACATTTTTATTTTGGACTTTTATTTTTGGCCCGTGGACACTTTTGGTTGGATTCGACCATATATTTAGGGGTAGGATAATTTACAGTTAACTCTTCATTAAAATAAGAAATCAGGAAACAATGGAAAACACTTACTCCTACTACTCTTCCAACACTTCTTATTCTTCTTTTTCTTTTTCTTTTTCTTTTTCTTCTTCTTCTTCTTGACTATAAATCAAAATTAACCCGCAATCCCTTCTTAGTTAACTTGTTTTTGTAATTTACAGTCAAGCCAACTTAAGCTAAGAATGTCACTTAAAGGATAAAAGAAGAGGAAGAAGAAGAAGAAGAAGAAGATAGCTGTAGGACGTGGTTCTTAATTTAATAATTATATAAAGTTTCTTTCCCAAAAAGCTTAAACAGAATTTATTGACAGGATGGTTAGGAAAAAGATGAAGAGCAAGAAAATAGAGATGTAGATGAGAAGGTAGATATGTACTATTAGGATTAAAAGTATGAAGATTTTAAAACGCTTTTTATAACATACGTTTATAACATACTAAAATCATTACAATGTATATTTTTATGTTAAAACTATTGCATTATCAAAAGCATATTTTATGATATGAATCAATATGAACAATGCTAATCCCGAACAGAAGTCATATGAATGAACGAATACAATATTATATATCAGCTTCATCTTTGAAACCTTAAAACCCCATTTAATTTACAACGTTGTAATCAAAGTAATTGCTATAGTATCATTTCATACAAACAAAGCTCATCTCCCTTGGATGTTTTGTAGAGGAACGCACATAATAAAAATTCATTTTGTCTCTTAGGATGTCAATTTTGATCAGATAGGAACTGATACATATGAATCTGTAGAATGTGTAATTTCATGAGTGTTAATTATATATAAAGCTTGCAATCTTTTAGAACCGTCTCTCTGTTGGTTCTAAACGAATCAAACATAAAGAATACACCTAGCACAAAAAATAACTAAACAGTTTTCTAACCCACCATTTTCCGTAAGTCATTCAATAAAACAAAACAAAAACAAATTTGCTACGTAAGATGTCTTCTTAATTTGATTGTATGCATACATGAACGCACACATTGTGTGATGTTGACAATCTCATCAAGTGCAACTTTGGATTTGGACGATAAAGCCCGGTTTCTCGAAGCATGGCTAGTGGTCAGGCTTCCTAAACCATCATGCTTAAACCCAATTAGGGACCGTTCACAAACACTTGTTAGGGGGGCCTGATGCAAAAAAAGGGGAGGAGTCTGAAAATTTTGACCCGCCTGAAAAAAATGACCACAAATTTTCCTGGGAAAATTGAGTTTATATGCTTTTCTATGGAGTTGACCCCTAATTTTCATGTCAAAAAGGGGGGCCCTGAAATTTTTGAGATCTGTAAAGGGGGGGGGGCGAAACATTTTCGCGATGAAATTTATTTGCATCAGGCCCCCCTTACAAGTGTTTGTGAACGGTCCCTTAGTCCTATATACCATTGCTTTTAATTTCACATCGTACATCACCTACAAAGATAAATCAATAAAATGAATCCACAATGGTAGGGCGTTTTGAACGACTTACGAACAATGGCGGGTTATAAATCTGTTTATAATTAAAGACCGAATTAAAAAGACTAGTTTGCGTCTGACCTCAGGGCAAAGGCGCGACGTAATTGTTTGTTTTTTATCAGTATTGTGCTTTTTTATTTTCATTTTTTGAACAACATGACAAGGACACAGCAATTTATTAGTATCAAATACATGACTTTCTAATGTTGGATTGATGTACAAGATTTTGTCAAAAGTTGCAGCAAATTATATTTCTTGTAGTTCGTTAGATTCATATAATATTCAAAATAGATAGACAACGTCAAATACTTCATTTCTGCGCGAATCATATCAATCAAACATTTAGTAAAATGTCATGCGGCTCTTTCTGTACAAAAATATGTGCAAACAAAAATAAGATTCAGCAGATATGATTTGCCAATGTAATAGCTCTAAGTAGTAATTATTTGCAATGTCTGATTCTAAGATTAACAAGAAATGTTTTCTGGGTTTCTGGAACACTTTAAAGACAACAATACCGCGACTTCTTGTGGCCATAATACAAATCAATTGAAGCGACTAGTGTCTCATTTTACTTGATTACGCCACATGCTTTGATCCATGATGTCTGATAATATCCATACTCATGAATGTTTATACCCAGGTATGACCAGGTTATTGGAGATGGATATCTGTTTATGTTATTGTTTGCACTACACGTACGGTGATTGTGGGTGTAAAACGTGTTGTCCATTTTTTTGTTATTTCTAATCAATGATGTTCCGATGCTCCTTTCATATTGCACGTGAATAGCAAGACTAATAATAACGTTTGCTGGTTTTATTGATGAAAATAATGGAAGAGTTTTCAAATTGGTACGTAAACAAGCCTTCCTATTATGAAATATTAAAGCAAATCGGAGTTTGGAGTTACTACTTTCCTTCCATAATTTATTGACGGTCTGTCATTTCTAACAATTTGAATTTAAAACACTATTGAAATTGAAACGATTGCATCAAAATTCGCAGATCTGGTTACTTTTCAGAAATGTCTTTAGTTATTTTGGAAGATGAAAGGTTCATGAAACATCTTAAATTTGTCGTCTGCAGCTATTAATAAATTGGAGCTTACCTTCGAGTCATACTCGTTTGGGGGTTCCAGACAGAATATACTTTATATACGGTACCTGGGACGGTACCTTAGGTTAGAGTGTTATGTCAGAATGCATTATACATTAAACATCAGGTCGTATTTCATGTGAACAATTGTTTTAGAATATTCATGCTTTTAATATATCAATTACACTATCGATAAAGAAGTAAACCCCAAAACACACATATTCTAATCAGAGTAAAACAGTATTTTGATAACAGATCTTAAGAGCGGCCTTCACATTGAAAAAAAAATGTCGCGAAGAGCAAACCGAATCTGCTGATGTCATGATGTGAAAACACTTCTCGTATTTTGATACAGCGAACGACCTTTACGTAGAAACAAAAGTTGTAAAAGGCAAAGTCAGAAAAAGACTATGCAGATTTGTGCAGGGTATCAAAAAATACTGTTTACTTGATGCATTTGGTTTGACGGTAGGACTTCGAACCTAAACTTTGTTACATTTTGTTTCCTGTACTCCTTACTGCTTTCCCCCTTTTCAGTCGATATACACACAATCCGCTCACATTAAAAGCAGAGCTGCTCCGGATTAAAAAAACCCACAAACTTTCTTTTTTCATTTAGAAAAGTTTATTCGCTGTACATAAACGTGTGCATAAAGAAAATTACAAGTTTGCTAAGTTTATTTCTTGTCACCCTTTTACATTATGATTGTTTACTTGAGGAGAGAAACTGCGCGACATAAACGTTAAAATTAAGTTGCTTCTGATACATAGTAAGTTTGATGGTGCTGCAATTCGATTGAATTCTGCAAGAATGTTACTTAAAAGGTATCGATTTCCTCGAAGGAATACGGAGAAATAATATGACCTTTGTTTCTTCTAATTGAAAGAGAATTGTATTATTACTATTATTGTTGTTATCGATCTGGAAGATTTCTATTGAATTTGATTATGTGTATAAATTTTCCAGAAACACTCCCTACTAACGTTCTTCAATTTGTCCATGTTTATCTGACGTTTAAAAAGACCACTAATCCTAAATCGTATTTATCAGATAAAGAATATTATTTTTGTCTTGAAGTAAGGTGGAAGAGATCACAAGAGATTAGAATGTGCACACCTTACATAACGTAATTTATACATGCGTTGTAAAACATATTATATGTGATGTGATCAAGCAAAATCAGTCGGATATATTGATTTTCAGATACATAATGCATAGCCAAACAAAGACAATAATCTCTTTTGTTGCATAATGTCTTTGGAACTAAATGTTCAATTTCAATGGGGTTTTCCGCAAAATGTAGCCTTGCAAATGCTTTATATATGAGTTGATTTCTGACGTCAATGCCTGACAATAGGCGCACGCATCATCACAATTTCCATTGTTTTTTGCCTGGCAAATTTTTTGTTCAGGGCCCGTGTTTCTAAAACTCCCGTCACACCACAATAAAAGTATTGAACAGTGTAGTGCAGAGTGGTTGCATGGGGTACACTCAAGCATAAAGATATACCAGTCCCTTGCCTTTGTTGATAAATACTGAGGTCAACTAATCCATACAGTCATGTAAAAAACCTGAAAATTGAATATGCCCGACTTCAGACTGATTTGCTTGATCACACCACATAATTATATGAATAATCAAGCAAAACGTGTCAGGTGGTGCTGTCATCAAAACTCACCGTTTGCTTTTTATTCCAGTAGTGCAATTATGGTTGACGGGGGCATCTCTGAACCCTTCGATGTAACAACAGGAGTCCTGCTAGGTGTTAGGTGATGTATTAGCTCCATTCCTCTTTATCACCCTTGTTGACTACCTTTTGAGAAAGGCGTCTGGACCAAACTCCGGAGTTGTGATATGAATATATCCGACCATATTGCTAAGTGACCTGGACTTTGCTGATGATATCGCTCTCCTAAAGTCTTCCGCCCCACAGGCCTAGTGTCAGCTCTCCAGGACCTCTATGGTTACTGCACACCAAAAACAGATTATGACCATCAACTGTCAACCCCAGCCTCCTCTCCAAGTGTACGGAAACCCCATTATTCATGTGACCGACTTCTAATACCTAGGCTCCATGATAATGTCCAGTGCTGACCTGGAGAGCCTTTTGTAAAATTAGAGCACCTATGCAAAAGTCCTACCATCCCAATTTCCACCAAGGTTAAACTGTTTCACACAATCTGCGTCACAGTTTTAATATACGGCTGTGAGTCGTGGGTTATATCTAAGGATATGGAAAATAAAATCAACATATTTAGCATATCCTGCTACCGTATTATGCCGAACACAAGAGAATAGACAAAGTACCAAATACTACCATCTACAATCTAACAGAGAGAGAGAGAGAGAGAGCACCACTTTTCTGGAAATACATCCGGTGTCTTTTGGGGGATATGAGAAAAGGTCAACGATCAGCAATGGCTCAAGAGCGATGTAGCTGGAGGGAACTTGTAGTCGCCTGCTCCGCAGCCGAAGGATGATGATGATGATGGTGAACTACAACGTGTAATTGAATAGAACTTCATTATTTCTATCAGCATTGTTAATGTTTTTATCTTAATTTGAGAACATCATCAGTGCCAATAGTAATTCCACTTTTGAGCTATTCGTACAAACTTTAAATACTTGCGGGGATCGCTGATAGTTAATAGTGCCTTTAAACCATCGAAGAAAAAAGAACTCGGTGTCTCGAAAATCAATTTTTCAGACAACCAACTTATTTTACATGATTGCATCGCAACCCCGTCGCAATTTACATTACTGCTCATTTTAATACCATATTACCGATGAACCACTGAATAGCACGAATTTTTACCTCACATGAATATCTATACGGTAACATACCTTAAAAGAAGTGCTAATTTTACTACTGTCAAAAGTCTTATATAGGTACTTGATTTGTATTGTTCCGATCAATGTTATTGCTGACATGGCACCACACATGTAGATTGAAGAATGTGTAGTTCGATATTTAAGGTATCCTACAGATTATTACAGATAGAAAATTATCGTTAATATACTAATGGTAATATTAAACATTAAATATAATACTACATGTATTGTAACGTAACATAACACAACGCACAGAAAAGTGTTACTGTTAACCCGTAATTGTTTTTTTTAAATCATTAGTAAGCTATATAATCAAACGAATATAAATTGGATACAATGCTACCGCACCAAATCAAAAAAAGATAATTATAGAATGATATCACACTAGAGCGTCTTTTTTCTTAAACTACCCTGAATACTAGCAATCGTTGAAAGACCCTTGGTAAAGCTTAAACAGAATTTATTGACAGGATGGTAAGAAAAAAGAAGAAGAGCAAGATATGTAGATGAGAAAGTAGATTTGTTCTATTAGAATTAAAAGTATGGAGATTTTCAAACGCTTCTTTATAACATTCGTCTGTAATATACTAAAAACATTACAATGTATATTTTTCTGTTAAAACTATTGCATTATCAAAAGCATATTTTATGATATGAATCAATATGAACAATGCTAATCCCGAACAGAAGTCATATGAATGAACGAATACAGTATTATATAATCAGCTTCATCTTTAAAACTTTAAAATCCCATTTAATTTACAACACTGTAATCAAAGTAATTGCTATAGTATCATTTCATACAAAAAAAGCTCATCTCCCTCGGATGTTTTGTAGAGGAACGCACATAATAAAAATTCATTGTCTCTTAGGATGTCGATTTTGATCAGATAGGAGCTGATACATATGAATCTGTAGAATGTGTAATTTCAGAGTGTTGGCTTCGAACTAAAAATGATAGACTTTCATATAAGTAAAACAATTTTTGTTAAATCTTGCAATCTTTTAGAACTTACTCTCTGTTGGTTCTTTAAACGAATCAAGCATAAAGAATATACACCTATCATGAAAAGTAACTAAACAATTTTCTAACCCGCCAATAAATCAAACACAAAATTTTTGTTACGGCAGATGTATTCTTCTGGGTAATGATTGCATACATACATGAACGCACACATTACTAGTATGTGATGTACGATGTCCATTGACAATCTCGTCAAGTGCAACTTTGGATTTGGATGATAAGGGCCGGTTTTTCGAAGCATGGCTAGTGGTCAGGCTTCCAAAGCCATCATGCTTTAGCCCAATTAGTCCTATATACCATTGGTTACAATTTCACATCGAAATAAATAAATAAAATGGATCACATTGGTAGGGCTGTTTTGTTTTATTGAACGACTTAAGTTGAATTTATACGCTCATTGGTTAAATACCAATCGCTCGTCGCTCAGCGATGGAGTATAAATTCAGACTTACGAACAATGGCAGCTTATAAATCTGTTTAGTTACTATTTGTGCCACATGTTCGTGTACTTGTTATCTTGAATATCTTGCACAAAGGTTAATCTTTAAGAATTTGTCAAAAGTTGCAGCAAATTATATTTCCTGTAGTTCGTTAGATTCAAGTAATATTCAAAAAGATAGACAACATCAAATATTCAAATAGATAGACAACATCAAATGCTTCTGCGCTGATCATTTTATATTATAAGTTTCAGTAAAACATTTAGTAAAATAGATTGACAACATCAATTAATGCTTTATTTCTGCGCGGATTATTTTATATTATAAGTTTCAATAAAACATTTAGTAAAATGTCACGCGGCTCTTTCTGTACAAAAATATGTACAAACGAAAATGAGATTCATCAGATATGATTTGCCAATGTAATAGCTTTAAGTAGAAATTATTTGCGATGTATGATTATAAGATTAACATGTTTTGTGGGTTTCTGGAACACTTTAGAGACAATAATACGGCGACTTCTTTTGGCCATAATGCAATTCAAATTAAGCGACTAGTGTCTCATTTTGCTTGATTACGTCACAAGCTTTGATTCATGATGTATGATAATAGCCACACCATGAATGTTGATACCCAGGTATGACCAGGTTATTGGAGATGGATATCTATTTATGTTATTGTTAGCACTACACGTACGGTGATTGTGGGTGTAAAACGTGTTGTCCATATTTTTGTTATTTCTAATCAGTGATGTTCCGATGCTCCTTTTATATAAGTTTATTGAGCGTTTGAAAGAATATTCTAAATGTTAAAACAAATAAACTGAGCTCAAAAAGAAACTTATAATTTTTTACAAGGTCACAAGGTATCTTGAAATCCTGTCCATCAAATTGAACCAAAATTACACACAGATTTACTTCAATACTCTACTCTTAACACATGTCAGTAACCAAGCAGTTATCCAACTGACACAACAGCAAAATGCACTGACGTGGGCCAGCTTCCTGGACCACATTCACAGCCCAGCCCTGTTTCATGAAAAAAGTGTATGAAAAGCAGAAAGCAGCACTGTTGTAGCATCTTGGCAAGGATCTTGTGTGTATTCTAACAGATTTTTTGTCCTGGGTGCCAAATGTTGGGCTGTGAAAGTGAAGAAAGTCTAGGAAGCTGTCCCATGACAGTGCATTTTGCTGTTGTGTCAGTTGGACAACTGCTTGGTTACTGACATGTGTTTTGAGTAGAGTATTAAAGTAATCCTGTGTGTAATTTTGGTTCATTTTGATTGACAGTATTTTAAGATATGACCTTGTGATTCACAAGTTGTAAACAATTATAAGTTTCTTTTTGAGCTCAGTTTAGGTACATTAGGAAACGAATTTGGAGAAAACCTTCTGTTAATAAAATACTATACTGAGCCACCAGCATGGGTGGCTCACGCTCCAGTAATTTCAGATGATTGAGCTCAGTAATACATCAAAGAATGTCTTGCTGCTCAGCGAGTGTGTGTAATTATCAGGTTTTCTCCAAATTCATTCTCTAATGATTTGGAGTTACTACTTTACACCACAAATTTATTGACGGTCTGTCATTTCTAACAATTAAACACTATCGAAATTGAAACGATTGCATCAAATTCGCAGATCTGGTTACTTTCAGGAAATGTCTTTAGTTATTTTGGAAGATAGAAGTTTCATGAAACATCTTAAAATTGTCGTCTGCAGCTATTGATAAATTTGAGCTTACCTTCGAGTCATACTCGTTTGGGGGTTCCATACTAGACAGAATGTACTTCATATACGGTACCCGGGACTGTACCTTAGGTTAGAGGGTTATGTCAGAATGCATTATACATTGAACATCAGGTCGTATTTCATGTGAACAATTGTTTTAGAATATTAATGCTTTTGCTATATCAATTATACTATCGATAAAGAAGTAAACCCCAAAACACACATATTCTAATCAGAGTAAAACAGTATTTTGATAACAGATCTTAAGAGCGGCCTTCACATTGAAAAAAAACTGTCGTCAAGAGCAAACCGAATCTGCTGATGTGAATCAGAATAACACTTCTCGTATTTTGATACAGCGAACGACCTTCACGTAGAAACAAAAGGCAAAGTCAGAAAAAGACTATGCAGATTGTGCAGGGTATCAAAAAACACTGTTTATTTGATGCATTTGGTTTGACGGTAGGACTTCGAACCTAGACTTACATTTTGTTTCCTGTACTCAAAAACGTTTTACTTTGACCTTCCCTAACCGTTTCCCTTTTCAGTCGATATACACACAATCCGCTCACATTAAAAGCAGATCTGCTCTGGATTAAAAAAAAAAACCTCAAACTTTCTTTTTTCACTTTGAGATGTATAATACATTGCATATTAGACAATAATATTACAAGTTTTTACATTATGATTGTTTTGTTCGGGAGAAAAAAACGTTCAAATTAAGTTGCTTTCGATATATTATAAGTTTAATGGTGCTACAAATCGATAGAATTCTGCAAGAATGTTACTTAAAAGGTATCGATTTCCTCGAGGGAATAATGGAGAAATAATATGACCTTTGTTTCTTTTAATAGAAACAGAATGAAATCATTACTATTATTATTGTTATCAACCTGGAAGACTGCTATTGAATCTGATTATGTGTATATTCATTTCTGAGACACTCCCTACATACGTTCTTACGTCAATGTTTTACACAGATAAAGAATTTTATTTTGTCTTGAAGTGAGGTGGAAGGGATCACAAGAGATTAGAATGTGCACACCTTACATAACGTAATGTATACATGCGTTGATCAAGCAAAATCAGTCGGAAGTCGGATATATTGATTTTCAGATACACAATGCATAGCCAAACAAAGACAATTATTTCTTTTGTTGCATAATGTCTTTGGAACTAAATGTTCAATTTCAATGGGGTTTTCTGCAAAATGTTGCCTTGCAAATGCTTTATACAATCATGTAAAAAACCTGAAAATTTAATATGCCCGACTTCAGACTGATTTTGCTTGATCACACCACATAATTATATGAATAATCAAGCAAAACATGTCAGGTGGTCCTGTCATCAAAACTCATCGTTGAGATTTCATGTTGCTTATCTATAACCTTGATTAAAGCAGTGCAATTATGGTTGACGGGGCATCTCTGATCCTTCGGTGTAACAACAGGAGTCCTGCAAGGTGATGTATTAGCTCCATTCCTCTTTATCAGCCATTTACCACTCTCAAACCAGATGTCTAGTCTGTGGAGTTTTGAATAGGCTAGTTTGTCTAATCAAATGCTTGTAACTTTGCTTCTTGAAGTCACATTGGATTCAATGTGGTGTCATAATGTGCAGGATAAGCTAGTGCATCTATTAAAAAACAAATTTACCCCAATATTGTTCAGTTCGGAAATTGTAATTGCAAGTGTAAGGATACTTTATTGGCGCAGTATAGAACAAAATACACATTCAGTGAATAGATTCATCAGGTTTGTACTTCAAATCAATTGGTAATTTTTGCTTGACAAAACCAGTAAGTTTTTACTTACTAGTATTCTGTCCATTTCATCGGAGGACTTCATCAGATGTGAGCACCTGATCCACTTTCCCGGGAAACTGACTTCCGTTTGTGTGTAGTCTCATTTCCAGTCTTCAAAAGTGGGTCATATACGTGACCTTCTGACATGTTCTTTGCCAAGTATCTTGAAGTCCGATCAGATATGATCAGATATGACTGACTTGGTTTTTCTTGATTTGATGCCCTGCGTTCTGACCGACTAAACTTTTTCTCGTTCGCTTTCTTAAACTCCGCAAGCCTAATACCGAATAACCGAGAGGTCTCATCAACGTAAATGAGATCGCAATTTTGGCAGCCGATCTCATAAATACAATTGGCTGTCTTTAAAAACTACCAATTGAAAATATATTCATCTACTTTCTCATCTACATCTCTTTCTTCTTCCTCCTCTTATTTTTCCTTACCAAACTGCCAATAAATTAAGAAGCGTATTATCTTTTAATAGAACCGCATCATACATCTATGAAATTGATTTAAACAAAATGTTCCTATGATCATGTTTAATTATTTGTTGACGGCCATAATAATGTTGAGAAGGAACATATATGTTTAAAATACGACTGCAGATGGCAGAATGCAAATTGGATCTCATTTGTATACTCTCTTCGCAAAAATCTTCCAAATGAAGGGTTGCTGGTTATTTTAATTTATGATCATCATAATCCTACAATATTTGATTTGATGTACATACAATACCGTGGCTTAAGGTTAGCAACTATTTTAAACTGTTGCAATTTGGTAGTTCACAGCATCTTGCGAATTATAGTGAGATTTGACAAAAATTGTATTGATCATTTCATAGCGAGTGTGTAGAAGAATTTAAATATCACAGATATACTTTTGTAGGTCCTGTGGTTCTGTGGTTCTTTAGTTATGTTGTAAAGAGAGCTGAAACAAAAAACACTTTTATAAAACGTGTATAATTCATTCACAACAATAAATCAAGCAAGTTTTCAGAGTATATGATTTGTATGAACTTTTGCAAAACATGTTATTTTTCAATAATATTGATTTAGATGAAAAACGGTAGTTTATTTTTTTTTAAATTTTTTTTTTTGCCGTTTCGACCAACAATACCTAGTCTACCCTTAATACATTTTGTGGCGGGTATGTTTGAAGAAAGTTCTGTTGACTATCATCTCAAAATGAAAATTATAGGGTGCTATTATGTATAAGATCATGAAGATGAGAATATTTGACTCCATTCGCTGCATCAATTTTAATTTGCCAAATGTGGAACAGTTTTATATAAAGAACACAGTTTGCTACTCGTATCGTTTTATCTTATTTGAACTAAGCTTGTTTATTGAAAAGCTCGGCTCTTTGAATGTAGACACTTTCCCTAAACACGAGACTATACATTGAACACTTTGCAACTCGTTGACTCTAGATCACATTGTGACATTAAACCATTGAGGTTGCGCACATGATTCCTGTGAGCTTCCAACATAGAAACATATAAATTTGTAGCCTAACGACACTCATTCTTATATGCTACAATATAAATAAGACTTACTTATTTGATCAGTTTATATTATAAGATCAAACCTGCTTTAGCCTAGAGTCAAAATGCAAATATTAGTGCATAAGAGATATAGGGGGTAGGTAATGAAGAAAATTAAATTCCTAACCATTTCAATTTTCGACATTTCATTTTAAAACAGTTATTTAAGAAATATTACTTCTTGTGTAAAAGCAGTTGGACCTCTCTTTCACACTCTCTAGTCTTCCATCAGATTACGTCATATACAAATATACCTAAACCCTCATGTTTGGGATATTATTAACAAATTCTAAATATATCAGAAGTAATTACAGGTTTGGTGGTTAACATTTTTTGATTTCCAAAAAAAAGGAAAATACTGATTGCATTGATGACGTAATTGAAATTAGCCATCCATCTTTAAATTGTGATTGCTTCTGGACGTCGTTTTTCTTCAACAAAAATAAGTGTGTATGTGGGGGCGATGTATACTTATTTGGGCTGATTACTACCTCACATACGCTAACATCCCACCCCCCCCGGCCCCGCTCAAGCCAAAGCTGAACCGTCAGTCCGTCACACACACATTATAAAAACCAAACATACAAATACAACAATTTATACACCGTCAATATCTTGCAAAAGACCTGGAATTGATTTTTAAGTTTTTAAAGATAGTTTTGCGACAAGTGTACCAACTTAAATAATAATTACTACATGAGACGGAAACAAGATAATTTAGTTAAAATTTTATTGTACCAAACAAGAAGTCGATATCACAAGCCATTATCTTTTTCAAATGACTATCAAGCCGCCAATAATTGGCATCAAGTAGTGTCATATTAACGTGTCTATTTTATCCCTTGGCTTAAGTAAGTGTGTGTTCATGGTCTATCAGGACAGCCCTTAGATATCCCATTGATCACTTTACAGGTTCTTAAATAGTCTGTTGAAACAGGCGTACTATTCGTTGAATGCCCCGAGGTGATAGTCAATAGAGTCACGCTCACATTATGCTTTTCGCTGCTATCGAATGACACTTATTTGATCCCATTGAGAAATACCATTCCACAAGGGCCAATTATGATAGAACTAGAATTTTCACACCGTAATGTATCAGTAATTATTGGATATCATACATTCCTTCCGGTTACGTAAACTACATCAGATCAGTGATGTCCACATGGGAGCACCGAATACTGAAATGCGCACATTAGTTCTCCAACCTAAAGTTCATGAACGCATAAATTAACAATACGACTTTAAATGAGTACTATTAATAGGTAGATGGAAATAGATTAAAGAATTACACCAATTTGCTGTAAGTTTTGCTGTAATAATGAATTTTGACAAAGTCTTGCCAATGATCTAACATCAGAATCCAATGTGTTTAATGCAAAAAAACTGCTGAGCTGTCACCTTGCCATGTTGTTCAAGAAATTAAAATAAAGAAGCATAATGTTGAAATCAATTCTGTTTCTCAGCCCTCGACTTGTTGATTTGCTTCAACATCCAATTGAAAATATTTGTATATTTTGACATTCTAAAGATTACCTTTTGTGCAAGACACTTAAGAAAACAAATACACGAACATGTGGCACAAATAGTAACAATAATTGAAGACCGAATTAAAAGACTAGTTTGCGTATGACGTCTTGCTTGTCAACCAGACCAAAAATGCTGTACTGCGCAGGTCAGCAACCAATTACGTCGCGCCTTTGCCCTGAGGTCAGACGCAAACTAGTCTTTTAAATTCGGTATTCAATTATAAACAGATTTATAACCCGCCATTGTTCGTAAGTCGTTCAATAAAACAAAAACGCCCTACCAATGTGGATCCATTTTATTGATTTATCCTACCAATGTGTATCCATTTTATTGATTTATCTTTGTAGGTGATGTACGATGTGAAATTAAAAGCAATGGTATATAGGACTAATTGGGCTAAAGCATGATGGCTTAGGAAGCCTGACCACTAGCCATGTTTCGGGAAACCGGACCTTATCGTCCAAAGCCACAGTTGCACTTGATGGGATTGTCAACATCACATAATAAGTGCGTTCATGTATTCATACAATCAAATTATTAAGAAAACATCTTCCGTAGCAAATTTGTTTTTGTTTTGTTTTCTTGAATGACTTTCGAAAAACGGCGGGCTAGAAAACTGTTTAGTTATTTTTTGTGCTATGTGTCTTCTTTATGTTTGATTCGTTTAGAACCAACAGAGAGACAGTTCTAAAAGATTGCAAGCTTTATATGTAACAAAAATCGTTTTACTTATATGAAAGTCTATCATTTTTTAGTTTGAAGCCAACACTCATGAAATTACACATTCTACAGATTCATATGTATCAGCTCCTATCTGATCAAATCGACATCCTAAGAGACAAAATGAATTTTTATTATGTACGTTCCTCTACAAAACATCCAAGGGAGATGAGCTTTGTTTGTATGAAATGATACTATAGCAATTACTTTGATTACAGCGTTGTAAATTAAATGGGGTTTTAAGGTTTTAAAGATGAAGCTTATATATAATATTGTATTCGTTCATTCATATGACTTCTGTTCGGGATTAGCATTGTTCATATTGATTCATATCATGCTTTTGATAATGCAATAGTTTTAACATAAAATATACATTGTAATGATTTTAGTATGTTATAAACGTATGGTATAAAGAAGCGTTTGAAAATCTTCATACTTTTAATCCTAATAGTACATATCTACCTTCTCATCTACATCTCTTTCTTCTTCCTACTCTTCTTTTTCATAACAACCTGCCAATAAAATCTGTTTAAGCTTTTTTGGGAAAGAAACTTTATATAATTATTAAATTAAGAACCACATCCTACAGCTATCTTCTTCTTCTTCTTTTATCCTTTAAGTGACATTCTTAGCTTAATATGGCTTGGCTGTAAATTACATAAACAAGTTAAGTAAGAAGGGATTGTAGGTTAATTTTAATTTATAGTCATCATAATCATACATACTCAAATTTGACTTACGTACTTAAGGGCACGGTGGTGCAGCGGTACGGGCTCTGCCTTGCAATCGGTGGATTGCGAGTTCGAGCCCCGGCCGTGCCATCGTGTTGTGCTCTTGGGTAAGGCACTTTACCCTACTTGCTTCTCTCTCACCCATGGAAGAAATGGGGAGCTGTTATGAATATTATCCATTGAGCGCCGCCCAAAGGTATGAGCATGCCATGGGCATAGTATGGCAGCTGACATATTCTAACGACAGCGGAATAAATGTAAAGCGCTTTGGTACATGTGCACATGTTAAAGGCGCTGTATAAATACCAACATTTAACGTATGTTCTGTACGACTATTTTCATCCATAAATGGGAATGATATCATTGTCGAACTTCATTTGTGATAAATTTTTATAAACAGTACCGTCCTTATGCTGTTTTCGGGTAAAACAAAAGTACTTTTTTACGTGGTGATCACATAATGCAAAGGACGGTATGGGCATAGTATGGCAGCTGACATATTCTAACGACAGCGGAATAAATGTAAAGCGCTTTGGTACATGTGCACATGTGAAAGGCGCTGTATAAATACCAACATTTAACGTAAGTTCTGTACGACTATTTTCATCCATAAATGGGAATGATATCATTGTCGAACTTCATTTGTGATAAATTTTTATAAACAGTACCGTCCTTATGCTGTTTTCGGGTAAAACAAAAGTACTTTTTTACGTGGTGATCACATAATGCAAAGGACGAAGAAGAAGAAGAAGAAGAAGAAGAAGAAGAAGAAGAAGATTTGTAGTTTTCGCATTACCTTCTATGAACCAAGATTGTTTATTGAAAAATGAAGCTCGAACACTTTAAACATCGTTGACTTTATAACTCAATGTGCAATGAAACCGTTGTGGATGCACGCATGATTCATGTGAAAATTAATTCATGTCAGCTGCACCCTAAAGGCACACATTCTTATACGTAACAATACAAATAAAACTTACTTATTTAATCCGTCTATAAGATCAAAACTTCGTTAGCCTAAAGTCAAAATGTAAATGTCAGTGCATATGATATATAGGGCGTAGGTCAATAAAGGAAATCAAATTCCTTTTAATTTCATTTTACGACATTCCAAATATTGAACAAAAAATTTCGTGAAATTCAAACTAAAAATAATGCCTCTTCGTGTAAAAAAAAGGCGAAAACGATGCTACCCTAACTATATCTTTGGCGCTTTACAAAACATTACATTAACAGATTGGCTGGTTTCGCAAACTACAAAGGAATATAATAATTGCAGTCATGAATTCATAAAGAAATTGAAATTCGACATCCATGGGTTAACTAGTCCATAAACATATACCATGTCGTCATCCTAGAAGAGATCGAATGGTAATTTTCCTCCCGCGAGGTAAAAATAACACGGCGGCTATATAAATGTAGGGTAAAAAGGCAAAACGGCACTTCATTGAGATACGGGACGAAGCAAAACGCGGGGATTTATTAACTTAAATTAAAAGAAGGCACTTCGTGTGTGCTGATGGATAAGAGAAAGCTTAAAGGCTTTATGTGCAATTTAAAGGTAAAGGTAATTATCCGCAATTTCAACGTCATTTACCCAGGAGAATTGCTCTTTTAAAGGTCTTTCAACGATTACTAGTATTCAGGGTAGTTTAAGAAAAAAGACGCTCTAGTGTGATATCATTCTATATATTATCTCTTTTTTTTAATATTTGGTATGGTATCATTGTATCCAACTTTTAGAATTTATATTCGTTTGTTTATATAGCTTAATAATGATTAAAAACACAAATTACGGGTTAACAGTAACACTTTTCTACCTGTGCGTTGTGTTATGTTACGTTACAATAATATTGTATTTAATGTTTAATATTACCATTAGTATATTAACGATAATTTTCTATCTGTAATAATCTGAAGGATACCTTAAATATCGAACTATATATTCTTCAATCTACATGTGTGGTGCCATGTCAGCAATAACATTGATCGGAACAATACAACTCAAGTACCTATATACGAGGGCTGGTCAATAAGTTCCCGCAACTATGGTGTATCTCCGCTCATGCATGACTTGGATGGCTGTTACTTACGCTAAATTCAAGTTTGTACTTTTGTCTTTCAAAACTAATATGTTTTAGCGATGCTGAATGCTTGATTACGTAATGACATTAGCATAAACACAATAGCGTATGGGCACTGCCTGATTTATGGTGAAAAGTAGTCAAGAAAATATCGCGCCAAATTGAGGTATTGTTACATAATTCCAAATATCTCGAGAATAATAAAAGTATAGAATCTGGCACGGTTTTTGCAGCTTTATAGACCGATAACATAGGCATGATGCTGGACTCTTTTTAGACATGTACCATTTTTATTAAATAAAAGAAATCGTGTTGAATATCTCCAATTTTGAGTAGGCTTTATCACCCATTGTTCTTTACATAATAAGAGATAGAAAGATTAATCGATGACAAAATTTAACCAATGGTACCTGGTTTGATTGGGTATCTACTGATTATAAAAAAAGGAGGTCCCAGTGGTGAAACCATAAACATTTCTTTCTTAATGAACCCTTAATTTCAAAAGGTCTTGTTTTTGTAATTAAAGTAGCACACCATAGAGAGGCTCTGGATTGAATAAGAAATTTGAATTTCGAAAGGTGTGTCTAATTTGAGCATAAGACTTGGTATAGCAATTCAATCACAAACCTTGTATTAGTCATATTTTTAGCGCGTTTTTGATGAATTTTTACTTTTTTCATACATTTTTGGTACTTTCAATCATGCATACCATCAACGCATGCGCATATTTCTATTTTTGTTGCAACAAATTCTGTTGGCCCGACTATGATCTCTAATACCATACTAATAACCATATTTGGTTTTGTTTTATTTTGGAGATAATTTGGATTCTTTCTTCTGCCGTGTGGGCTCTTTTTCGCGATTTTCACACCATTTTTGCTTGTTGTTATAGGCCTATTTTTGGTGAAGTTCAAAGACGGTCCCTTTCCTCATCTGTTGACGGATACATTTCTTCTTTCACAATTATCAATTGAATATACTCAGATTACCTCATACCAAAAAAAGGCTTGTAAACTGATTTGGTCCTTACTTCTGCTTCTTTTTATTACACGTTCCTCAAAGCCAATTCAAATTTCTCGCCAATGTTGACAATTGTCAGTGTACACATAGCAATGACTTTATGCAAATGAGATTACGTAATTAAAGGTACTCTGATACTAATTGTTGTGCGTTTTTAAAGACAAAGGTACAAACTTTATTGATCGTAAGTAACAGTCATCTAAGTCATGCATGAGCGGAGATAAATAATGGTTGCGGGATATTATTGACCAACCCTCGTAAGACTTTTGACAGTAGTAAATTTAGCACTTCTTTTAAGGTATATTAGCGTATAGGTATTCATGTGAGGTCAAAATTCGTGCTATTCAGTGGTTCATCGGTAATATGGTATTAAAATGAGCAGTAATGTATATTGCGACGGGGTTGCGATGCAATCAGGCAAAATTAGTTTTTTTTTGTCTGAAAATTTGATTTTCGAGACACCGGGTTCTTTTTTCTTCGATGGTTTAAAGGCACTATTAACTATCAAGTATTTAAAATTTGTACGAATAGCTTAAAAGTGGAATTACTATTGGCACTGATGATGTTCTCAAAAACATTAACAATGCTGATAGAAATAATGAAGTTCTATTCAATTACATGTTGTCATCATCTACAAGTTTCCTTCAGCTACATCGGTCTTGAGCCATTGCTGATTGTTGACCTTGACCTATATCCCCAAAAGACATTGGATGTATTTCCAGAAAAGGTTCGTTGCCGTCCAGGTTTCCTCATGCCATGAGTTGGGACATACAATCCATACTCCTCTTGAACATGCTCATCGTCAGGCAAGAGGAATATATGCCCTACACATTTCAGTTGACGAGTCCTGGCATTCTCAACCAGTGGTGCTGTCTCTGTCAGATTGTAGATGGTAGTGTTTGGCGCTTTGTCTATTATGTTGATGTTCAGCATAATAAGGTAGCAGGATGCCGGATGTGCCAAATGCGTTGATTTTATTCTCCATATCCTTAGATATAACCCACGACTCACAGCCGTATATTTAAACTGTGACGCAGATTGTGTGAAGCAAGTGTGAAACCTTGGTGGAAATTGGGATAGTAGGACTTTTGCACGGGTGCTCTAATTTTCAGAAGGATATCCAAGCAAGAGCTTTCCGTCTCTCAGGTCACTAGCACTGGACATTATCATGGAGCCTAGGTATCAGAAGTCGGTCACATGATTAATGGGGTTTCCGTACACTTGGAGAGGAGGCCGGGGTTGACAGTTGATGGTCATAATCTATTTGGGTCTGCAACGACATTAACGGTCCTGGAGAGCTGAGACTAGGCCTGTGGGGCGGAAGACTTAAAGAGAGCGATATCATCAGCAAAGTCCAGGTCATTTATCAATTTGGCCGGATATCTTCATTATCGACGAGGACAGGTCACAACTCCGAAGTCTGGTCCAAACGCCTTTCTCACTGAATGTGTATTTTGTTCTATACTGCGCCAATAAAGTATCCTTACACTTGCAATTACAATTTCCGAACTGAACAATATTGGGGTAAATTTGTTTTTTAATAGATGCACTAGCTTATCCTGCACATTATGACACCACATTGAATCCAATGTGACTTCAAGAAGCAAAGTTACAAGCATTTGATTAGACAAACTAGCCTATTCAAAACTCCACAGACTAGACATCTGGTTTAAGAGTGGTAAATGGCTAATTTATGCGTTTGGCTTTAATTTAAAACAAAAGGAACAAAAGAAAATTGAAACAAAAGAACTGACAAATAAAATGAAAGCTTTGAAAAGTACAGAGAAGTAAAAACTGAAATAAAAACTGCTTTAAATAACGCTTCATTGAAGAAACTGTGTTGTCTCTATGTTTCGCTTGTTGGAATCTTTTTGCGCCTTGTATAGGCCAGTTTGTCCCTTTTAAAACCATACCTTCGTCTATTCAAATGCTTGTAACTTTACCTCTTGAGGTCGCATGGATTCAATGTGGTGTCATAATGTGCAGGATTAGATAGTGCATTTATTAAAAAAACATTTTACCCCAATATTGTTCAGTTTTAAAATTGTGATTATTTTTCCATCTGTAAGGATACTTTATTGGCGCAGTATATTAAACTATTGCATCAGTATACATACAAAAGTATATCTCATGATATGAATCAATATGAACAATGCTAATCCCGAATAGAAGTCCTATGAGGGAACGAATACAATATTATGTATCAGTTTCATCTTTCAAACTTTAAAACCACATTTAATTTACAAAGTTGTAATCAGAGTAATAGCTAAAGTATCATTTCATACAAACAAAGCTCATCTCCCTCGGATGTGATGTAGAGAAACGCACATAATAAAAAGTCATTTTTTTCTCTTAAGGTTGGTCTGAACCCTGGAATTATGGAAACTTCCGGGCCTCATAACTTCTAAATTGTTGGTCTAAAGTTTATAAAAGTATACATATTTAGAATGGCAAAGACTTTCTTTAAGGTCATCTGTGAGGTCAAATTTGGGCCAAAATGGCACTTTTGGCCCAAAATCCCAAAAATAACGGTTTTTGGCCCACTTCTTTTTTGTGCACCGTAACAAAAAAATTCTTGGGCCAAATTTTTTTTTTATTAATTTTTAAAAACTAGATAAAAATATCTAGGACCCGTTTTTTCATTTTTTTGAATTTCGACTAACTTTGAGAAATTTGCGCCAAAAATGGTCAAAAAATGCTGATTTTTCAAAAAATCATAAAAAACCCGATTTTGGCACAAATTTCAAATATTTTTGGTGAAATTGGTCAAAATTAAAAAAAATGAAAAAACGGGTCCTAGATATTTTGATCTAGTTTTTAAAAATTAATAAAAAAAAAATTTGGCCCAAGAATTTTTTTGTTACGGTGCACAAAAAAGAAGTGGGCCAAAAACCGTTATTTTTGGGATTTTGGGCCAAAAGTGCCATTTTGGCCCAAATTTGACCTCACAGATGAACTTATCAAGTCTTTGCCATTCTAAATATGTATACTTTTCTATACTTTAGACCAACAATTTAGAAGTTATGAGGCCCGAAAGTTTCCATAATTCCAGGGTTCAGACCAACCTTAAGATGTCGATTTTGATAAGATATGAGCTGATCCACATGAATGTGTAATTAAGTGTTGGCTTCAAACTGAATCTTTGAGGACACAAGTTGTTTGCAGATTGATCTACAACCTTTTTTTATCTTTTAAAATAAAACTGAAATGAAATAGGATAAAAGGCTTAGGAATTGGAATAAATGTAGCGTTTTCCTGAAATAGATGCTTGAAATTACTCTTAATTGTTCGAATTACACTGTTGTATTTCAAAAAATTCAGCCTTAATTTATAATTCGTTTCAATTTCATGAAGAAAGAGAAAACGGCTTTGGTCAACATGGACAAGGTCAGAGACAAAATCAATACCTGCTGTGCGCCATTTTTTATAATTGATTTCTTTACCACCAATCTTAAACCAATCGTTTTCCCATATGATCTTAAAACATCACCAATTTGATTAGGATTGTGCTTTTTCCTTACCAAGCTAAAGAACTTCTTTCCAAAAAACATTTTGGAATTTGTTTTTGCTACTTTTAGTGTATCATTTGTGCCCTTTTCAAGATCATTACTATGTATACCAGTTACAATTAAAAAAACATCAATCCTTTAGCATCAATATTTTCATTTGCAATTCGTCTAATCCGTGTACAAATTTCTTTTGTTGCATAATGTCTTTGGATCTAAATGTTCAATTTCAATGAGGTTTTCTGCAAAATGTTGCCTTGCAAATGCTTTATACAATCATGTAAAAAACCTGAAAATTGAATATGCCCGACTTCAGACTGATTTTGCTTGATCACACCACATAATTATATGAATAATCAAGCAAAACATGTCAGGTGGTCCTGTCATCAAAACTCATCGTTGAGATTTCATGTTGCTTATCTATAACCTTGATTAAAGCAGTGCAATTATGGTTGACGGGGCATCTCTGATCCTTCGGTGTAACAACAGGAGTCCTGCAAGGTGATGTATTAGCTCCATTCCTCTTTATCAGCCATTTACCACTCTCAAACCAGATGTCTAGTCTGTGGAGTTTTGAATAGGCTAGTTTGTCTAATCAAATGCTTGTAACTTTGCTTCTTGAAGTCACATTGGATTCAATGTGGTGTCATAATGTGCAGGATAAGCTAGTGCATCTATTAAAAAACAAATTTACCCCAATATTGTTCAGTTCGGAAATTGTAATTGCAAGTGTAAGGATACTTTATTGGCGCAGTATAGAACAAAATACACATTCAGTGAATAGATTCATCAGGTTTGTACTTCAAATCAATTGGTAATTTTTGCTTGACAAAACCAGTAAGTTTTTACTTACTAGTATTCTGTCCATTTCATCGGAGGACTTCATCAGATGTGAGCACCTGATCCACTTTCCCGGGAAACTGACTTCCGTTTGTGTGTAGTCTCATTTCCAGTCTTCAAAAGTGGGTCATATACGTGACCTTCTGACATGTTCTTTGCCAAGTATCTTGAAGTCCGATCAGATATGATCAGATATGACTGACTTGGTTTTTTCTTGATTTGATGCCCTGCGTTCTGACCGACTAAACTTTTTCTCGTTCGCTTTCTTAAACTCCGCAAGCCTAATACCGAATAACCGAGAGGTCTCATCAACGTAAATGAGATCGCAATTTTGGCAGCCGATCTCATAAATACAATTGGCTGTCTTTAAAACTACCAATTGAAAATATATTCATCTACTTTCTCATCTACATCTCTTTCTTCTTCCTCCTCTTATTTTTCCTTACCAAACTGCCAATAAATTAAGAAGCGTATTATCTTTTAATAGAACCGCATCATACATCTATGAAATTGATTTAAACAAAATGTTCCTATGATCATGTTTAATTATTTGTTGACGGCCATAATAATGTTGAGAAGGAACATATATGTTTAAAATACGACTGCAGATGGCAGAATGCAAATTGGATCTCATTTGTATACTCTCTTCGCAAAAATCTTTCAAATGAAGGGTTGCTGGTTATTTTTAATTTATGATCATCATAATCCTACAATATTTGATTTGATGTACATACAATACCGTGGCTTAAGGTTAGCAACTATTTTAAACTGTTGCAATTTGGTAGTTCACAGCATCTTGCGAATTATAGTGAGATTTGAAAAAAATTGTATTGATCATTTCATAGCGAGTGTGTAGAAGAATTTAAATATCACAGATATACTTTTGTAGGTCCTGTGGTTCTGTGGTTCTTTAGTTATGTTGTAAAGAGAGCTGAAACAAAAACACTTTTATAAAACGTGTATAATTCATTCACAACAATAAATCAAGCAAGTTTTCAGAGTATATGATTTGTATGAACTTTTGCAAAACATGTTATTTTTCAATAATATTGATTTAGATGAAAAACGGTAGTTTATTTATTTTTTAATTTTTTTTTTTGCCGTTTCGACCAACAATACCTAGTCTACCCTTAATACATTTTGTGGCGGGTATGTTTGAAGAAAGTTCTGTTGACTATCATCTCAAAATGAAAATTATAGGGTGCTATTATGTATAAGATCATGAAGATGAGAATATTTGACTCCATTCGCTGCATCAATTTTAATTTGCCAAATGTGGAACAGTTTTATATAAAGAACACAGTTTGCTACTCGTATCGTTTTATCTTATTTGAACTAAGCTTGTTTATTGAAAAGCTCGGCTCTTTGAATGTAGACACTTTCCCTAAACACGAGACTATACATTGAACACTTTGCAACTCGTTGACTCTAGATCACATTGTGACATTAAACCATTGAGGTTGCGCACATGATTCCTGTGAGCTTCCAACATAGAAACATATAAATTTGTAGCCTAACGACACTCATTCTTATATGCTACAATATAAATAAGACTTACTTATTTGATCAGTTTATATTATAAGATCAAACCTGCTTTAGCCTAGAGTCAAAATGCAAATATTAGTGCATAAGAGATATAGGGGGTAGGTAATGAAGAAAATTAAATTCCTAACCATTTCAATTTTCGACATTTCATTTTAAAACAGTTATTTAAGAAATATTACTTCTTGTGTAAAAGCAGTTGGACCTCTCTTTCACACTCTCTAGTCTTCCATCAGATTACGTCATATACAAATATACCTAAACCCTCATGTTTGGGATATTATTAACAAATTCTAAATATATCAGAAGTAATTACAGGAAAATACTGATTGCATTGATGAATTCATAACGTAATTGAAATTAGCCATCCATCTTTAAATTGTGATTGCTTCTGGACGTCGTTTTTCTTCAACAAAAATAAGTGTGTATGTGGGGGCGATGTATACTTATTTGGTTTTCGAGACACCGGGTTCTTTTTTCTTCGATGGTTTAAAGGCACTATTAACTATCAAGTATTTAAAATGTGTACGAATAGCTTAAAAGTGGAATTACTATTGGCACTGATGATGTTCTCAAAAAACATTAACAATGCTGATAGAAATAATGAAGTTCTATTCAATTACATGTTGTCATCATCTACAAGTTTCCTTCAGCTACATCGGTCTTGAGCCATTGCTGATTGTTGACCTTGACCTATATCCCCAAAAGACATTGGATGTATTTCCAGAAAAGGTTCGTTGCCGTCCAGGTTTCCTCATGCCATGAGTTGGGACATACAATCCATACTCCTCTTGAACATGCTCATCGTCAGGCAAGAGGAATATACGCCCTACACATTTCAGTTGACGAGTCCTGGCATTCTCAACCAGTGGTGCTGTCTCTGTCAGATTGTAGATGGTAGTGTTGGGCGCTTTGTCTATTATGTTGATGTTCAGCATAATAAGGTAGCAGGATGCCGGATGTGCCAAATGCGTTGATTTTATTCTCCATATTCTTAGATATAACCCACGACTCACAGCCGTATATTTAAACTGTGACGCAGATTGTGTGAAGCAAGTGTGAAACCTTGGTGGAAATTGGGATAGTAGGACTTTTGCACGGGTGCTCTAATTTTCAGAAGGATATCCAAGCAAGAGCTTTCCGTCTCTCCAGGTCACTAGCACTGGACATTATCATGGAGCCTAGGTATCAGAAGTCGGTCACATGATTAATGGGGTTTCCGTACACTTGGAGAGGAGGCCGGGGTTGACAGTTGATGGTCATAATCTATTTGGGTCTGCAACGACATTAACGGTCCTGGAGAGCTGAGACTAGGCCTGTGGGGCGGAAGACTTAAAGAGAGCGATATCATCAGCAAAGTCCAGGTCATTTATCAATTTGGCCGGATATCTTCATTATCGACGAGGACAGGTCACAACTCCGAAGTCTGGTCCAAACGCCTTTCTCACTGAATGTGTATTTTGTTCTATACTGCGCCAATAAAGTATCCTTACACTTGCAATTACAATTTCCGAACTGAACAATATTGGGGTAAATTTGTTTTTTAATAGATGCACTAGCTTATCCTGCACATTATGACACCACATTGAATCCAATGTGACTTCAAGAAGCAAAGTTACAAGCATTTGATTAGACAAACTAGCCTATTCAAAACTCCACAGACTAGACATCTGGTTTAAGAGTGGTAAATGGCTAATTTATGCGCTTGGCTTTAATTTAAAACAAAAGGAACAAAAGAAAATTGAAACAAAAGAACTGACAAATAAAATGAAAGCTTTGAAAAGTACAGAGAAGTAAAAACTGAAATAAAAACTGCTTTAAATAACGCTTCATTGAAGAAACTGTGTTGTCTCTATGTTTCGCTTGTTGGAATCTTTTTGCGCCTTGTATAGGCCAGTTTGTCCCTTTTAAAACCATACCTTCGTCTATTCAAATGCTTGTAACTTTACCTCTTGAGGTCGCATGGATTCAATGTGGTGTCATAATGTGCAGGATTAGATAGTGCATTTATTAAAAAAACATTTTACCCCAATATTGTTCAGTTTTAAAATTGTGATTATTTTTCCATCTGTAAGGATACTTTATTGGCGCAGTATAGTAAACTATTGCATCAGTATACATACAAAAGTATATCTCATGATATGAATCAATATGAACAATGCTAATCCCGAATAGAAGTCCTATGAGGGAACGAATACAATATTATGTATCAGTTTCATCTTTCAAACTTTAAAACCACGTTTAATTTACAAAGTTGTAATCAGAGTAATAGCTAAAGTATCATTTCATACAAACAAAGCTCATCTCCCTCGGATGTGATGTAGAGAAACGCACATAATAAAAAGTCATTTTTTTCTCTTAAGGTTGGTCTGAACCCTGGAATTATGGAAACTTCCGGGCCTCATAACTTCTAAATTGTTGGTCTAAAGTATATAAAAGTATACATATTTAGAATGGCAAAGACTTGGTAAGGTCATCTGTGAGGTCAAATTTGGGCCAAAATGGCACTTTTGGCAAAAATCCCAAAAATAACGGTTTTTAGCCCACTTCTTTTTTGTGCACCGTAACAAAAAAATTCTTGGGCCAAAATTTTTTTTTATTAATTTTTAAAAACTAGATAAAAATATCTAGGACCCGTTTTTTCATTTTTTTGAATTTCGACTAACTTTGAGAAATTTGCGCCAAAAATGGTCAAAAAATGCTGATTTGTCAAAAAAATCATAAAAAAGCCCGATTTTGGCACAAATTTCAAATATTTTTGGTGAAATTGGTCAAAATTAAAAAAGTGAAAAAACGTGTCCTAGATATTTTGATCTAGTTTTTAAAAATTAATAAAAAAAAAAAATTGGCCCAAGAATTTTTTTGTTACGGTGCACAAAAAAGAAGTAGGCCAAAAACCGTTATTTTTGGGATTTTGGGCCAAAAGTGCCATTTTGGCCCAAATTTGACCTCACAGATGAACTTATCAAGTCTTTGCCATTCTAAATATGTATACTTTTCTATACTTTAGACCAACAATTTAGAAGTTATGAGGCCCGAAAGTTTCCATAATTCCAGGGTTCAGACCAACCTTAAGATGTCGATTTTGATAAGATATGAGCTGATCCACATGAATGTGTAATTAAGTGTTGGCTTCAAACTGAATCTTTGAGGACACAAGTTGTTTGCAGATTGATCTACAACCTTTTTTTATCTTTTAAAATAAAACTGAAATGAAATAGGATAAAAGGCTTAGGAATTGGAATAAATGTAGCGTTTTCCTGAAATAGATGCTTGAAATTACTCTTAATTGTTCGAATTACACTGTTGTATTTCAAAAAAATTCAGCCTTAATTTATAATTCGTTTCAATTTCATGAAGAAAGAGAAAACGGCTTTGGTCAACATGGACAAGGTCAGAGACAAAATCAATACCTGCTGTGCGCCATTTTTTTATAATTGATTTCTTTACCACCAATCTTAAACCAATCGTTTTCCCATATGATCTTAAAACATCACCAATTTGATTAGGATTGTGCTTTTTCCTTACCAAGCTAAAAGAACTTCTTTCCAAAAAACATTTTGGAATTTGTTTTTGCTACTTTTAGTGTATCATTTGTGCCCTTTTCAAGATCATTACTATGTATACCAGTTACAATTAAAAAAACATCAATCCTTTAGCATCAATATTTTCATTTGCAATTCGTCTAATCCGTGTACATTTCAAAGAACAAATCTACCTTAACCAATATTAACCCACCTTCAGAATAATCGTTTGACAATTGATATCTACTTATTTGATCTCTTGTACCTTTCCAAATAAAGTTATAGATTTGCTTTTGACGGGTTAGGAATTGAAAGAACAAGGTGATTAAACTTTGGTAGCAGTAGGGATTTGACTATAGTTATTCTTCCAAAAACTGTATAGTTTCTTTTAGACCAAAGATGCATTAACTTTGTCACCGACTCCATAACCTTATCATAGTACAAATCAACCATTTCAACCAAATTGGTTGAGAGAATTTTCCGTCTACAACCCAGTTTAGATTTTTATTTCTACCTCTAAGTGACCCAATATACACAACGTTTGTTTTATCTTCATGTACTTTCAATCCTGATAAACGCTCAAACAAATCCAGAGTTTTTAATGTTTGTATAGTAAATTCTCATTACTTCCATTTAAGATAACAATCGAGTTATCAGCGTATTGGGTGATTTTGCAATTAATATTTCCAACTGTAACACCACAGATATCAGTATGTTTTCGGATGAGACAACCTAATACATCAGTACAAATTAGAAAGATATAAGGGGATAAAGGGCCCCATGTCTGCAACCTTTACCTAAATCAAATTGTTTTGAGGAGTTTCCATTTACTGTACCAAAACTGAGAATTAACTTTTGTTATAAAAGTTTGATCCATTTTGTAAAAGATGGATCGATATTTAGAACATCTTATGTTTTAAAAATAAATTTATGCGAAACAGGATTAAACTTTTTCTCCGATATACCTTCCTTTCATAAAACCTTTTTGATCATCATTTATTAGGCTTGGTAGAATCTGTTTTGTTCTATCAGCGATACACGATGAAGCTAGTTTATAGGTTATTTTAGCAAAGTGATAGGACGCCAATTCTTTAAGAATTGTTTTGTTTTGTTTCCTGCGTAACTGATAATTCCCCTGATTCATATGAATAATTAAGAGAACACAAGAGAAAAACTCCCAAGTCTTGAAAAAAAAAACCTTTTCAAAATTCAGTGGTAAACCCATCAGACCCAGGACTTTTATTGTTTGACATTTTCTTTAAGGCAGTCAAAGGTTTATTGTAAGTGAAATGCCCTTAAAGTCAAATGCCCTTCGAGCTTTTCTAATTGACCTTGAGTGAATGGATGTAAATGTGATCTTGAAAGATTTTGGTCGAATTCGTCCAAACATAAATTGTTGTCTTTACATTCGTACAGTTTCGACTAAAACTTAAAAGTTTCTTCCACTGGTATATTAATCTTTTATATCATCCCCGTATGAATTTTGTAAATGAACGATATTATGATGGCTTTTCTCCGTGTTTTATCCACCTTGCTTTGGATTGTAACATTACGCCTTCCATTATTTCCTTCCTCATCACCTCTAATTCAGACTTAGTTTCTATATCTCTTTCAGGTACCTTTTCTCTATTTTTATTGATTTTGTTTTTTTCTGATGCACATTTGATTGTTTCACCCCTTATCTCCATAAGCAATACTTCAAGAAACAGTTGATAATTTATCGTAAACTCGAGCTCACTTGCAGGGATTTGATTTATATTGCTAAGTTATATTGTAATACTCCATATTGTTTCTGAATATCTGTAATTTTTTTCCTTAATTCTATCTATATAATCGATATCTTTTAATAGCGTATTATTGAATTTCCAGAAACCTTTCCCATGTTTGATAGAGACATGTCGAGCGAAAGACTAATAAAAGAATGGTCTGTTCGGTATCCAGGATCTATTTTAGATTTCACCAAATATGTTGTAAGCTCTTCCGATATCAGACAAAAATCTAATCTGGACTGTTTTAAAGGAGTTGATTGACGCCAGGTACATGTATATCTTCGAGAATTTGGGTTTTGAAGTCGCCACGGGTGTGTCAGTCCAAGTTCTCCTTTCACTTCTAAGACAGTTTTTTTTTCGCTTTTGGATTATTTATACGAATATAATTCGAGGTATCCAATTTTGGGTCTTGAATCAAAAACGATTTTTGTTACATATATAGCTTGAAGTTGCAATCTTTCAGAACTCTCTCTCTCTCTCTCTCTCTCTCTCTCTCTCTCTCTCTCTCTCTCTCTCTCTCTCTCTCTGTTGGTTCTAAACGAATCAAACATAAAGAATAAACACCTAGCACGAAAAGTCTTTGCAGGCAGATCAAACTTTGAACGAAATTGTAGACACTAAAATTGAAAGCATTATACACACTCAAAATGTAAGTACATATTTCTCTGTCCAGAAGTCTCCCCTCATTTATGTCAGTTTACAGCATGTCATTATCACACTCTAATGTGGTTGATTTCGTGAACTGAATGCAATTACTATCAGGCGTAAATTTTATGGGGAGTGTCAGCTGGCTTACTTCGTTAGCGGATCATATTTAGCAGTTAACTAGTCTTTTCAGCCGCCTATGTCCAATACATAACGTTATCATGGTTATGCCCCATTTGTGATACACCTGTTTTCCGATTATTTTAAAGTCTTCCTAGAAATACAATATACACACACCTACCATATTCACACCCGTATCTGTGTGTGATTAGAAAATGAAAGGTAAATAAGTTTGTTTTTGTGAAAGGAAGAGAGTTTGGGCGGCTGAGACAGAAAGAGGGTAGAGGGAGGAGGGAGAGAGAGGGAGAGAGTGAAGGCTATTCTAACTTACATGTAACGTCAACGTAGTTCACTGAATTTTTCGAAGAGTTGCTCATACTTTCAACTCTAATGCAACGTAAAATTAAGATTTATGTTAATCTAGTAAATCATAAAATTAATATTTTCCACTTTAGTTTCTGTTGATACAATATTCCGAGTATCATATTTGGTGAACTTTTGAGGTTGACATACTTATCCAACCTTGCCAGATACAGCCCTTAAATGTAAAAATGCTCGCGACTTTATGGGATCTGGAATGAGCGTTTCGACAGCATTTTTTGTGGGACATGAGAGCACATCAGACATATCGAATTGCATTCTGAATACGAAGAATGTCTCTCTGATATCAAATAATTTTAATTTTTTGAAATTCACGATATAATACAAATTTTATGACAAATTATTAAAATTTGATATTTTTCACATTTTTGATATATAACAGTCAGATTTTTTTCCCCAAAAGACCTAATTTTTTTTGGTGTTTTGGAAAAAAATCCATATCTTCAAAATGTTCAATTGATCGTCGGCTTTTCATCCCATCTACATACACTTTAAGTATAAATCATCAGATTTATAAAGTTTACTTCGAGTACTGTTAAATATCAAAAATATCATTTTTTAATCATTTGCCATAAAATGTGTATTACATTGCGAATTTCAAAAAATCAAAATTATTTGATATCAGAAGGACATTCTTCGTATTCAGAATGCAATTCGATATGTCTGATGTGCTCTAATGTCCCACAATAAATACTGTCCAAACGTTCATACCCTATCCCTTAAGTCGTAAGTAAAATTTAAGTGCATTTTTATTACTATTCAGTGCTCCCTTGTGAACATCCCTGATGCATATTACGTAACCGGAAGGAATGTACGATATCCAATAATGACTGATCAACACAGTTTGAACATTCTTGTTCTGTCCTAGTGGAATGCCATTACTCAATGGACTAATGTAAGTGCAATGCGATAGCAGCGAAAAGTATAATGTGAGTGTGACTCTAGTGACTATCATCTCGGGAGCATTCAACGAATATTACGCCTGTTTCAACAGACTATTTAAGAATTTGTAAACCGATTAATGGGGTATCTAAGGGCTGTCCTGGTAGACCATGAACATACACTTTCATAAGTCAAGGGATAAAGTAGACTACAAGATGTCAACTATACCGGCTGCTTGATAGTCACTTGAAAATGGTATTATGACAAACCCTTTTACTGCTGTCACCTCTAGTAAGTAAAGTACACGTTAAATTGTTTGTTTGAACAAATGAAAAGGAATTAAAAGTTTTTTATTACGCATTGTATGTTTTCATTCAAAATACATGGTTTCTCGTGGACAAAAATTCAAATTGGGTATCGCAGTAAAATACTTTGAGGGAGGGGGAGGGATAATATGGAGACGGGAGGGAAGGGAAACAGAAGGGAGGGAGATCCTGGGGGCACTCACTAAAATGGGTGACGGGGATGTGCGGCCACATTGACCCCCATTTTCACTCTCACCCAATGACCCCCTTTTTTGTTTTCCTGTCACCAAAAGACCCCCTTATTCAAAAAATTTTGGGGGAAATTTCTGGCTGAATGACCCCGTTTTTTCCATTATTTTTCTTTCAATTTTTCAATTTTTTTTTCAAAATTTGATGAATTTTTGAAAATTTTGTATCAACTTTTATATTTTTCCCAGTCTCACTGAATGACCCCTTTTTTTTTTTTATTTTCCCCAGTCTCTCGGAAAGACCCCCTTTTGGTGGTCCTTCTCACTGAAAGACCCCCTTTTTCGAACTGCTGTCCGCACATCCCCGTCACTTCCAAAGTCGCGTCCCCCCCCCGGAGATAGAGAAAGAACTAGAGAAGGAGGGGAAGAAAGAAAGAATTGGTGTTTCAAGTTAACGTTAACTTTAATAATTAAGCTTTTATTAAATAACATAGGCCTACTATCATAAGAATATTTAATCGAAACATTATCTCGAGTTTTAAAATAATATGATATGATCCATGTTTGGGATATCATCGTCTTGCGAGTCCATTTATGTTATTCAAACGAAGCGCCCGAGGTAAAGTCTTTTGTTTTGAAGTGTGACCAATAACACACTTGATCAAACAAAAAGGAGCAGTCGCTTACACATACAGCTCTTTTGATCGCCCATTAATGCATATGTCCCGAATTTAAACGACAATTCGATATATGTGACCGTACAGCACGAATGAGCCGTAAATGTCCTCAATTGTATTCTGAGTTACAGTGTAAAATGGGCATGAAGGTCGTATTCATAGGTACCTCAATTTGGTGCTACGTGTACCTCATTTAATGAGATACACGTAGCACCAAATTGAAATACCTATGAATATGACCTTCATGCCCATTTTACACTGTAACTCAGAATACAATTGAGGACATTTACGGCTCATTCGTGCTGTACGGTCACATATGTCCAGTTGCCGTCAAAGTTGAAGTAAATTTTCAAACTTAATTTCGCAAACTCTCTAATGATTCTTAGCACTTTTTGAATTTTTACTCATCACGTATATAACCCTAGAGATTAATAAGGGAACTGTTCGGACCTTTTGGGCGCTACTGTAGGACATAGGTCATGGATCAAAAGCTGTTTATTAAAAAAACAATAATAAAGGCTAATTGTATATTAAATCTTGCGAGTTCATCATGAGGTATAAATAGCTTTTAGATGTTGGTATGTTGAATCTATGTATATTTATGTAATGTCCCTCATTCTACTTAAGAGGAATAGCTCATCCGTCAGGTTTGTTATTCAGTGCCAGAAAATTCTCAAATGAGCCATCAAATGACTTTGTTTAATTAGAGTGGGCCATTCGTTCTGCTTATATTTTAGGAGGGTAATGGTCAAACACCCTTACCGTAGAACTAGCTGCGTATCAAACCTTAATGATTCTATGTTTAGCAGTTGAAGCCCAATTTTTCCGTTTATTTTGATGAAATTACAAATAAACAGAATTGTTACCTTGCCTACTATGACCTTAGCACCAATCATGAGAACACACTTTTGGTATCATATAAACAAGATGGCATTCATTTCAAATTGATTACAGCACTTTTTACATTGAATATCTAAATAACCTCGATTTTGACCCGCCAGATGATTTTTGCACATAGCCAAACATAGCTGGACATCTGAAGCTTCTAGAAAGGCATTTCATACACAAAGGACTATAGATTTTTAATAATTGCACTCCCCTCATTGTTATCAAAAGCCAGAAGTTTATTTGATGAAATAGGTTTGACGGGGGGATGACGGTAAGAAAGCGAAACGTTTCCGTTTTGTTTTCTTAACTCCAAGACATTTTATATTCCCTCACGTCGAAGGGAAAGCTGCTCTCGATTTGAACTGAAATCCTTTCTTTTTATTTGTAATACCTAACTACAATACGAAGTACAATACATTCCAAGCAGACCTTTATACATTATGACTGTTTTCTTCGGGAGAGACGCTCAAATTAAGTTGCTTCCGATAGGCATTGTAAGCTTGATGGTGCTGCAATTCGATTGAATTCTGCAAGAATGTTACTTAAGAGGTATCGATTTCCTCGAAGGAATAATGGAGAAATAATATGACCTTTGTTTCTGCCAGCAGAAACAGAATTACATTATTATTGTTATCGACCTGGAAGACTTCTATTGAATCTTATTATGTGTATATATTCCAGAAACACTCCACTACTTTCGTTCTTCAATATGTCCATGTTTATCTGACATTTAAAAAGACCACTAATCCTAATCAAAGAAATAGAGAGTTAAACTGCAATGGTCGGGAGCAATATACACCGTACGGAAAACAGAAAATCTTATTTATCAGATAAAGAAGAAGACGATTTGATTATGTCTTAAGGGGTTGTTTGGAATGACAGGTGAGTCAGGGGTCAAAAACAAAATTTTTACCTTTTTGACCTCAGCACATGTGTATGTATGATCTGCCATACAAAAATTAAAAAACAATACCTCAAAGTATCATTTTTAATGTTTTTGTCATAATCACGCTTTTCTACAAATTTCATCTGTTTGTACCGGGGCGTGTCTGTTGCCAGGTAGGCCTACATGACAGCATAGACACACGTTACAACCTTGAATAATAATACAGAATTGTGACGTTATATTCTTCTTAACCTATCTTAGAACTGCCTATTATTTCAATTGTTATACTGTTCTGGTTGGTTTATTGCATATACTGTATAGAAATTATGCAATATGACGTCGAGCATGACAGAGTCATCTTCATTCAAATAAAATTCAGGTACCCGTAAGGTACCACGGAGCAATTCGCACGATAATACAATAAAACAGATGAAAGGTATGAATGGTTGTGGAATCGAATTGCAGACCTGTCCCTCTGTCACCTTAGAACTGCATCTCGTAGGCAATGGTAGGTAATAAACCAGCCGGAACGGTATAACAATTGAAATAACAGCATGTCTTGGTCTCAATTCAAGATGTGCAATTTGGACACACCTACTCGTTGGCTGATTTATACTTCAACAGTTCCTCAAAGCAATATCAGAAAAGCCACTATCTCATTGTTCATTGGCCCGCAGTATGCGCTAGCCCCGGGGAACTCAACTTTAGAATTGATGGGTGCTTGTGCCTCAAGAGTCGCGAAGTAGGCGCATATCAGTACAAAACGTTGGGTTTTTTAATAAAAAAAGGGTCATTATGTACAATCAAAATGAAAAAGGGGTCATTGGGTATAATATTTTGAAAACTGAAGGTGCCTGGTCATCGGGTATAGTCGGCTTCAAAAGAGAGGCATATATTGACAGGCACATACCGTCACCTCTAAAGTTGATGCCCCCGGGTGCTCGCATTATATTTTGTTCATGGCTCGGCTTTTAAAACTCCCACACATCACAATAAGGCTATTGAAAAGTGTATAGAATAGCTAATGATAGACCGGTCCCTGCGATTAGTCGCGGACCCGAGCGACAATATAGTAAACACATCGAGTTTATAACACAAGTGACAGTAGTCGTGAATTATGGAGGGTTTCATTGAACTTCTACCAGCAAAATATGGAATAATACTAACACAAGACACCAATCGAGATGATGATACCAGCCATAATGGAAGGCTTGTATTTGACCTTCTTATGAATCCAATTTCGTGGCGAGAAGTTAAAAAGGTAATGTATATTTCAAGAAATTTGGGTTCAAAAATTCCGTATCAGCTCGTATCATCAATTCCGTAAATATGGCGTATAGAGGCACAACTTGACAATAAACTGAACTATTTAAACGTAAAGGACGCACTGGATACACATAAATTTGTGTTTCCTTGCTGGCGGAATAGTTGCAAAACTCTTTTTTGTCAAAAAAGTTGGACAATTTATGAATTATGATTGGCAAAATAGCGAAAGGAAATAGACTTTTCCAACCATGTAAAACTACACTGGGTTGTTGACATGGTCGACATACATTAAGGCATACGCATGTTCCTAAAGTAGGAGGTAAGTACTATAATTAATTGTTTAAAGTGCTCAACATACCAGCAAAAATTCATAGGGTCATCAGAGTACAGGGACTTTGTGAAATACTGGGTTCAAAATAAAAGTGCGTCAGCCGATATGCAACATCAAATATAAAAGCCGATTTACATAATTTCCCATGACCTTACAGAAGTGATCGTGCTCAAATATAAAACTATAGAGTTTGGTCCTTGATATGCACCATCAATTGTGTACTTGTGATCAATATTGCTAGGCAAACAATCACAGCAAACATGCCAAAATCCTCCCATTTCTCCTCCATTAACACACATATAAACCCATCCCTTAAGTGGCAGGGATCACACCACATTAAGAATGTGCACATCTTGAACAACGTGATAGCTATACTATTTACATAATAATTATTATATTCTCTGGAATAATCAAGCCAAATGTGTCAGATTTATCTTCCTTTTGTAGTAGTAATAAGTTATCCTCCACTTTTAGATACTACTACAAATTTCAAAATGCTTCGACACTTTGCGGGGATTCCTGATAGTTAACAGGGCCTATGTCAACTTTTCAGTACATTATTGCGGTGCTCTATTTTTTTTCTCTTTTTCCACATTGCTGTTATTAAATATCAAAATTGGTGGTCACTTCAAATCATCCCTAAGTCAACGAGGTTCAGGAATGTCCTCTCATTATTAATGTTGGTTAACAAACCCTTGAACAGGATTTAGCCAAACCAAACAAAGACTAGAGCTATTTACGAATTCTATACATAAGTAGAAGCTTATTTTCTTCAACAGTAGGATTAATGATTGGTTTAAAAGGTATTTGACTGGCACTAGCAAAATGAGAAACATGTAGCACCAACTACATGAATACAACCTTTATGCAGATACATTTTCACTGTAACTTATAATAAAATTTACCACGAGAGGTTTGTGGTGGACGGTTACATTTCACCTAGCCATGTAACATTAACAATAACAAGTCGAATTGTAAATATATTAACTTATCATCATTATAGAAACACTATGGAAATGATCACAACATAAATGTAGAATTTGTGGAACAAAGTTAATATATTTACAATTCGACTTGTTAATAGGTATGTCACAGTGGCTGCACAATAATTCTGCTACACTGTGTATATATTAAATTTCACCTTATTACATTATTGATCATCATCTATCTACGTCTTGCCCTTTTCTTTTCACAGATTACTCCCTAGAAATATCTTTGATATAATGTTTTGTTTCAACTAGTTTTCTCGAAGTGTTTCATTCGTTGTCGACGGAAATAATTTACATGCTAAGACAGATTAGTATTTCAGCTAAATGGTGGTAGGTCCCTTAATTTCAATAGGCCTATATTTACTGATTTTTAATTTTGGGGGACCCGATGGTAGCCTCGGGAAGGCTTCACACACCATATATTAAAAATCATGATAATTGAAAACCCGAAAAAGTATTTTCTATCTGTGCGTCATGTTATGTTGGGTCACAGGTGTATAAATTATCATGATTATTAACAAGCTCTAATAAACAAAATAATGTTAATTCAAGAAGTATCCATATACAATGATACTATACTAAATCAATAAAAGTTATCATTGAGAATTATAGCAGACTCGAGCGTCTTTTGTCCCAAACTACCCTGAATAATCGTTAAAAGACCCTTAAAAGAGTTATTTTCCTGGGTAAATGACGTTGATATTGCGGATAATTACATCTACCTTTAAATTGCACATAAAGCCCTTAAGCTTTCCCCTATCCGTCAGCACACACGGAGTGCCTTCTTTTAATTTAAGTTGATAAATCCCCACGTTTTGCTTCGTCCCGTATCGCAATTGAGTGCAGTTTTGCCTTTTTACCCTACATTTATATAGTCACCGTGTTATTTTTACCTCGCGGGAGGAAAATTGCGATTCGATCTCTTCTAGAATGACGACACGGTGGATGTTTACGGACAAGTTAACCCATTGATGTCAAATTCAATTCCTTTATGAATTCATGAATGCAATTAATCTTTTCCTTTGTAGTTTGTGAAACCCCAAAATCTGCTAACGCAAATTTAAACGCCGCTGATATATTTAGGACAATATCGTAATGTTCTTGAGTTGAAAGGCACTGGTCTATCTATCTTTTAATAGCATCAATTTAAGTGATGATTTATTTTTATATCCCAAACATGGGGTTTGGGTTCCTTGAAGTATATGACGTAATTTGTAGTGGGACATGTAGACATAAAAGACGATTGAATGAGTATTTTACATTTTAATGAGTTATGCTTTTATACGAAGAGGTAATTTTTCTTAAATTTGAATATCACGATATAAAGTTTTTGTCTTTTAAATATTTTAATGCCGAAAATTGACATTTTACGGAATTTGATTTTCTTCATTGACCTACGCCCTATATGCACTGACATTTGCATTTTGACTCTAGGCTAAGGCAGTTTTGATCTTATAATATAGACGGATTAAATAAGTAAGTTTTATTTGCATTGTAGCGTATGAGAATGAGTGTCTGTAGGCTATAAATTCATATGTTACTATGTTGGTAGCTCACATGATTCAGGTGTGCATTCACAATGGGTTTCATATCACAATGGAATCTAGATTCAACGAGGTTCAAAGGGTTCGACTTTAGTGTGTAGGGACAATATTAACGTTCAAAGAGCCGAGCTTCAATATTCAATAAAGAAGCTTTGTTTAAAGAAGATAAAGCGATAGCTAACTGTGTTTATTACATGCAACTGTCCCACACTTTGCAAATCAAAATGCAGTGAATGTTCTTATCGCCATGATCTTATTAGGTTACATGGTCACTCCCCATAGATTTAGAGTGTATGATGATATACAATGAACTCTTCATTATAAAAGGAAAACAGGAAACAAACAAAGAAAATTGTTGATTAAATGCAATCTTCTTCCTTTTTCTTCTTCTTCTTTTCTTCTTCTTCTTCTTCTTCTTCTTCTTCTTCTTCTTCTTCTTCTTCTTCTTCTTCTTCTTCTTCTTCTTCTTCTTCTTCTTCTTCTTCTTCTTCTTCTTCTTCTTCTTCTTCTTCTTCTTCTTCTTCTTCTTCTACTACTACTTCTTCTTCTTCTTCTTCTTCTTTTTCGCGGGAGGAAAATTGCGATTCGATCTCTTCTAGGATGACGACACGGTGAATGTTTACGGACAAATTAACCCATTGATGTCAAATTCAATTCCTTTATGAATTCATGATTGCAATTAATCTTTTCCTTTGTAAGTCAAAAGTTTGTGAAACCCCAAAATCTGCTAACGCAAATTTAAACGCCGCTGATATATTTAGGACAATATCGTAATGTTCTTGAGTTGAAAGGCACTGGTCTATCTATCTCTTAATAGCTTCAATTTGAGTGATGATTTATTTTTATATCCCAAACGTGGGATTGGGTTCCTTGTATATGACAATGCAATCCCTTCTTCTCTTCTTTTTTTCTTCTTCTTCTTCTTCTTCTTCTTCTTCTTCTTCTTCTTCTTCTTCTTCTTCTTCTTCTTCTTCTTCTTCTTCTTCTTCTTCTTCTTCTTCTTCTTCTTCTTCTTCTTCTTCTTCTTCTTCTTCTTCTTCTTCTTCTTCTTCTTCTTCTTCTTCTTCTTCTTCTTCTTCTTCTTCTTCTTCTTCTTCTTCTTCTTCTTCTTCTTCTTCTTCTTCTTCTTCTTCTTCTTCTTCTTCTTCTTCTTCTTCTTCTTCTTCTTCTTCATCATCTTCTTCTTCTTCTTCTTCTTCTTCTTCTTCTTCTTCTTCTTCTTCTTCATCATCTTCTTCTTCTTCTTCTTCTTCTTCTTCTTCTTCTTCTTCGAATGTTACTTTAAAGATGTTTGCGAAGAGTGTAAAAGAAACACATCCGATTTGCATTCTGCAATCTTCATTCAGTAATTTAAACTTGATGTTGTACGGTGGCATTTTATTCCACCGTAAGACTGCTATTTGATTAGAAAGCCTCGTCCCAGAATGACGCACTCATGAATAAGTTCTTAAAAATATACGATGTTTTATGGTAAGGACATTTAATATATTTTCCTTCTCAACATAATTATGGCCGCCAACAAGTAATTAAACATGGTCGTTTGGGGCATTTTGGGGAAATTAATTACGTAGCTGCAGGATGCGGTTCTTAATTCAATATTCAAAGACGACGACGTCCTTTCCCACATAAAAGCTTAAAAAGAGAATTTGAGCTGGAAAGAAAGAAAAATAAGAGCAAGGAGAAAAAGGAGGAACACACATAATAAAAAGTCATTTTCTTTCTTAGGATGTCGATATTTTTTCAGATAGGATCTGATCCATATGAATTTGTAGAATGTGTAATTTCATGAGTGTTGGATTCAAACTGAGACTTTTCATATCTTACCTCTTTTTGTTTTGTTCAAAATTTCTTCTTTTGTTTTTATATCTGTAAGCATAACGATTTTTGTTATATATAGCTTTATCAAATTTCAATCTCGTAGACTTTTCTCTCTGCTGATCCTAAACAAATCAAGCAAAAATAATATCTGTTATTTTGAGTCTCAAGCACAAAAGTTAATCCTTAAAATGTCACGATTTCTTTTATTTGAATAAGTATAAAATGAATTTGATGTGGATGTGGAGAAAATCAGCAAGTGAGTTTCCCATCGGCATTGTGTTGTTGAACAAAATGACAAGGTCACAGCATGAAACCCATTGCATTCTGATTCTGATGTCGTAAAAGAGATTTTCCAAGTTTGCTAAAAAAATTTTTTCTTATGATGGTATATCTAGCTAATCGCTGTTAATTCCTCTTAAAGCTGAATCTATACTCGATCACTTTTGCAAAAAGTGATTCTCACGCATTTTCAGTGTTTATTTCCGAGTTTCAGAGCGTCAGGCCGAACTTCCCAGCGCTGTCGCTTGACACGTGAATGCATAAACCAATCAAAAGCAACCAACTGGATTATTTAGCTAATTAATTTACCTTGGCATTTTGAAAATTTCAATTGTTGTCTGCAATCGCTATCGCCGTGATAAGTATAAATGCAAAAGCGACGAGCGATGCATCGCAAAATTCAGTGATTGCCCATCGCTTTCCAAAAGCGGCGCATGGCAATCGCTCGGCGATCGACTATCAATTCAGCTGAAGGAACCAATTTTACAACAATCTACAGTGACCGAACTATGAGAAAGTAAGTAAAAACTTGAATCCAAAAAATATCTCAACGTCGTTATTGATGGCATCAGACGTCTCAATCGTTGAGCCAATCAAGATCGTCGATGTCAATAAAAACGAAGTCATGAAAGAATTGCCTAATCTAGGGGTGTTTTGTATACATAATACGCTTAAGGGTCTGTGTTAACTACTGTGTCATGACGTAGAGTTCCCAATATATTGTCTAAAAATGTTTGCTTTCCTTCCCCGGTATTGCTTACTTTGTATTTCAAGGCCACGCCAAAAATTAAAATGGTCTTTGCAGGTAGCTCAAACTAGGAACGAACAAAATTCTAGACACTAAAAATCAAGTTATGCACACTTCAAAATGTACGTAAGTATTTCTTGGTCCAGATATATTGTTCTAACCTCATCTATTACATTAACTACAGGATGTGTTATTATCACACTTTAGTGTGGTTAATTTCATTTGCCACCAGGTTGTGTTCAATATCATTTTGAGTCGATCGAAATGAAACTCATATATCATACATGAATTGTCGTAAATGTTATGGTGAGTGTCAGCTGGCTTACTTCTTAAGTGGATCATATTTAGCAGTTAACTAGTCTTGTCAGCCGCCTGTGTCTAATACATAACGTCACGCCCCATTTGTGATACACCTGTTTTTACCGATTATGTAAACTCTTCACACCTACCACATTCACACCCACCCAATGTGGGCGGTATTTGTGTGTTATAAATTTTAGAAAAAAAAAGGGAAAATATGCTTGTTCTTTTGCGAGAAAGGGGAGGATGAGAAGGCGATTGTAGCTTACATGTTGTTAGCCTACTACATAATTAACAAAATATGGTTCAATCATGCATTTAAACACATTTATTCACCAATCTTTGTACAAGAACAAATGATAATGAGACAAATGAAAGGGAATAATCAGTTATAATTAGGATGACTACGTAACTGATGTATACTTGAAACATCTTTTGTAATTGTTCTCAAAATTACAGAAGATGACTTGGGCAATCAGCGTAGTAGGCGAACGATGTAACGCCAACGTAATAGCTCAAGGAATGTTTTGAAGGGTTATTCATACGTTCAGTTAAAAATGTTCCTTGGCTGCTTTCATCTACATGTATTATAAAACAAATAATGACACACAATACCCACAATGGTCAAATACAGTCAGGAATAATGAATGTCGGGATAGGCGACTGAAATCACGTGTCGAAACCGGAAGATGTAGCCTAGGTCTAGACAATAGGCGGCCATTAGCGGCCATTTTGTTTCCTACTTGATGTTATTCACGTGTCGTTATACTTTAGTACACAAATATATAAGTTAACAGGTTAATAATTTTTAAATTATATTTTGGCATACAATATATTCTGTAGTAAATCGATAAAATGACGATGATTGTTTAGATATTATATGCTTGATAGAATTAAACCGTCTGACCAGCTAGTATTCTCCTCCGCAGTCAGTGTGATTCCAGTCACTCCACATACAGTGTTGCGAAGATGGAGGAGACTAAAACTATTGACGAACACGCATGCGTTAAAAATGATGTAGCCCAGGTCGAACAATAACGTGAACTGGTTTCCCGACATTGCCCCTATGAACTCTCACCCTCCTGATACAGGTTATGACATTGGACCAAATGTTGTTTGACATAAACCTACCCAAACCGCGCCAGATGGAGCCCTTAAAATCATATAAATGTATGCGTTCATAAACTTTTGGTTAGATGACCAAGTGCCCTTTCATGTATTCGGTGCTCCCTTGTGAACATCACCGATGCATTACATAACTGGAAGTAATGTATGATAATTGATATCCAATAATTACTGATACAATACGGTTTGAGCAATCTAGTTCTATTAACCAAAGCATGGTTTATAGTGGAATGATACTTCTCAAAGGGCTAATATAAATGTCATTCGATAGCAGAGAAAAGCATAATGTGAGCGTGACTCTATTGACTATCACCTCGGGGCATTGAACGAATAGTACGCCTGTTTCAGCACTCTCAAAAGACTATTTAAGAAATTGTAAACCGATTAATGGGATATTCAAAGGCTGTCCTGATAGACCATGGACACACATTTACATAAGCCAAGGGATAAAAATGATACTACTTGATGCCAACTACAGGCTGCTTGATAATCATTTGAAAGTCTAATATGTGATAATGACTTTTGGTTTGATACAATAAAATTGTAACTAACTCCTCTATACCTAATTAAAATTAAAGGGATTTGATATTGCTTTATTCCACCTCTTGGTTGTCGAGTAGGTTCTGGTACCTGTGAGCAAATGGGTGTCCTGTTTTTTGGCGATGCTCTCGCTGGTCTTTGTTGATGACGTGATGGAGGATATGATTTGGCTCTAAAGCTCGCCAGGAGAGTGACAAAGTCCAGGTCGCTACTCGCAACAGATATAACCTTTATAGTCCCGCTACAGAGCAAGGTATGATGGATTTTTTTCTTTTGCTGATTTTTGTATTTGGGTTATACAAAATGAGATTATGGTGGGCGTAAAATTGTCACCCTTTGTAGTTCCATATAATTCAAGGTCAACGTTTAAATAGAGGTGAAAATTTATAACTGTTCAAAATTTGTTCAAAGACATGCAGAGTTCTTCCACGACGTGATAGTCCGGTGACTCTATGTTAATATGTTTGGCGATCTCGGACGAAGTGGTACTTGGACAGCTATGTTTAAGAAATCTGATCTTGTGAGTAACATTCAATCTCCCCGATTTGTGACTCTGGACAAAGTCCAAATCTTGGATATGGAACCCCGATGGTTTGAGAGAGGAATTAAGGAAGCCATCCACACCAGGGCCAACAACTATCTTTGAATATAAAGGACGGAAAACGATACAAGTTACTAAATGTCTTCAAGAGAGCGGGATGCAGTCATTCCGCCGACGAAGGCTGTAGTCTGAAAAGTATCTGAAAAGTACGACGGTAAAATTTATTGTATTGAGATCTAGAGATTTCACTAAAAAACTGCAACCGCAAATTTGCAGTAGAACTGTTTACGTGAAAAGAGAGAAGTACGGCTTATATTTTAGAATTGTTTAAAATATTCCCAGTAGAATTATGAAATTGCACATTGTAAAATGAAAAGCATTCTTAAGATTAACAAAAAAAAACACTTCTAAAAAAAGTACCTGGTACATTTTGGTTTCCTTACAGATTACCTCTAAAATTATAAAATGTTTGACTTTCAACTTGATTACTTCATGATTGCTGCCAGATCGAGGTGCAACCGTACAATGGGCGAATACACTCTAAGAGCTCAGTACCACATGTTGTAATTTGTAATGTATCACATTTCCTGAACATTCTGAAATAACCGCAAAAATCCAACTTACTAATATCTACTGCATCTTGAAGGAATTAACGGATTTTGTCACTCGCGTGTTAAGATGTGCTTTCCTTGTGAGAAAAGATAACATATCATGGGTTTGTAAAACAAATTAGACGTTTCTCTTTCTTGTTAATTTATATTACGGCTTATTTATGTGATGGCAACCTGCCCTGGTTTCGGCAGGCATCTAAAAATAACGAGTTACGCGATACTTTAGGGATATTTGCCTTCATTCTTTTGTTTGCGGGATACTGTTTTAAATAAAATGAAATGTAAGGGAATTCATGTTTGATCATATATCAACTTCAAAAGGTTGAGTTTGGTATATCATAATCCTCCCAGGAGAAATATATAGTAGTAAATTGGTTTTAAGTTTGTTGATGTTGTTACAAAGTAGAATTATGTTGTATGTATTTTCAATTGCTCATGTGTTGTAACAATAATATCACGGTATCTCTGCTATACACATTCCATTGTATTGAAACCATGATAAGTAGAGCATGGCGATAGTAGAGAACAAGATTGCGTCAGATTTCATACACCAAGGGAATTAGTTGATTGCTATGTACTACTCAATCCGTTTGGATGAAAGTTTTTTAGTTTTTTTAAATATAAAATTGGTGAAAAATTCTCTAACTGAAGGTACCCGAACGAGACTTGGGAAGTAATCATGATGGAATTTTGGCTACCAAGGTTTATTGTGATTTGTGCAAGTCCCTGACTTTATGTAGAATAGTTTCGAGTGACTTACTAGCAATCTTTAAGGTGTGACCTGTGTACGACGGAAATGACTTAAACCCACATACTTAACACTCCACCGTCTTGCAAAATGGGAAAAGTGGTGCAAAATGCTCAACCATCTCTAAATTTTATTCACGGATTGTTCTTTCCAACTCTTACTTCCGTCGCGTCTGTATCCATGAATACGTGACACATAGGAGATACAGCGTTTAAAGAAACAATACACAGTAAATTCATGGTACAAGAAGTGAGGCAGAACCTTTTGAATGTCCATCGTAAACTACGAGCAAGGGTCTGCTTCGTGAAGCACGGTCGTCAGGTATTATCTTTCAAATCAGTTTTTCGGTAAGAAATACTACTGGTCTCAGGTGATAGACCCATGCATAGCTGTTATCACCATTGAGGATGTTGAATTTGATAATGGTGGTGCTATTTTTTATGGGCCAAAATATGTACAAATTGACCATATTGTGTGCAATAGTTTTATGAAAATAAGTGGATCAGAAACAATCTGTTAGTTTCAGGTAGTAAGAGATTTATAAATGTTATTTTGTTTACTTTTCATACATTGTCAGCTAGTAAATAGGTAATATTTAACAGAAATAGGTAAACAAAATTCCCCAATTTGGGTAAAATGCTCTCGTACCTAACTGCAGGCATTGCAGGAGGGCCTTCCTTTTCATATTTACCCTTCAATGTCCCCCATTCTTCAGGCCCTGCCCTCTATCGGGGGCTAATTTATAGTTTAAGCTTGATCGCTATTGTTTCTTTTTAGCCCTGCGGGAAACCGTGATGGCTATTGTTTATTTATAGACATGCGGGCTTTTGCTTTATTATGTAGTTTGCCATGTTGTTCAAGCCTCCACTCCAACACCCCCAGATGCTTGAACTTAACAACCTGTATAACAGTAGATGGCGCTATAATTGCACTAATGTGTTAAATGTCAGCACTTTAAGACTTTTGTTCAATGCTTAATATTAGCACTTGAGTTTAGAGCTGTATAGAGATTGGGATGATTTATTATGGCATTGTCCATGTATATTGCACTTTGGCAAATTATACATCTATCTTGGTGTTGATGGTCATGGGTATACCTATCACCTGGTGGTAGTGGACCTTTTCTACCACGCTATAATAGTTGCAGCTAATCTAGAGCCTTATGGTAATTTAGCTGCTCTAGGGTAGGGGAGGGAGTAACGAAGCGAGGGGCAGAAATCTGATAATGTGTCTATATATAGCAATTCGACGCCCAAAATCGAAACATCTCTGAGGTTTTATTGTCGAGTGGGGGCGTTAGAAAATGGGAGTTCACAATCCCAATATTGTGGACATACCGTAAAACCTCGTCTTTTGTATATGCTTGGATCTGTAATTTATTTGCTCAAACTTCATAATGACGCCTGGAATAATTTAGCTTTCATCAGAAGCACTATATATGCTTGTAGACGAGATTTTACGGTATGCCACTTCCTTTACGTAGCAAAATGAGATACATGTAGTTTTCTATATGGGTCACCTGAGGTTGATCAGAAAGTGGCAGCGCATTCAAAATACTGCTGCCCGTCTAGTGGTTGGTTGACGCTCGAAAGCATGCCAGCATCCAGTCTAATCTCCGTAGCCTTGACTTTCAGTGTGGAAGCGTACATGCTTCTCATAATTATAATGTAAGCTCAACATGTTGGTGTACAAGCCCGGTGTACAAATTCATGAACGGGCCTTTCTCAGCTCGGCATACATTGACGACCTACCCATACATTCTGACACACTCTTTACGTTCTACCTCTCTTGGTCTGTTTCAAGTGCCTAATGCTGCAGGTATAGACTGGATCAACCTATGGTGACAGGCCTTTCTCGGTTGAAGCTCCTAACAGAGTTTGCAACAGAGAACATTCTTAAGACCAATCCGTTTAATTTGTTGCAGCTTTTAAATGCACTATTTTTTGCTTGTTTTTCACTTCATGTTTCTCTGTATCTCACCCACATGGGCCTGTAACAGCAGTTCCAGCATAGGATAACGCTTAAACGCTATTATTAAAAGTCTGTATGTGACATGTATGAGGAAGGAAAATACAGGTCCCACATTCATGTCTGAATGTGACTTTAGTCCATTTTCCATCACACTATGTTGTCTATGTATACTATCAATTACTGTTTACGACTTGATCGTTCACGCTTGTTGAACCCTATTTGCTGCTTGGATTTCAATGCAGGTTTAATGAACAAGAAGTCTAATTGGGTTTTATTGTGTTACACTTAAGTGGTGGGTAATGGGCAAACTAAAGATACTTGTACATGGAGAGGGAAAGACACGACTTGCCCCAAATCAACCCCAAATCACAGCACCAGGTAATGACCATGCCACCGAGTGCGAATGTATATTGATTTTGGAAGGCGCATGTTTGCTTTAAATTGGGCGGAGGGGGTACCTCCAATTTGATATCTTTGGTGGTATTTCTTGAAAGAAACTTGCCAAAGACAAATCTTTGGGCATGTAATTTATTATTGTTTATACATCTCTCTTTGACTGACTAATGCTGAAAACTGTAAGCAATAACGAAACTGCTGTGTTTTTATACAACCCACGCCCACCCTCTTTATAGCCCTTAATACCTTGTAAATAAATTATGAACAAACACCTCCAGACGGGTACGTATATTTGCTATTCCACCAATCAACATTGCAGTGTACCAGTCCTGTTTTAACATGCCAAAATGACCAATCATTACTTACTTTCAAGTCCTGTAAACTTACCGTCTATAGATTTGGTCTAAATATTGCACAGGATATTACATATGGCTTTGTGACTAAAGTAGCAATTTCTTACGCCAATATGTAAATTTCACTCCTCGTTATCAATGATGTGTTCACGGTTAAAAAGTCCCCGCTGAGTGCTGAATTTTTGAATAAAAATATGTTAGTTTGAGAAACCATGCTTTTAGTAAGATTCACATATATTTATTTTCAGTGAAAATTATGCCACTTGCACCCACATCTCATATGCACAGTGTATCCCTTACATATCCTGTGTCTTGAATAGCTATATAGCCCACCAACCCAATCTCCCAATGATAATTCGTTCTAGGCGTGCGTACGTCAGATAAATTAATTCAATTAATTAATTCAAAATGACAAATGACTTTTGTAAAACGTACATAACTCATTAACAACAATAATGACCAATCATTGTCAACTTTCAAGTCCTGTAAACTTACCGTCTATAGATTTGGTCTAAGTATTGCACAGGAGAGTATGGCTTTGTGACTAAGGCAGCAATTTCTTACGTCAATAGGTAAATTTCGCTCCTCGTTATCAATGGATGTACATGGTTAAACATTTAAAAAATAGTCCCCGCTGAGTGCTGAATATTTGAATAAAATATGTTACTTTGAGAAACCATGCTTTTAGTAAGATTCAAATATATTTATTTTCACCCTGATAGTATGACTATTTTTACACTTACAAGTCACGTAACGTGCAGCGAAATCTCCAATTCGTTTTAGGCGTACGTACGTAAGATAAATGATTTCAAAATTACTAATATGACTGGTTTTCAAAAGAATAATAATTGTCATAGCAACCTCTCAATTGTTTTGTATATTTCTTTTTCACACAATAAATTGACTTAAGGACTTCAATTTAATTTGAGGCAGATCATTGAGGAGTATTGCCCAAGAATATACAAACAATGGACCATTTTCAATTTGTTATATTCTTTGTTTTAGCATTAGTTGACAGACATACACCTTTTCAATAATGGGACGATCTATTAGTATCTATCTGCTCATCACTCGACAATTCGGTCTCATTTTTGCGTATCTCCAGAACACATAAAGGTCAGCATTAAAAATAACCTATGCAGCTATCGGATTCTTAAAAGAAAGATATAAATCGTCTGATATGATATTGAATGTCATGGATGCATGAAAGACCTTCTAAGTTTCCACCTTGATAGTATCTTTGATCTTTATTGTATCTTGATTCTTAAATAACAGATTCTGCAAATGTTGATTTTCATATTTATTTACCTGAGTCTCCTGAAGGTTTGTGCATAATAAATGGCTTATTCACAGATTCAAAAGAATGTCAAAGCACACAATTATATAATACCAAAATAATTATTTAGTAGAATTATGAGCAACAGAGCAGTCGTCTTCAGAACAGAACATTCTTCTACCTTGAATATTTTGCCAGTTCAATGAAATAGCATTGCAAAGACTATGAGATTTTATCTTTGCTAAATATATCTCATCATTGAACAGTTTCATCTGTAGGATTGGTTTGGTTATCAAAGTAAATTTAGGTAGACAAATCCAGTAAATTACTCACGTCTTTAGCTTTCGCCATCTCGGATGATGGCTTTCACAAAACCTCCGTATGGAAATTGCGGGATCACTTAAAACAGCTAAAATTCCTCCATCCAACATCACAAAAGAGGAGAGAAAGGCAATAAAGGAGCTCCAAAAATCGAAAGATTTGCTCATCATGGGGGCAGACAAAGGTAAATGCACTGTAGTGCAAACAATCCAGAGCTATGAAAGCAAAGTTGAAACCATGCTAAGTGACACAAAAACTTATGAAAAACTCAAGAAAGACCCAACACCTACTTACAAGCGGAAGTTGGTTGGTATGTTACAAAAGCTCAAGGCAGAGAAAAAAGATTGAGGAGGGCCAATATAGGCTACTGTACCCCACTGCAGAAAACACACCGAGACTGTATTGCACCACCAAAATACATAAACAAGGTGACCCGATCCGGCCAATTGTGGATTACATAGGTAGTATTGGGTACCAAACATCAAAGGCACTTGCAGAAATTCTCTCGCCGTTAGTAGGGACAACCGAACATCACATCACCAACTCAAAACAACTCGCGGAAGAGCTTACAGGTGTACTCATCGATGATGGAGACATTTGTAACTCTCACGATGTGGTCTCACTATTCACAAACACACCAATAGACAAGACTTTAGAGATCATAAGAGACCGGCTTACTAAAGACACAACGTTACCCGAACGCACACGACTGAATGCTACCGACATCATGGAGCTTTTAGAATTTATTCTCACGACGACATACTTCTCCTTCAGAGGTAACATCTACCGCCAGAAGTTTGGAGCAGCTATGGGTAGTCCTGTTAGTGCGATTGTGGCAAACCTATACATGGAATGGCTTGAACAGCAAGCGATTGCCACGGCACCACTCGATTGTGCACCAAAATACTGGCGCCGTTACGTGGATGACGTGCTTGAGGTCATCAAAAAGGACACCACAGAGAAACTAACTGAACATCTAAACAAGGTGGACGAAACGGGGAATATTAAATTCACGTACGAGGAGGAGAAGGATTGTAGCATACCGTTCCTTGACACATTAGTGGTCCGTAAACAAGATGGCAGCATAAAGCTTCTCATATACAGAAAGAAAACCCACACGGATCAATATTTGAACTTTGACTCACAACATCCCCTACATCAGAAACTCGGGGTCATTCGTACACTGTTTGACAGAATGGATAGCATAGTGACAGAGGAGGAAGATAAAAGGAAGAAGAACAGAAGATCAGAACCGCACTTCAAAACTGTGGCTATCCAAGGTGGGCAATGGACCGTGTTAAGCAGCAAATGTCAACAAGCAAGATCAAGAGTAACAGTTCAAAGAAGAACACCGATGATAACCCGTCAAAGGGTATGGTAGTTTTACCGTACGTTGCAGGCCTCTCAGAGAAGCTCAAGCGCATCTTTTGGAAGCACAAAATCGCAACAGCCATGAAACCTCATAACACTATTAAGAGCTTATTAGTGCACCCTAAACAGTTAGCAGCCTGGACAACCGATTCTTTAGAAATGCTTAGTCGCGCTGAAAGTCGATCGATACATGTTAAAATCAGCACAATTCAGAGATACACCTTTTTTGCTATGAAATTAATTTTCTCGGTCAAATATAGAGCAATATTTTTTTTTCTTCAGTAATGTCAGTTAAAAACTTGGTGCTTGGATATACATTTTTTACAAATCCTGGTGTTAAAATTAAGCATCAAATTGTGTCTTTTAGTGTGATATTTTTGATTTTATAGGCCTTCAGTTCGCACGCGAGCTTTTTACGGAATTCATTTTTAGCGTCTCAAACTAATATAGTTTGCTAAAGAAAGATATTTCCCACCTCTGTAAAGCACATCGTGTGGGTCTATATATTATAGTTTTGTTAGAATTTCCGTTTTTATTTTACCCTTTTTCCCTTCATACTCGGAAATGTCTAACTCAGTACTTTTATCTCGAGAGCAACCAACAGAAATAGTCGATATTTCCTTTGTTGTTTATCCAGGTCAATTTTCCATTGAAAGCAAATTGCCCGACCAGCGATTTGGTAGCCCAAATCCCCAATTGAGTGTTCTGGTTAAACATGATCAGTAGGAGCGCTATAGGCCTGGGAATTTCTTTGCTATATTGAAGTTCTAGCAACACTGTAGCCATGCCGGTATTCCTATTAAACCCAGGGATATCGATCCACAATGCTAGTATTAGCCTTAGATTTCACTCGTTGATTTTGAAAAATGGTCAGCCGGCAGTTAAAATAGTGAAATGAAAACGCAAATTCTGACAAAACTATGATATATCGCTCACGGTGATGTGCGTTAGAAAGTTGGGGAAAATCCTTCATTAGCGAACTATCTTACTTTGAAAAGCTAAAAGGTTGATCCAAAAAAAGGCTCGCGGACAGAGTTTAAGCCTATCAAAATCGAAAATCTTACACTAAATGACTAAATTTCACGCCTAAGTTTAACACTAGAATTTGAAAAAAAAAAATACAGTATCAAGCACTACAATTTTTCCTGACATTTACTGAAAAAATGAAAATGATTGCTTTTCATTTGGCCGAGAAAATTAATTTTACATCGAAAAGGTGTAACTAAAAATTTAGCTCATTTCAACACCAAATTCGATCGTTTGTATTGCCTCATTAAATGACTGAGTGAGCCTTGCCAAACAAAAGAATCGGTTGTGCAGGCTGCTAACTGTAAAGACAAGAGAGAAACCAACCAGATGTGCGAGGTGGTCTATAACATCGACTGCAAGGGTTGTGAAAAATCATACATAGGTGAAACAGGGAGAGCGTTTGGCACACGGTTGAAAGAGCACCAGAAAGATGCAGAGAAAGCGGAAAACAAGAAGTACACCCGCGCAAGACGGAAAGAATCTACCACAGAATTCAACAAATCAGCAATTACGGACCATGTCGCTGCCGACAACCATGTTATAGATTGGGAGGGAGCTACAATACTTGACAAGGAAGCAAATCAGTTCAAAAGAAAAGTCAGGGAGGCCATATGGATCAGGAGAAAGGGGGCCGCCACCATGAACCGGGACATACACTCTAAATTTCAAGGATTTAAAATAAATCCCAAGGGACTGTGATTAGGGACCACTCAAGTGCTAGATTTAAAATTAAATCTTTAAGATTTAAAATTAAATCTTTAAGATTTAAAATTCAAATCTATAAGATTAATTTTAAATCTAAAATTGATTGGTCCCTAACTACAGTCTTAAGGATTTATTTTTAAATCCTTGTAATTTAGAGTGTAGGCTCATACACTCTAGATCACGTATATGACTCACTGCTTGCACCATCACACTCTGGGAATGAGGCTACAGCCGCTTTCCGCGGGAGAAGCAGTGAACCAAGTCACTTTTGAGAAAGCCATCATCCGAGATGGCGAAAGCTAAAGACGTGAGTAATTTACTGGATTTGTCTACCTAAATTTACTTTGATATCTCATCATGTTTCTCTGGCGGGAACAGTTGACCATGTTTAGGTTATCCTAAGGGGAACTTTTAAGGCAACATGATTGGTGTGTGCGTCAATGTGTCGTACATCCGTGAAACATTGTTTAGGATATTGTACACTTTTATTTAATTAAGGGTTTTGATTAAATTGTTGTTTCTTATCCGTTGAGATCCAATTGCAATATTTTGACTCTTCCTTCTTATAGGCTAATATAATACACATTTCAAAAGTTCAATAAAATTAAATTGGAAATTGTTCCCAATTTAGCATAATTTTATCGGCACAATTTCACCTCTTCGCCAAATTGCTTTTTTTTCACAGCGAAAAGGGAAAGATATTTTTTTATATTCTCGACGTCTGGCCATAAGTATAGTGCGTAGAAAAACCGTCACAAAGTTCAAGGAATCGGCCGAGAGCCCTACTTCTTTTTGACACAATGGCACATGCAAGGAACATTCATCAATTTGCATTAGATCATGCAAATGTCTTTTTTTCTATGTTGATGACATCTCTAACACCCATGATGAATCGTTAACTTATTCACCCATGGAATTTGATGGACGAATTCGAATAATGAATCAATGGCTTTTGGAAGTGCGTTGTTTTGCCTTCAAGGTATAAAAGACCGACCTTGAGTGATGTTAAGTGGGGAATTCCGTTGCGGCGCGGTTTACATGGTTTAACGCGTTCAAAATAATAGCATGAGAGTATGAAAAAAATGAAGGGATATAAAAATGGATAAAAGAAGAAGTAGAATGAGAAACTGAAATACAAAAGACATGAAGCAGAACTACCGAGGTTATCAATTAGGGCGGTAAATAGCCAAACCCGATGGCAATTGTGTGGTTGGGTGGTGGTTTTCTCTTACTTTTTACTCCACTGGACATAAATATTAGTCAAATTTGAATGAATGGCAGTAACTGGTTAAGTATCTAGTTAATGTTTTACTTTTGGTGTTTTGGCCGATTATATTTTATTTTGCCGCATTGGTACATTTCAAAATTATAATTATAATTATAATTATAATTATAATTATAATTATAATATATATTATATTTATATTATAATGATAATAACCAGAATTATAATAGTATTTCCAAAATGGATTAAAAATTAATTCAGGTCGTCATCAAGACACATTACTCATATTGTAGTGCCATCCGTGGCTCTCTAAAGATGAATGAATCGTATACCACTCACGTCGTCTAAACAGTTGTTAAAAGAATCTGAACAAAAATACAATTTAATGTTAATCCAATCCGCCATTTTGGCGCCCATCAATGATCATCAAAAGCATATGAAAAATTACTCATTTGGACAAGTGGACATTGGCATTACATGCCGTTCATTCCGAAAGTGCGTTATATGTGCAGTCGAACGTAGCATCTAAACTGCTATAAAAATTACGTACAAAACGGACCCCTACATGATCCGTACCGGAATAAACATAATTATTTGAAACTATTTGTTTGTGGTGACGTAGTACATGTACAAGAGCTGTACAGATAGACATTCTTAGCGTTCAAATAGCAAAAACTCGAACGAAATCAGACATTTTGTTTGATCAATATCAAAGTTACGGTGTGTTACTGTTACCCTGTCACTTATGAAAAGAAAAAGTTTCTTTTGATAGTTGAGGAGAACTGAAGTGCAGCAATTTACATTTCGTAGGTGAAAGATTACCACCTTTTCCAACATGTACAATAATTCCAAAATTGGCCCATTCTTTTGGTGAAATATATACAAAACTTGCTTGATACAAACCTCATGACTGTTACAAAACACAGCATCTGCATAACTGCATTGGACTTTGCATCAGAATGTGTTCTAAACTATATATGTTGGTACATGTAACTGATATTATATACACGCGATTAACGATTGTGAAAACACGAAACGCTTTTTTATGAAGAGAATTTTTGTCTTGGGTCGTTTGTAATGTAAATCTTAGGTTTTATAATGGATTCTGTTGTACTGTCTCAATGCATTAGTTCAGCAGATCAACACTATAAAAACTTATTCAGTTGCTCCACAATAAATATTATTATTTGATCGTTGTTAGACTTCAGTATATACTTATCTTGAGTCATAAGTTCAAATCGATGAAAAAATTATCACATTAATCAATCAAATTATGATATTATTACTAATACTTTCTGATCAGAAATAGTAGTTCATGGGTCATATTGACATGATTTTTGCTTTTAATCATGCGGATAATAATTGCTGGTATGCCTATTAGTCATATCGTTGATTCTTTTTTATCTCTATATTTATCTCTCTCCTTAGCTCCCTCTCTCTCATCCCTTGGGGTTTCTTTCTTTCTTTCTTTCTTTCTTTCTTTCTTTCTTTCTTTCTTTCTTTCTTTCTTTTCTTTCTTTCTTTCTTTCTTTCTTTCTTTCTTTCTTTCTTTCTTTCTTTCTTTCTTTCTTTCTTTCTTTCTTTCTTTTTCTTTCTTTCTTTCTTTCTTTCGATCTTTCTTTCTTTCTTTTGTCAAAATTGGCCCACTCTCTTAGAGAATTACAGGGTACAAAACTTGCTAATAACGTTTTAGCCAAGAATCTCCAAATTCCATTTCGGACATGTTCTGTGTGTGGTTCGTGATTTTTAATACGTTGATGTGTTGCTTTATTGGGCAAAACGAGAATTACATGATCGCAATCGGAATCAATGGGTCATTTTAATAACAATAGGTCATATGCTAATTTTATCACCACCTCCAGGTTTTAAAGTACTTGCCTCCGCCTCGAAATTCCAGCAGCCGTAAGAGGATTACTATTAAGGTACTCATCTGGTTATCAATCGCTAATACCTGTAACGCAGGTAGTACAAAAGTAGATTTCTTCGTGCAAAGTTTTTTAATTTAGTAAATTGACAATTCAAATATCCAGTAATTACCCTCTTTTGTCTTCATCTCTTACAAGTGTGCAACATGTGTCTTTGATAAGTACTTGACTAGAGAGAAATCAATATTCAAATCACACCGTCCACAGTGCTATGGTAATATGGTTATGAGCACATGTTTCACCGAGGGAAAGTAATAAGCTTCAATCTTTGTCTTGTCTTGTTAGTGTTCTGTCTTAATTAGGCAAGTCTGCGGATTCGACAGTATCCTCACCTTAGTCACAAGGATGGAAGGAAATGATACATTTAACATTTCTCGCGTGAATCACTTGTTTTATGACTCTTCAATATAGAATATCGCGCAAATTAACCATGAAATTAACCCTAGAACTTCTGAGCCATGTTCTGTAACACGAACTACGAAGAGGGGGTTGTTGCGACCCCCTTAATTTTCAATTATAAACATATACCGTTATATTTGGTACTAATGTATATAGCTATATGGGTCTCCTCTATCCAGCAGTGATAACAAAATAAGTACAAATATTCCCCACATAATGTCGCTATGACGTCATAATATCAGGGCGCCCATGTAAATTTGGGAAATTCTAGCTATGTACAAAAGTATAGGCAAATTTTGTCCCCAAAATTTCAGTTGATTCCGATTTTGCGTTAGCGAGTTATGCATGATTATGTGTATTACACTGCTCCATAGACAATGCGTTGTAATTTCGTTCTGGTATACCAGAACGAAATTTTACGATATCTTTGCTAAACGAATTAATCTGCAAGAAATATTTTGTACATAAACATTATGTAGCCACTAGCCAGAGGTTTCCAGTGATATAAAAATCTCAACTTTTTTTGGGAAAAGTGGGGGGATGAGGCTGTGGATCACGAAATGCCCTTTAAATATGTTATTTTTTATCGGTTTGAAAGTAAAGCTCAAAGCTTAAAACCGTTATAGGACATTAAGTTGAAACATTCAGGGCTAAACAAACAACATATTGTTTCAACTATTTTTTCGAATTCAAGGATATGATATATTTGGGCTTCCTTAGATAATATCAAATATTGCAACATTTTCATTTAGTTTTAGATAAAATGGAAAAACTGTTAAATCTCAGTATGACCTTGGGGCAATCCTCTAATCTATAGATGTATCAATTGTAAGCGCATTTGTATGTCTACTTCTGCAAGTCCTAAGACACAAAATGTCAAAATGTAAAGAACCTTTTTAAACCCAAACTAATTCATTGTTATACATGTTATATGTTTACATTTTCGATCCATATGTGTATTTTGATGATTATGCAGGTGTTCCGTTTTTAATCAAACCCTTGTTTTCAGTCACTGGTTTTTGGCGGTTATCGGGGTATAGTATGTTTAAAATGTAGGTTTTTTTTATAGAAATATTACTATATGGCTCTAATTTGTATTTTATGCAATGCTCAGATCAAACCATTAGAAGAGCATCATGAAACTTTCCAACTATTTATTAAAGCACCATATGTTTGACTGACTTGAAAACTATTTTGCTGCTCTTTTTTTGCTGTGTAATGTTGAAAACTCCAGGGGTCCATTTCAATAAACTTTTAACCCTTCGTAACTCAAGTAACCGTTCGTAAAGTTACGAATACCCATTCTTAAACACTTGAGAATGTTCCTGCAATCTTATTGGTTCTTACCCGTGTGATATGACACGATATCACACACCTTAGCGTGTGCGTGTCGACGCGATACTCGTACGCGCTATTTGAACCAATCGGAGGCGCATAGCAACAACGGGACTGATTGATTCTAAGTGAAATTTAGGATTTAATTTTATTAAAATTTGGTATTCCTATGATTAACACATTTATTGAATTGAAGTGTTTAAGAATGAGAACAAAGGCATTATTTTTAGCCGCTGTCGTGCATCTATCGTCTCATATAACACGCGACATCATTATTTTTGGCGTAAAACAACACGGCTTCGCCTCGTTGTTTTACTTAAAATAATGATGTCGTCGTAAAAAATTACTGCCTCGAGGAAGGCGTACAGACTATAGTAGCAATATTCCAAGAATTCATTCTGTCATGAAACCGTATGCAAGCTCATGAACATGCTCATGGGAGTGTATTTCACTGGATCACACCTTAGCAAATTGTTTCTAAATTGGGTATATTAACCCACTTGAATGCTTAACATGAATCACATACAGGTACAGGTATGTACAAATACAAAGAATCGCGTTTACGAGATGTAACAGCTGGTGCAATTGGAAAAGGCAATGGATGCTTGTAAGGTTGAGTAAGGTTTGGAATAGGTGGTCACAAAGGTCGGTTTAGTATTTTACCGACGTGTTTGCCTCAGAAATGAAAGGACAAAACCCCCACAAACATCAAAAACTGCTGCAACAAAAACAGCAAACAAAAACTAAAGCAACCCCCCCCAAAAAAAAACACCAAAAAACAACAACAACAACAACAAAAAACAACAAAACAATTTGAATGTAATAATGAATGTCCACTAATCCAGTCATACGATTGGATCCAGGTAACATGCTATAGACCAGCTTGCCATCTAAACCACCTTCATCCTTTGAGTAAGCAAAATATCCAACTTGATACACCACACAATCTTGATCTGCGTGTGGATGAGCAAGCATCTTTCTTTACGATATCACGTTCACATTCATTTGATATTCCAGCTGGCCTTGTCCCAAATATAGGTGAAAAGTGTTCTTTTGTGAGTTCAGACATTATCTTGCATGAGGACACGACCTCACGATCGAAGTCTTTGCTTAGAAAACTATCAGATTAAGATAGTATTAGTAGGTTGTTGAAACTTGATCCGATGTCAGTAACACACACATGTGCTGTCCTGTATACTTGGATTACAAGAGACAAATAAATGGTACATTCTGTGAAATCGAAATTCAATAAACTGATTTCACACAAATCAGATACTTAGAGGTGGACATTACAGTTGACTGTAGCAAGAGTTCACCATAAGATGGCAAATTGTATCAAAAATCTTACTTTTTGCTTTTTGTACGCCCACGTGTTTAAGCAGACAAAGACTCTTGAAAGCCGCATTTTCAGAATTATGAAACATGTGAAACGAAGAAAGCCGCATTTTCAGAATTATGAAACATGTGAAACGAAGACGCAAACTGAAGAGACTTACATGATGTCGCTTACAAGATCAATACAGCCGGAATCATATCTTAAAAGTTGTCGGTGGAAATGCGAACAGAAAGTGATGTATATTCACGCATTATGGGATTCAAATTCGGATTTTACAGTATGAGGTACTTTGTGTTCTATAAATAGCTCACTTCGAGAGCAAACATAAGAAAATGAATGTACACAAATCCACAAATAGCATTTCCTGTAAGTCAACATTTACCACCATTCAGGCAATAATTACAATAGGTTTAGAGTTAAAACAGTGTCTTACCACATCACTGTCCGTTTTGACAACATTCTGACACATACAACGCAGGCACTTTAAGTATTATATAGTCCCCCGCGCATTAGTAAAATCGCCCGTTTTTTGTGCGTTATTCCGGCTTCAGTTTTTTCCCGCTGTTTTATTTTTGTTTCCAAATCCACCACACAAAAATCTCACTTCTGACATCGTCAGTCGTCAACAGGATAAAATCGTAAATCTCAACAAACCCCTTCATCTTAACCACATTGTGAAACCTCCTTGAGAGATGAAAAGGTGGTCTATTCTTGTCAAAAAGCGCGTCCCACACAGTTAAAAAAATAAAAGTACCCCCCTCAAAAAAAAAAAAAAAACATCACGCATTGCGCATTAGGTTTTTCAAGTTTCACTCAAAGTGATGATCAGTGATTTGATCTACAAAATTTTGTGACCATTCCTACGACCAACAATCATAAAAATAGTCTATTTTTAGTCTATAAATTATATAGTATATCATGCATTTACGGCCTAATTTTTTAATATATTATGTATATTCAGAAAACACTGCAAATAATTAGCTCTGTCAATTCCAATTGTTGTCCCCAGCATCGAGTGCTAGTATGTTAACCATGGATTCAGAATTTGACATCTTCAATCACGAGACAATAGATTAAAAGTACGTACTTTTATCCTACCGTCGGTTTGAATGTCAGATTTGACTTCATCAGATTGATTTCAGTGTTGATATTCACAGTTGATATCAACATTCCTAATGAACTTGTTCAAAGATTGATTTCAGGTTTGTCATTTGATTGCTTCATTACCTATCTATTCGCCAATCGCACGGTCATCTCAAAACGAGATTCTACCCGTAAAGTGCGTGTTGCATGTGCCTACGCCTGTCAAACGCATACTTTAATTACCGCGTACGCGTTACAAAAGCCTTTTGGTGTGTTGCTAGAAAAACACCAGAAACAAAAATGCACATTTTGCGCATGCGTTTGAAGAGAGAAACTCATTATGGTAGCAAGATGGCGGATCCGTGGAAAGGGCGAATACTTGCTCCAAAAATAAATTCTAATAAATATCAGCATGTTCTAGTTCCATTATCAAGTTTATTATTTGTTTTTATTAATATGATATTAACATGATTAAGAGCAAGTCACGGTGTATCACCTGAGATGAATATAACTAAATTACTTTATAATTATATTCGTCTCAGGTATCACTTCTATCATTTTTTGGTAAATTCTGAGGTTGATTTGTCTACAACAGATTCAATTTTATTCATGGAATTCACTCTGTTACACTTATTGTATACCATTAAAGTCTTAAAATTTTAATGAGCCCTAACACCAAGTCTATGGTGTATCGTGATTATAAAGTAATTCAAACCCATTGACCTATATTTTACACGTGTCACTGATGCCATGCACCTGTTGCAGGGGTTTCACAGAAATAAATTCTACTATTCCAACCTTATGCCCATTACAACATCTGCATTGGACTTTGCGTCATTATGTGTTCTTAACTATATATTTTGGTACCTGTAAACCAATATCTGACAAATTGTACACGCGATAAAGCGATTGTGAAAATACAAATCGTCAAAAGTGATTTTTTGTCTTAGGTAAGATCGTTTGTAAATCTTTCAAGAGCAACAGATTTTATAATGGATTCTGTAGTACTGTCTCAATGCATTAGTACATCAGATCAACATTATAAAAACTTATTCAGTTGCTCCACGATAAATATTATTATTTGATCGTTGCTAGACTTCAGTATATATATTTATCTTGAGTCATAAGTTCAAATCTATAAAAATTATCACATTAATCAATCAAATTATGATATTATTAAGTTTAATACACACATGTACATGTTCAACAGCAGTATTGATTAATTTGAAGCCCATTCAAATATATGTAGGCAATTTATAATACTGTCAGTATATAAATTACACATTCATGTAAAATGTCTAGCAGGCTATGTTAGCACATCTATGACAATGACAAAGGTACCAAAATCTGAATTTTTATGATTTTTATGATCGTCCGGATGAGCAAATCACTGAATGGGTCTTTAAGAAGGCATCAGAAGGTAATGATGTTGTCTCTTATGTGGGTTTTTACAACCAATTTCATTACTTTCATATTCATAAGCACAAACAAATAACATGAATTTCAAATATTTCCAGTCAGCTATTGCAGGTACTTGTTTGATACATATACTTATTTAGTATTACTAAATGCTGTTCATGTTCAAGCACGAATAATGTACAATTTCCGGTTCCTGAGCCAACATTAACCATGTTAACTACTCCATGTAACGCTATTAAAACTGTCAGACTTGGGTTGATCTTCATTGATGAGTATTTATGTATATTACACAACTCCCTCGTAGCAATATCCCAAGAAATCATTCATCATGAAACCGTGTGCGAGCTCATGGACATGCTCATGGAAGTGCATTTGGTGTAAAATAGATATTCCCAATGGACCACGTCGTAGCAAATTGCTTCCAAATTGGGCACATTAACCTAATTAAATGCTTAGCATGACTCACATACAGGTACCAGGGAACAAATGAATCGCCTTTACAAGACTTAATAGCTGGTGCAATTGGTAAGGCAAATGGACGTGTGAAGGATTTGGGTCAGTTTGGATCATGACTATCATGATCATAAAGGTTGGTTTACTAAGATTACCGACATGCTTGTTTCAGAACCTTAAGTTTAATTTTTTATGACCCCATTATCTAAATTTTTATGAATCTCTTCCGCCTACAACGATTCAAGAACGTACAATTGTTCATTGTTGGTACTAAGGCGCGGAGCGCGCAAAAAAACTTTGATTGCAAGCGTAAAGAAAGCGCGCGGAGCGAACACAAAGTTTTATCGTGAACGTAAAGAACGTGCGAGTAGCGCGCGAAAATTTTGTATTATATAGCTAAAGATTGTGCACACATTTTGATTGTAAGCTAAAAGAATCCGCTCGTAGCGCGCTACAATTTTGAGTCACCAGACCTTAATAATTTTATAACCCCCCTATATTGAAATTATTATGAACCCAGTATATTCATGAAGCCCCCCCCCCCCCGAAGAAAATAACAGCCTTATTTCAATGAAGAATCTACTTCATACGATTTTTGGTAGGGATGGTAGTGATACTTGGAATATTAAAATGCCTAAGTCTTTGACTTTGTGGCTGGTATTCTTGCTCAAGATAGTTTGTTGTTCTATATTATGTGTGTGTTATAAATAGCACTAACTTAAAAGTTTTATGCCGTCTTGGGTACCGTTAAACTTATCAGTGTCATAGTAAGCAATTGCTTTCGGTAACTGAATTTGCGTATTTCTTCACATTCACGATGTTTGTGCCCTTGAATTAGTGACATTGACTGTTAATCCGTACTTGAATCGGACATTACTCTTTCATGCCTTGCGAAAAGTGTACATTACAATGACAAACTCAGTATTGTGTCAAGATGTGTTGAATTCAGTTTGTTGTTAATCCCACGGGCGACACAAAATTGAAATACATTTGGATATATAGAAAGGAAATGATCCCCACTCATGGCGAAACCCCTATTTTTGCCTGATTTGTTTTTGTTATTATAGAAGATTTTCTATCCAGCGGTAGTTAGTACGCTCTCGTGTAAAAATTGAATCAGACTGACATTCCCCTGGACAAGGAACTTACTGCTAATTGTCTCGTTGTAACTCGGGGAGCTGATCCTGGTTGCGAAGGTTAATTGTGGAATGTCTAGGGTGTGCACCTCTTAGTAGCAAGCCCCTGTGTTGTTGTTAAATGGTTTTATGGAATGATGTGGGCTGTAGTTGTCAGCGACAACCTGTAAAGTGTGCTGAGGCTTGTGGATCAACGTCTAGGCATTGTACCTGTGCGTAGCTCACTATAAATCACTGCGCTTTCTTTTTTGCTGCTTTCATGAACAGATGAGCCATACGACGAGGAATTATGTTGATCGTGTGCGTAAGTTTGTGTGTGTTTTAGGTTGGGAATGGTGAGTGACCTTTTCAATAGACATTCATTCTTGAAACTTCTGAAACCACTTAAAATGTCATTACATTTTACTGCAACGCGAATATGAACGACGATACAAGTTCAAGTACCGCGATCGATGTCATTATGTTTAAAACCAAGATGTAGGATATTGAGGTTTTTCCACCACGGGATTTCTTTCATATCACAACAGTTGAGAGAAGACATGCTGAAATCTTATAGGCTGCAGATAAGTACACTCTACATCCACTAATCCGGTCATACGATGATTGAATACATGAAATAGACACCAGATAAACTTGATCTGAAAGTCAAGTGTAAATTCACCAAATATTGTTAAAAAATGTTCCAATTTGCAAAAACAAAATCATAAAAATATTTTTGACGAAGTTGGTCAAAATTTAAAAAAACCAAAAAAAAAAAAAAAAAACCTAGATCTTTTTAATTTGGTTTATATTTAATTAATATTTTTTGTTACTAACGAAAATTTTTGTTACGGTGACCGAAACAAAAATTGAGCCAAAAAAACCCGTTTTGGGAGACTTTTTCCAAAACTGAGCATTTTTGCCAAAATTTGACCTCACAGATGGGTTCATCAAGTCATATCCATTTTAAATTATGTATACTTTTATATACTTTAGACCAACAATTTAGAAGTTATGAGACCCCAAAGTTTCCATAATTACAGTAATACCACTCTTAACATCTTACGACATCACGCTCGTAACCATTTGATATTCCATCCGACCGTGTCCCAAATATAGGTGACAAGGGGTCTTTTGTGAGTTCAGCCATTATTTTGCACGAGGACACGACCTCACGATTAAAGCCTTTGTTTGAAAATCAGATGAAGATTGGCCTAGTTGGTTGTTGAAACTTGATCCGATGCTAGTAACACGCGTTATCTGCTGCTATCCGGTATGCTTGGATTGGATTACTAGAGAAAAACAAAATGGTATTGAAATCGAAACTGATTTTACACAAATCAGATATATATTTAACATATGTGACCGTACAGCACGAATGAGCCGTAAATTCCCTAAATTGTATTCTGTGAGTTACAGTGTAAAATGTGTATGAAGGTCGTATTCATCGGTAACTGAAGCTGGCGCGACATCTATCTCATTTTGATAGTCAAACACCAATCAATAATCCTATTGTTGAAGTGGATAATAAGCTTCTAACTTAGATGGCTACAGAATTTTTAATAGCTCTGGTCTTTGTTTGCCTTGGCTAAATCCTGTTCAAGTGGTGGGTTACCAGGCATTGTATTTTGTATAGGTATGTATAACCAACAATTAACAATGTGAGAACTTTCTTAAACCTCGTTGACTCGGGGATGATTTGAAATGACCGCCAATTATGACTGTTTGATATTTATTGCCAGCAATGTGGAAAAAGAGACACGTGTAGAAACGAAAGAAGCTACCATTTTGTTGAAGGAGCAAAGTTTAACAAACCATAACCCCGCTTCTGGATATCGTTTGAAGTCAAACGATATACTTATGATGTATATTTTCTAAACACGAAATAAAACAAAATTGACCGGGGGAGGAATGTACGGCTCATTCGCCGTGTACGGTCACATATGAACATTACGTTTGTATAAATATGACCGTACCAAGAATTCATCATTAAATGACATGTTGTTTTAATGTCAAGTTCTTTAATTTTGTACCCTTTCAGCTCGGAATGCAATCAAGGAAATCGTCGTCATGTGAGCGCAACATCACATACTTAACGCATTTGAGAGACACAGTTGATGCGACCTGTACGCGATACATAAACGCTTCAGACTTCAGATGAGATGCAGAAATGTTTCCGTTCGTTTCAGCGTACCGTCGGCAAGAGCCCTGTACGTGGTAGTATAGAGAGTGATCTGGGTTCTCTGGTTTTAATTCTGTGTTCTAACTAATTTAAAAAAACAAAAAACTTACCTATAACATAAAATATCGTCCCTTTCAAACATTCATGCACAAAGAACATGTAAATGTTCCTTGTAAATGTAACAAATTCTTATGGAATTACTGACATTTTATACAGCGTGATTTTGGCAGTGTACAGTGTTTTTATTAATGATAATCATGTAAAAAATTGATATCAAATGAGAGATCCTATTTTTCTCATTAACATATTGAAATTAGGAGTACTGTTCCAAATCGGTGTTTTTCCGAAGATATGATCAAAAAACTGTTGAATTAGTCTAAAATATGGTATACCACATTTGAGACTAATTCGACGGTTTTTTTGATGATTTCTCTGGAAATATATCAATTTGGAACGCCTAATTTCAGCATGTTAATAAGAAAAATATGAGCTTTACCTGATACCAAAATCAGCATTTTGATGGGGTAAAGTGAGGGGATGAGGTTGTCAATCAGGTTACCCACCTTTAACTACTATTTATCAGAACAGTAAGCTTCGACTATATTTATAAATACATATTTATAAATACGCACGTGACCACCTCCGCTCTGCCATAACAGCTTGTATACAGTAAATCTCGAAGTGACGGGTGGTCTTCCTGTACATTTCAATGCAAAAGCGATAAACAACACCAGACTGTGCAGCTAATTTGTCTATTTTGTTCAACTTTGTGATTATATTGTAAACGTTTCCGTCCATAGATATTTCATTCTGCCGGCAAATTCTTTCAAAATGTTGTTTTTGATAACATATTACCAATTCGGAATCCCCATGTGTAATAATTTTGCTATTCAATTAATATTTAAATTTAATGATATCTAAAGAGTTCCTATCCTTTTATGTATAGTGGTCAATGGCATGAGGATTTGGTCACGCTTACTGGTCTTGGTATGTCGTGCCCATGGGTCACGTGCGTATCTATAAATATAGCCGAAGGTAGCTGCAGAAAAAAGGAATAATATTTGTCGATTTTGCAGTAATTAGCATCACATTGCCGTGTAGAGTATTTTGATTCTCAAGGCATCCAAATGCTAGAATTTCACATTATACTTTTCACTGAGTTGTTTTAACAATACATTGAATACATTGTAGGGTTTAGCCGTACAGGATCACGACTAATAGACTCTACAATGCGAAACCTTGACAATGAATATTTGTTTATACCAATTTATTTTATGCTTCATTATTTTGCACGCAATAGGTGTAACACTATATCCAGTTTCTGAGAATAATCTGCAACATTCTTCAAGGTCGTATTATACTGTAGGGAGAATTCGCCTTGTCCCTGAAGCGCATTGCATTGAACTTAATTTAATATCACAGTGATTTAATCTGATATAGTGATATGTATTTTCAAAATATCAGACCAAAGATGGCTTCGAAATGAAACCCATGAGCGTTATTTAAAACGAGTAGTCAGGATGTAGACTGAATCACTATACATAGGTTCAATACCACTAATTATGTATTACACGGGTTTCAATGGGAAAATAGCTAATTTCGGGCGGAATTTTCTCATATTCAGAACTCTCACAGTTAAATGCCACTAATATCAAGTGAAACTATATGATTTAGATGCCAAATGATCAAAAACTCAACATAGGTTGACCTGAGACTTTTCTTGTTTCAACGCACTGAACCGTAAACACCTTAAAATGGCAGTGCGCCCTCGAAGCTGAAAGTTACAATATGGTAGGGCGAATATTTACTAAAAACCGAAGCCGTGCGTATGAATTTTGGTACTGTTACAACAAAAATGTCATATAATAAGAGAAAATACTTGTATACTATTTTGAAGCATCAAACCTAAGTACTTTTTTGGCTATATAACTTGGTCAATTTCAGCGATTTTAAAGCAGTCTTTTCAGAAGCCATGCAGACAAAAAGTTTCTCGTCGTATTTCCATGTATCTTATTAGTGGTATTTAACCTCTACGTATAAAAACCACTTTGTCAACATTCTGAGTGGCATGGATCAGGGTTCCACAATGTGCGGAAAGCATTCGACACTGTTAATCGTGATCATGGTGATGGTGTGTGTGTATTTATGTATATATTGCGTGTTTTTGATTTAGATGGAGTTTCTGGACTGTGCTGGTGGCACAAAGTTCTAATAGTAAACTAGAGACGAACTACTGTAAATGTTTATGTAACCTCCTTCAACTCGTTTATATAATATTGGATACCAAGATCGTGTTCTGATTCGTTGAAATGTCTAATTAGCATACTTTTGGCGGGACTTTTGGAGACCTCAACATTTGGCTTTACGCAATTATCGTACTTTTGGATACCTCTATATTTGGTTTTACCTAATTAATTATTAATACCCGTATGTTGTTCACGTCGTGACGTCATCAGAGCTTGTCACTTGTACGATTCGAAGCACTTTTTCCATTTCTTTTATATCGTGAAATACCATATAGCGGAAGTGTTACTTTTATAATAGATAACCACATGTTGTGGTCAGGCGCGTACGTATTTTCAACGTAGTGAATAAATATTTGAGGTAATATAACACTATAGAATATAAAAACTAATATTTTTAGAAGTTACATTTCAAGGTCGTTACATTAAGGTAACTCAATGTTTTAACATTAAGGTTAATTTAAAAAAATATTTTAGAGACAGCCCATCACCCTTAAGGTTACTCATTGTTTTCTGTTGATGCTGGGGTCCAGTATCAACCAAAAACATCTAAGGCCGCAGGGCCGGCGACTCCCATACGACGACTAAACACTCCAAGTGGGACCCCAATATAAGGGCCCCGCAAGGCAAGAAAGCAAGAGCAACATTAAGGGTGACAAGCTGATAACGAAAATTCTGTTATATTTACGAACAGCTTGTCACCCATTTCATACTTTTACATTTTTTTTAACTCTTTACCCCATAATTTCCCTCATTTTTCAGGCCCTGCCCTCTATCGGGGCTAATTTATAGTTTAAGCTTGTTTGCTATTGTTTTTGGAACAACATCGTTTCTTTATAAGCCTGCGGCACAACCTTTAACAATATTGTCTTTGAGCAATATTGTCTTTGAACAATATTGTCTTTGAGATAACGCCCCGTAGCCACCTCCAGCCAGCCCCATACATCATTTTGATTTTTAACATACCAATATTCTGCTTTTTATATTCTATGGGGTCGCATAATACCTCAAATATTTCTTCACTACGTTGAAAATACGTACTAAAGTGAACTATGACCAACAGAGGGCGCTATTACTGTACTAAAGTACGTACACGTGGTATTTTGACAACGGGGTACACCGTGCCCCTGCCCATACGTATATACTGTAATACAGATATCCATCCGAGCACCGCATTTACCGTGCCAATACGACCGTATTGACACAATGTATTACGTGTACATCGGGTGCAAATTCATGTAAAATTGGTGTAAAAGGGTATGTTTTTCGAGTTCTAACGTACTTGGGTAGTTTTGCCAAGTTTGGGATTTTGTGCTTTCTCCTTCATTCTTGAAAAATGTTTAACAAATCTCCTGAAATAAATCCTCACCTTCAAACTCGCTCAAACTATTTCATCCTGTGTTTTCTCCTCGTGTACGATTCCTTTGCACATTCATCATGATGCAGTCATGTCTACAGTAGAATTCATCTCGACCTTTGCAGGACTTAACCCCATTAAAAGCTATTAAACCAAGATAACACTCATTGAAACAGCTCAACTGATTAAATCGGATCTTCTCTGGTTGTGCACAAGTGACTGTTTTCATGTGCGATATCGCAATAAAGCTGGTATTCATAGCTTCAGTTGGGTAACCGATTATAAAGGAAACGAAAGGAAACAATGTTATGTGTGGCTTTGTTCACGAAATCAGACAATGGCGTGCTTTTTGTAAACCAGCATTCTTGAAAATGAGCAACATAATGATTTTTGACTTAACACGGTTTGGAAATAATTTCTTCATATTTTTGGTGTTATCTGTCGTTTACATGTCCTTCCTAAAACACAAAAGTACGACCCTCTCCAAACACCTAAATTAGCTAAAAATTTAGGACATGTTACAAAACTATATTGTCTAGAATTTTAGAAGAGTACTTTTAATATTGGCCGGTTATTTTTCACACAGCGACGTTAACTAGGCAATGTACTATTACCTATAACATTAACTAAAACACCAAAGTACGAATATTTCCAAAAATCTAAATTAAGTAAAAATTTAGGACATGTTAAAAAACTATATTTTCTAGAACTTTAGAAGAGTACTTTTAATATTGGCCGGTTATTTTTCACACAGCGACGTTAACTAGTCATATCCCCATACTGTTAACGTAGGGCTATTTGTAAAGGTCACGCGTCAATGGGAAAGAGCACTGTGTATTGTGTATAGGAAAACGGACAGTAACTGCAGTATGTTTAGAGCTCTTTGAACTGGTTCGTGATGTTTTACACACCGTTTTGGGTTAAAGCACTAAAAGCACCTGTTTCTGTGTGTTTACTTGTTTAGGAGTAATAATCTGATAATCGCATCAAATACTTGTTTAGGGATGGGGAAAAGACAACTACTTGTTTAGGGGGTACAAATTTCAGTCTCAGAAATACTTGTTTAGGGTGATATTTGTGAGTTCATGGATGCGCTTGCTACCCCGTTTTCTACTTTAGTGGCTCCCAGGGTTTGCAGCAGTTTGCAGCAGCTTGCAGCCACGCATCGGACTTCCATGTATTATGCTATAACTTGCCAATACTATACTATAATACATCGTATTCATTAGTAGACACGTTATAAAGAAACGTCGTGCATATAGTAATCGTAAAATAGGTGTTGATACAGAGATCATGTTTGTAAAAAACAGTTTAAGGTTTCTCGGTTGTCAGTTTGGTAAGGAAATTGGTAAGGATACACGGTAAGAAAACCCTACTTCGAGCATATGATTAATGTAATTGAAGTTCTTCCTCCAAATATAACAAGTTAATGTCAGGGTATTCATTCCTTTATAACCGGCATAATTATTGCATATAAAGCCCAACATTTGCACAATAAAAATGGAAATAAACAATGAAAGATTTTAAAAGTTAACATCACTTACAAAATAAATTACATTACACCATACACCTTTTTTGATGGCAGCTTTAGTATGTTTTCAGTAAAATCAGTAGTGAAAATTAAAATATAGGGATTTAATAATCATAGTGAAAGTGATCGAACTGCTGTACCAATATTATTATTCAATCGAACTGCACCATGATTGACGTTTCCGGTCTAAGCGATGACAAAAACACTATTGCATAATTCTTGATTAAGTTAATCAGGACTGTAATATTCCATTTATTTAGCATTTCTTCTATCCAAGTCCAATTGAAACATTTACTATTTACATCTATTGACGCATGAAAAGAAAAGCTATCAATGGTACCTCCTTTCATGCATGATCCATTTACCGCGATCGATGCTTGGCGAAATCATTACTGGAAAAAAACTATAACAAACCCATCCACGAACAAACAAACGCTACCCGGAAGTAAGATTCTGGAATTTCACTGATGCTCTGAACATGTATAGTAGCTTTGTTTTGGGATCTACAGTCAAACTGTTTTCTTGATCGTATTGTGTAGAAAATGTCCTTTAAAACATCGAAAAGGTCGTCAAAATCGGAAGTTTTTTTGCTGAGTTTCAGCTTTAGCAAATAAGGTAAGATTTTGGTGACTTTTTTGATGAAAAATAGATGTAAAATGTTCTTAAATAATGCACAATGTTCCGGTTGAGTCCGGTACATAAAACCTGTTTAATTTAATAGTTTATATGTGTATAATCGTAACTAGCTAACTCGTTTCCGTGCCAAAGACTGCCAACTCTGAGAAAAAGATGTAGGCCATGATGCAGTCATGTCTACAGTAGAATTCATCTCGACCTTTGCAGGACTTAACCCCATTAAAAGCTATTAAACCAAGATAACACTCATTGAAACAGCTCAACTGATTAAATCGGATCTTCTCTGGTTGTGCACAAGTGACTGTTTTCATGTGCGATATCGCAATAAAGCTGGTATTCATAGCTTCAGTTGGGTAACCGATTATAAAGGAAACGAAAGGAAACAATGTTATGTGTGGCTTTGTTCACGAAATCAGACAATGGCGTGCTTTTTGTAAACCAGCATTCTTGAAAATGAGCAACATAATGATTTTTGACTTAACACGGTTTGGAAATAATTTCTTCATATTTTTGGTGTTATCTGTCGTTTACATGTCCTTCCTAAAACACAAAAGTACGACCCTCTCCAAACACCTAAATTAGCTAAAAATTTAGGACATGTTACAAAACTATATTGTCTAGAATTTTAGAAGAGTACTTTTAATATTGGCCGGTTATTTTTCACACAGCGACGTTAACTAGGCAATGTACTATTTCCTAAAACATTAACTAAAACACCAAAGTACGAATATTTCCAAACATCTAAATTAGCTAAAAATTTAGGACATGTTAAAAAACTATATTTTCTAGAACTTTAGAAGAGTACTTTTAATATTGGCTGGTTATTTTTCACACAGCGACGTTAACTAGTCATATCCCCATACTGTTAACGTAGGGCTATTTGTAAAGGTCACGCGTCAATGGGAAAGAGCACTGTGTATTGTGTATAGGAAAACGGACAGTAACTGCAGTATGCCATCAATGACCGATGATCACGTCACCAGAGAAAATCCTATAGGGTGCTTGCACGGAAGGTCATTAGTTCAAATCATCCTTCAGACACGCTCCAGAAGACATGTAAATACATGGAGTACAATACCAATCACCTATTTAACGCGGGGTATTGCTCAAAGTAAATCCTCATGAATAACAATGTCAATTAAATGGCGGTAAAGGGAGTGGACAAAGTGAATGCGTTCGTTGTGGTTCCTTCTTATCTCTTTCTTCCATGATGGGACGTTTCAAGAGCTAAGGTCTGCTCTTTTCATTAGCCAGATGACTAAATAAATATTGCAGAATATTGGTCAATAATATTATGCCAAGTAAAGTGAAAAAAATCACTTGCAAGAAACTTGATTTTAAACTTCGATTATGAACTTATAAATAATGGATGGCTGTGTGTAATGAACGCAAAAAACCTAGTTAAATAAATATTAAACAAAGAAATTTATTTGTGCTTTACTTTAACTTATTACACCTCTGTTGTGTTAAACTTCTTTTTGCAGTATTATGTGTGATCATCTCATTAAAAACTAAAAAACGCCATCTACGTCAGTCCCCAGCAGGAAGTAGAGGGCGATGAGCCGGAATTGGTCATATAGAAAGTGCTAATAACACGAAACCACGTTGCACGAAAGTGTCATTGGGGTATGTAACCTAAAATTCTTGGAATGTATGCGAAGCCAAATTCACACCTGTTTAAAACATAATGTTATATTACTAGGCAAACTCTTTATGTACAAAGGCGTATTCAGAATAAAGTGTAAAAAAATAAAATTGTTTGTAAATTATTTAAAAGCGAAGGATATGTCACTAAAATTGTCATATTTCAAAATTGTCATATTTTCAAACACATGTAGCTAATTTCTCTAATTAAAGCTATAATATAACATATAAAAATAGATTAGTATTTATTTTCCATAAAATGTTAGCTTTTACTGCCAGATATGTCCCCTTTTAATTTTGAGCCGAACAAGTGAGGTAAAGCATAGAAAATTGAAATTTACTACTAGCGCCCATGCATGTTATTCCCACGGTTGCAATACGGTACGATCCTATGGGTGGGGGTGCGTGTGTATGTGTATCCTGCACGCCGTATACGTACTGTGCATACGAGTTCGACTAATATTTCCATCGTAATAATAAAACGACGGTTCCAGCGTTTTATTCAAAATCTCGGATTTTGACAAAACTACAGCACCTAAAGTCTTGATTTTTGCAGAGTATCTTTATTGCCTAAAGTACATTACAATCGTGTAAAAGCCAGAATTAAAAAAAAATTGAGGGCGTTATCCTCAGCAAATGTTATAATATGGCTTTAAGTAGAGAATTACAGATTATCACGCTGCGGCTGGTAACACCTTGGCCAGGATTGAATGAGCACTTCTTATTCGATCGCTCCCATCCGCGTGTTCCACTTTCGGAGCAAGTCTCGTGTGCAACATATGTAACATCTGGAGTCCCGCATGGGTCTATCCTAGGCTCCTTGCTCTGACTGGTATTTTCATCAACGACCGTCTACATCAACATGATCAATTACACGCTAAATATAGATAGCCCTTTGTGTACCGAGTCATACAAAATCCAGAGTGTTGCAAGAAGATTTAAACAGACTCCAGACATGAGACAAGCAATGGGGGTACATCTTTCAACCTTGATAAATGTGAAGTTCTACGTATAACCAACAAACGAACTCCCATTCACGCCACCTATTCTCTACATGACCAAGATCTAACCATTTTATCCTGGAATGCTCACATTAACACTATAACCAAAACGGCTAACCGGACGCTAGTTTTCCTGCGGCGAAATGTCAGCAGGTGTGCTCCCAACATAAAGATCAAGTGGTAGGAGAGTTTTGTCTGCCCAGTTCTCTATTAATGCTCGTTAAATTTTAAAACCTATCGATTTCAACATATTACGCCATAAAGAGAGTGTAATATGTTCAATATGAAGTTCATTAAACCCAAACCTTCACTATTGTTTTACCAAATGAGTTATTGGATGATATTACATACTTTAGACCCAGCTCGATTCAAGGTCGCAAGACAACATTTTTTATTATCATATTGGACTTTCACTCAATACGTCAGTTTCTATTGGGCAAAATGAATCTCTTAGCCAGTGTTATTCCGGAAAATGGTCACGCTATTTTTTCCATAAAAACAACTATACAAATAGATTATTAAAAACATTATTTACAGCAAAATATCATCGGGAAAAAATATCATCGGGAGGGCACGGTGGCACAGCGATACAGGCTCTACCTATTAATCTGAGGGTTGCGAGTTCGAGCCCCGGCGGTGCCACCGTGTTGTGCACTTGGGCAAGGCGCTTTACCTCAATTGCCTTTCTCTACCCAGGGGTGAAATGGGGAGCTGTTAGGAATAATGTCCATTGAGCGCCGCCCAAAGGTATAAGCATGTCTTGGGCATTGTATGGCAGCTGACATATTCTAACGTTTTATTTAAGGTGACCAAAAGACCATAATCATGATAATAGACCAGATCAGAGGCCAGATAGTAGTAATCGACTTGAAGCTCCAAATAAGAATGACAATTACCTTGTACAGGGTGTCCCCAAAACCTCATTGCGCCCTCTTTTTCTCTTATTACTGAAAAATTGATCAAATATATTTTGCTATGTAAAATATAAAAATAATAAACCAAAACAATCATTTCAATCGACTTAAAACTTTAGAAGATATGCCCTTTAAAAGTAATGTACCCGTTTTCACTCTGTCCACTGATATCAAACAGAGTGGTTAGGATGGGTCATGCTTAACACCAGACCTCACCTTACTTCATTTGGGGCAAAATCCAAAGCGACGTCTATGAGCGATGACCACCAGCCCGGGACCACCAGCTAGCCTCCAAGATCTTCGCAAACGTATAACGGTATTGCTGCAATCGCAAAGTACCCGGCGCACAAGGATGGTACGTAACGTAATTGATGCAATGAGTACCAGGGCTGAAGGAGGCAAATAGGTAAAGGGCAGAGCAACACACTTCAGAATAACCAAAGACAAACCAAACAACCCTTTTCAAAAGAATTATGACTTATGTTGTAAATTAAAAGAAAGCAAGAAACAACAAAGTAAGAAAGTAAATAACATAATAAAAAACAAACAAAACAAAACAAAACCAAAAAACTAATAACAAAGAAAAAATAAGTAATTGCAAGTATAGCAAAGGAAGTCCCATCCCACACCCTCAAATTAATGATACTTAACAAAATTCATAGCCTATAAGACCACCGGTAAAGCCCATTCCCTAAATAAAGTTATTTTATAAAGTTATCATTGAGGAATGTTTGATATTCATGGATGGTACGTGTACTCCTTTTCAATCTTTAAAGTAATTAAACCACCTCCGTGAACAGGGTGAAAAACGGGTATATTTCTTTAAAAGAGCATATTTTCAAAATTTGTGACCCGATTGAAATATTTTTTTCGGTTTATTAAAGGTAACGATTCAACATGTTCAAGGTTTCTTTATGTACACAAATATATTTAATTAACTTGTCTAAAACAGGAGAAAAAGGGCAATGAGGGTACTTTTTTTGGGGTGGGTGGGGGATGGGACACCCTGTATTAACAATTTGTTTACATCTGTAAATGATGCCATGTTTTAATGTCATTTATAGCAAGTGATTCTATTTCACAGTCATAGTGAATACGTATTCCCGACACAATCGCTCTGTCTGAGACAATACTATATTCGTTGCATTATGTTGTTTACCTTTTTACCATGTTACTAATTACTATAAGCGTATTCATTAGTATGACACATTTTAAACAAACGACGTGCATAGTAATCGTAAAACAGGTGTTAATGGAGGGATTCTCTATCTCGATTGCATGTTTGTTAATAAACATGTAAAGGATTTAAGGAAGGTTTTTAGATGCCAGTTTGGGAAAGCATTGTTGATTTATGTTGATAAAGATCTATGGTTAGTAAAAGATCCTACTTCGACATGGGAATCACGATTAATGTAATTTAGCTTTCTTATTTATAAAAAAGTTTATGTCAGAGTGTTCGTTCCTTTCTAGCACCGGCTTGTTGTCTCTACCAAAGGATCTTCGCCCACAGTCATAATAATTATTGCGGGCAACGTATTAAGTATATAATTTTCCTTTGAAAACGCTGAAACACAATTATTTTTATATACTTTGACAATGATTTTTTTTATCACGTTAGATGTTTAGATTTCGGTTTATCTTGTCCTTATTCTTATATTCTGTTTCTTCGACGCGTGTAGAAACCTCCATGGGAATAATTTGATTTAGTTTTCGAAGCCCAATTTTGATTTGAATATTTTTGTCTCAAAAATGTCAGAATTTTGGCATGTCAATATATGATTTTTGAAGCCACGAGGATGACCAAATTTGGAATAATTTTAATAAACAATGAGCACGCTTAGTACTCTACAACACTTCCCGGTGCCATTCAGCATTTGCTAAGCGCCAAAATGTTGATTAAAAATCGTCCCTTGAATGTCTCAAAAAATTTCGTCCAGTATGACCTTAAGGGTAGACGAGGTATTGTTGGTCGAAGCAACCTAAAAATCGATTTTCATTATCTAGATCAATATATTATTGAAAATTAACACCTTGATGTTTTGCAAAAGTTCATTCTACAAATCGTATACTTTGCAAACTAGCTTAATTTATTGTTGTTCATGAGTTATGTACATTTTACAAAGTGTTGTTGTTTCAGCCCTCTTTACAACGTAACTCAAGAACCGCAGCACCTATAAAAGTATAGCTGTGATATTTTGATTCTTCTACACGCTCGCTATGAATTGAGCAATGCAGTTTTTGCCAAAGCTCACTACCATTCGTAGGATGCTGTGAACTACCAAATCACAACAGTTTAAAATAATTAATAACCTTAAGGGCTCTGGTATGAACGTTTCGACAGTATGTTTTGTGGGACATGAGAGCACATTAGACATATTGAATTGAATTCTGAATACGAGGAATGTCCTTATGATATCAAATAATTTAGATTTTTTTAAATTTGCGATATAATACAAATTATTAATATTTGATATTTTTTAAATTTTTGATATTTAACAATCCTAGAAGTAAACTTTCTAAAACTAATGATATGTACTTAAAGTGACTGTATGTAGCTGGGATGAAAATTGTGACCTTTCATATTGAAGATGTGCATTTTGTTTACCAAAAAGACCTAATTTTTTTGGGTGTTTTTTTTGGGGAAATCCATATCTTCAATACGATAAGGTCAAAATGTTCAATTGATCATCGGCTGTTCGTCCCAGCTACATACACGTTAAGTACATATTATTAGATTATATAAAGTTTACTTCGAGGACTGTTAAATATCAAAAATATCAATCTGTAACCATTTGCCATAAAATGTATATTATATCGCAAATTTAAAAAAATCATAATTATTTGATATCAGAAGGACATTCTTCAATATTCAGACTGTAATTCGATATGTCTGATATGCTCTCATGTCCCACAAAAATACTGTTTAAACAATCATACCCCACCCCCTAAACTGACACAACATGACAATAAACGCCCCTGAATAAAATTGACATCGCCTCCTCTTAGAAGAGAAATGAACAGTGAAAGACAGAAGGCTTAAACACCTACCAAATAAATTCTAATTTACCTTGCTTTTACACTTTTTACGACGCGTTTGTTATCAAAACCTAGTTTGAACATGTTGAAGGTTACTTCACCAAAAGCTAGAACAGATTTAGTAACATCAATATTCTGAATGGTAAATTAAACTAGGGATTCAACGATCAATAGTCTGAATAGTGAAAGTGAACTGTGCCATGATTGCCATTTCTGTCCTATTAAAGCGGTGGACAGTAAAAACAGAATTCCCGAGTCCAATAATAATTATAGTATAAATATGGCCCTGAAATGAGCATATACCAATAAGGTTATGTAAAAGAAACGTAGTAACTGGAATAAGTGGCCCTGCCATGATCGTATCAAAAATACTATCTAAAAGAAACGTATTAAACATGAATAGGGTGAAGTCGGCGTCGGTTTTTAACAGCCTTTGAAGTGATCTTTGTAAACAAAATAATGAATCTTGGTAACGTAGTTAAAACGGACTTAACTATTAGTGCAAATGGATTCATAATCAGTTTTGAAACAGCGAACATAATCTGCGGACGATGACATTGACAGGTCCCCTTCTTTAATATCACTATAAATAAGCGAAAGGTTGTGGGGTGTTTGTATCTATGTATCTATATGTATGTATGTACATTGAAAGGGAAAAAAAGACCCACTAACCGCTAAATAGCGATAGACAACCAGATTGCCCCGCAGGGCTATAAAGAAACACTAACCGCGAAATATGGACACATCCAACAAGCTTAAACTATAAATTAGCTCCCGATAGAGGGCAGGGCTTGAAGAATGAGGGAAATTATGGGGTAAAAGTATAAAAAAGTAGAATATATAATTCTATTGTGTCAAGTCACTGGGCTTTTCTTGTCTTGTGGAGCCCTTCTATATTGGAACTCACTTGGGGTGTTTAGTCGTTGTACGGGAGTCTCCGGCCTCAGTTCTGCCGGCCCTGCAGCCTTGATGCTTTTTTGGATACTGGAGACCTGTCAAGGTCATCGTCCGCTGGTACGGGTTGTGGCTCCGCGTGGGCATTCCGCTGGTCTTATTATAAATAGGGAAAATTTTATGTGTGTGAGTTAAAAGGCTGCGCCAGTTTAAATCCAAATAAAGAACTACCTGAAATATTTGATGCCAATTTCTCTATTCTAATTAGAACATTAAGAAATCAAGGGTAACGCACTCCTACTACACCCAAACAATGTATCCGAGGCCGTAAAACCGTAAATAATTGCACCTCACCCATTATTTAAACGTTCTGAATGCCGAGGACACATTATTTTGACGTAAAGGATAAATCACAACCCTTTATTTCTATTTAATTACTACAAAATGATGCGATTGAAAGAGAAAATTTCACTTTTTTCCAGAAATATTAAATGTGGAGTGTGTTCGCGTATCGAAAGCGTAATATAAGTGACAGTGCGTATTGCGGTATTTAACCGAGTTTGGTCGATTATCGTGCCTATTGATCAAATGCTAGGAATCGTTATATATCACATACATAAATACTAGCTAATACTAGAAAAGTCGGATATAACCTTGGAAGGAGAATTATCTTCCGCCTGCTTGGTTTACCATGCACTCATTATAAGCCCACAAAAACAGTGGAAGCCGCACATATTATAACAACCAGATATGCTGCAACTAATCAGGGACAAATATCCGATATGTATGTCCAAAGATCTAAATCCATTTAACCATGCTGACGGAATAAAAATAAGTATATCGCCATTCCTTTCATGATTTAACTGGCTAGCGGCTAGTCAAAACAAGGATTTTATTAAAACCTGCGGCACTTTGTTTCCAATACTTACACGAGTGAATTAATTCCCACGCAACATTTCTGTAAAAAAAGGTCGTTTCTGTTCCTATTTTATTAGCCCTTTTCAATATTATTTAGCGTTTAGATCTCATGGGCGAAGATGATAATTGACGACATATCATCAGTGTCTAATTTATTAATTATACTGACATAACACTTTTATTATCCTAAATTGAGCAGTTTCTTTTCCTTGCCTATAACAAATATTATACAGTAATAACTAGCAGATAAACACACGCTTTGAAATTGGATTGATCCTTTTCTCACCTTTAAACTAGGTCACGATATACAGACTGTAACAATAAGAAAATTATACAATTGCAATTTCACATCTCAGAAAAACATAAAAGAGATCATGGCAACTATGTTATATATGCCGTGAAATAAGTAAAATCTTGGGTAAAAGAAAACCTTTTCTTGGTTTCTTCACTAGTTCGGTCTCACTTTTGCCACTTTTGACATTTTCGCACGTATCAAGCTTGCATTGCGTAAAATCGACTTTCATGATTTAACTTTTCAGAAAAAATCAAAGAAGCATGGCGTAAAATGTGATATGCAGTAGAAGCAGTAATATCTTAGCTAACAGAAAAATTCTACTTAATGTATTTCCTATCGGTTCAAACGCTATGCCCGATTTTACTTAATCGCCCGAGTTGGGTCACTTTTGGCTAATTTCGCACATCAAGTTTGTACCGCATAAAATGAATTCTTATGCTTATCGTCAAAGACCTCAGAACAAAAGCAAAGGTTTTTCAGGATTTTCTTTCATTTAATTGACAATACTAAATAAATAATACATTTATTTCAAAATCATAAATTAAAATACAACTTCAAGTTCCCCATCAGACCAAAGGGTTCATGATTCAACTCAATTCAGTAACTTTTGCTACACAAAGACATGAAGTTGTTTCAAGAGTACTTTACACAATTGGCTATATCTTCGTTTGTAGACCACCGATTTTATTGACCATATTGACTGAAACAAAGCTTAATATGTAGTAGCTTAAGACATTACCTTGACGACCAAGTAAAATTCGATACAATCAATAAGTGACATGTTTGTCCAATACTATTTTCTAAATTGTATAAATGTCAGTTTGTAGTAGCAAAATTCAACCGGTGTCTTGAATTGTATCCGATACAACATCAGACATCAGACAAGGTATACCTTTCTGCAATTCTATACACGAAGTATCCTTTTCATGCCAAACCAAAATTATGTACCAATTTATATTTAATTGTAAGTAATCGCGAATGGGATCAATTTTATTATTTTATTTATTGTAAAGGGCGTATCTAGCGGGGAAACAAGGGGACACGGGGCACGCCGAATCGGCAATTTTTATGACCATACTGTACATAAGTCATGTTTCGTTTGTTGCATAATTTTGAAGTGTGTCAACACCTTCAAAGTTTCGTTTATGAATTTGCCAATTCTGAGTACAAAAACACTATTTTTCCCCAATAAACAAGATTTCCAAAGGTTTCATTGGGTTTCATTTGTTTGTAACGCGCTCTCTGTCGTTGATGGTTTAGACTCTTTGGTTAAACACAAATGAAGCACAGAGTAATCCAATAGAGCAAATTTTCAACAAAAATGTTCATTATATAAGAGGCCGAATTACCTTAATTATAACCAAATGTGTACTATTGGGCCACATTTGTGCGCGCTTCGCCCACAATTTCGTGTAAAATAAGGTAGATACTATTTTTTCATGGAAACGAACTTGAATGGAAAGACATTATTATTCACTAAATGATGTACTAAATCCGTTGAATCAATGGATGAAACAGTACAACTCAGATGTTATTTTATTTACTTTTAACTTTAGTCAAGCGCCGCGTATCTCAAGTAGTTTGCACCCAAGAGGCAAATCTATAATTTGTGAAAACCATAAGGAAAACAAATGCAGAGAACCGCGTTGTTCCAAAACATTGTCCTGCCTAAACAGACCGCATTAAACCTAAAATAAGAGTGAAAACAACAAAGAAACATGGAGTTTCATTGATAGCTTACAGCAGCTTTAAAAAGATATCTTTCGACACCACACACTCTAAATTTCAAGGATTTAAACTGAATCATAAGGGATTGTGATTAGGGACCAATCAAGTATTACAATTAAGATTAAATCTTACCGATTTAAAATTAAATCTTTAAGATTTAAAATTCAAATCTACAAGATTAATTTTAAATCTAAAATTGATTGGTCCCTAATTGTAACCTTTGATTTCAAATCACTCTGTAAACTCTAAATTGCAAGGATTTAAAAAATCCTTGCAGTTTAGCGTGTACAGAGTAATTTGAAATGATCTGTATCCAACTTTACAAGCAATCTGTCTGTTCAATGTGTAAATATCAAAACATGGGGCAAGCAATTTTGGTCAACATTTATGGCGCACTTTTTAAATAAAAAATTCTAAAAGGCTTAGGAAAGCACTACGGAAATGTACAATAAGCTAAATTTCCGAATCCCTACACTTTGTATTGAATAATTATTGCACAACCACTAATTCAATAAGGAATGAAAGGAGGGGGCACATTTGGGCATAATGAAGATAATTCGCAATTAACAAATCAGAAAATCGAACATTTAGACACCTAAAATATCGAAAGACGGTGACCACGAAAAAAACCCAACCAACATAATAATGTCATAATGTTATTGTAAATGATTTTTAACAAACATGAAATTGTGTGCGTATCAAAATAAATAAAACTCCACTAGATTAAAAAGTATGAGGCATTTGGTCAAAAAGCTCTAGTTGATAGCTGAATCAACATCAAGTCCCCCACAACTGTAAAATCACTGGCGTGTGACCATTGATAAGGACTCAGTGCCTATATTTGTGAGCCGAGTAAAATTGCAGTTTTCTAAAGTCATATGTGATGCGATTAAGACAAATCAGTCGGATCTCGGAAATATTGACTTTGAGATATAGCCAAACAAAGGATTTATTTCCTTTTGTTTCCTGTTGTTTTGGAAACACTTTAATTACTCATATCTTTGGAATTGGTTGTTCAATTTAAATAGGGTTTTCTGCAAAATGCAGCTTTGTAAATGTTTTTTACTCTCATATAAGAAACTGAAAATTTATTATTTGCGAGTTCCGACTGATTTTGCTTGATCGCATCACATATGTGGAAGACTAAGACTGTCAATTACATGGATACCATTCCTCTCTATTCACTGATGAGAGGTATGTAGTGCCTGAGATCATTTCTCTGAAGTTCATCAAGGTCTGCAAAAGCCCTTGTGAAAATATTTGATTTCAGATAGCCCTACAAAATGATGTAAGATTAAGATATCTTGAAGGCCATTCCACTTGATGATTCAAAGCAATAATACCTTTGAATTATGCAAGGCGCTCTGTCAACGACTGTGAAGAAAGTGGTAAATTTGTAGGCATATGGACCACCCCCTGACTTTATCAAAATATTGGGGGAATTCATCCTCCGGATTTAGGTCTATGGATATCTACTTAATCAACAGCTGATCCAGGGGTAATATCATTATATAAATCTGTGTATATATTATGTGTGTGTATAAATCTACATAATATGTAAATTTATGTATGTAAGTTAGTATCGAAGCAATTATTTGGCCTATTTGATTTATTTCAAAGCAATTATTTAGCCTATTTGATTTGTTTCAAAGCAATTATTTAGCCTATTTGATTTATTTCATTTATTATCAATGTTAAGTAGTATTAAGAACGCCAACGTGATAGATTTATCCAGATCTTTAAATCATCTTAACCGTTTTTAAAATTTTTCTTGTATAAAATGTTAAATTTGAAATTCATGTCTTGGTCTTGGCTTTGCGAATTTTAATTACGTCAGCACAAGTAAGGGCAAAATAAGGGGAGACACATTGGTCCACGAGATTTCTTGATACTTATCAACACATACCACGGAAAATGCCATGTTGCCTATGGGGATCGACGCTAAGTCAGGTACCGCGTGAGCAAACTAAATAAATATCGCAAACAGCGCGAGCGTACACAAAAGAAACTTCGCACGTAAGATAAGCGATGTTGCCAGGTCTGAACGCTGTACCGCGGCGCGGCGTCAGCTGAATTCGAATACGCTTAGAGGACACAGGCATGGAAAATTCCAATCTGTGTATTTATTAAAAAGTATCAACACAAAGAGATGTATTCTGTCACTTAAAACTGAAGAATACAACTAATTCTTAAACACTTGAGAATGTTCCTGCAATCTTATTGGTTCTTACCCGTGTGATATGACACGATATCACACGGGTCAGCGCGTGTGCATCGACGCGATACGCGAACTCGCTTTTTGAACCAATGGGAGACGCACTGCAACAACGGGCCTGATCGATTTTAAGCCCTAGGTAATTCCTTGTAAAATGTAGAATTTAATTTGATTAAAATTTGTAATACTTCAATTATATTTTTAATATTTTGAATTGAAGTGTTTGGGTATGAACGTTTGGACAGTATTTATTGTGGGACATTAGAGTATATCAGACATATCGAATTGCATTCTGAATACGAAGAATGTCCTGATGATATCAAATAATTTTGATTTTTTGAAATTCGCAATGTAATACACATTTTATGGGAAATCATTAAAAATTGGTATTTTTGATATTTAACAGTACTCGAAATAAATTTTATAAATCTGATGATTTATACTTGAAGTGTATGTAGGTGGGATGATAAGCCGACGATCAATTGAAAATTTTGACCTTTCGTATTGAAGATATGGATTTTTTTCCCAAAACATCAAAAAAAATTAGGTATTTTTGGGAAAAAAATCCATATCTTCAATATGAAAGGTAAACATTTTCAATTGATCGTCGGCTTTTCCTCCCAGCTACATACACTTTAAGAATATATCATTGGATTCATAAAATTTACTTCGAGGACTGTTATATATCAAAAATGTGAAAAATATCAAAATTTAATAATTTGTCATAACATTTGTATTATATCGTGAATTTCAAAAATGAAAATTATTTGATATCAGAAAGACATTCTGCGTATTCAGAATGCAATTCGATATGTCTGATGTGCTCTCATGTCCCACAAAAAATACTGTCGAAACGCTCAAAACGCTCATTCCAGATCCCTTAAGAATGAATTTAGCGTAAAACAACTCGGCTCCGCCTCGTTGTTTTACTTAAAATAATGATGTCGCCCGTGTAATATGAGACGATAGATGCACGACAGCGGCTAAAAACAGTACCTTTATTCTCTAATTTTTGCTTCTATTTCTTATCTTCTTGTTTTAAAAATCATTATTTCGCCCTTTCTCAAGTCTAAAAAGTCACATGGCTCAAAACATCTTAAGTAAATCATGTGACCAAAGAAAATTCAATAGAAATGATCCATTTGAGAGTTTTCGAAATGCCGTACAGCAGCATTTGCTCTGCTCTCAAATGGATCGTTTTTACAGAATTTTCTTTGCTCACATGATTTACTTTGACAGAATAATTGTAGATGTTAAACTAACATTTTAGTGACGTTTCACCAATACACTAGTGCCAACTCATCACATCTGTTTCCTTTTATACACGACAGGAACCGTCGGAGAGGGCGTGATGAGTTGGTCATAGATATTATTGAGTGAATAGGGGCCCTGGATCTTATTCAGAGTGTCTTTTCCTTTTAAACGCATCTAGTCCACACTAACGGGAAAGGTTTGGGTTCAATACGTGAGATCATCAGGCTAATTGTAATGGGTTTTATTTGTTCCCCATGTGCATGATTTTTGCTGTGAAGGGGAAATAGCGGAAACTTTCGGTTTGGCCTATTATTTGTCATAACTCTATAACTGCAATACATATGGAAATATAAATGTGACCAGTGGCTTCCTTGACTCATTTCCTGTAAGTTAAATGCATTACCCTGCAGAAATAAACTGTAAGCAAAAGTACCAAAGCTGGAAATATATGTCATAAAGTTCCAACACACCTTAAGCCTATAAATTAATACTGTAGCAATTTGCACAAAATAAGTAACATTGAAATTATTCTACTAGGTGCTAGATCTGAATTTCGAAACAAACCAATCAACCAAAAGAAAAACAACTATGTGACTTCTTTCAATTTTCAAGGTTTAGTAAAATGCCATTTTAGCACTTCAAGATGGTTGTGGGTGGCTACACCATTGCCAAGTTCAATCTGAGTATTAAGTAGCAATATTAAGGCGTAGGAAGAATATGAAAGTCATCGTGGAATATTTTAAACCCCTCTAATAGGTTTCATATCGATTCTTATTCGTATCTTTCAGATACCTTTTAACGAATATAAACTGGTAAACAATATGAACAAAAATTTATTGTACGTAAGGAAAGGAGTTTTATAAGTAACGTTTTGATATGATCGTTTTCAAATTCAAAGGCCAAACTAATTTGCACAATAATAAGTCATGACTCGTATGTCCTTAAATCGACCGAAACAATTAACTTTATTCAAAATATCGGCAGTTGTGTTTCACATTATGTGAGTATCAGCTTTTTACTAGTTTATAGCTCTAGGAAGTAAATATCAATTTGCGTCTTAATTCAAAATGGTTGAATCTTACACAAAACGTTCTCGTAATCTACCTGCAAAAATTGTTTTGTCAATAACTGATTAAAATCAGTGTATCTACTGTCCAAATCCGTTCAAGTGCTGTTGGCTATTTACAATCGTAGTACACAGACATGATCTGAAGTCTGCGATCGTGATTTCTACGAAAACAGCAATGGCCTAGATAAAAACAAAAGGCGTTATATATATAAGGCGTACGGTATTCATATGTAAGTGAGTCCATTTATTTAGTTTAATTATTAAGGTATCCCTTAAGATGTCACGTCCTCCAAGATTCCGATTAAATAATTTATTTCTTAAAAAGTAATCATTGCAACCTAAAAAAGATTAGAATGAAAGCCATTTTGTAGGGGATAGTGTATCATTATAGCAGGACTGATAGCAATTTCAACATTTATGTTGTGATATATGTTCCAAATTTATAGTTACTTTACGCCCACGCACCTTTAATACATAAATGTTTCTATTTGACACATTCCATTTGACATGTTCCAACCGATTGCCAGGACAATGAATGTGTTTAAAAGCGTTTCTATTTGATGAAATATGGATAATACAGACAATTTTAATGTCCTTTACACCCATGGAGTTCGCTCGCGGCAATTCCGATATATTTAAAGTATAATTTTTTAAAACGAAAGATCTTTCCCCATTATTTTCTTACACTTTACTGAAACCAAATAAACAATTATAAACGCTAATGGAAGGACAAATTTTAAACTAGAACTAAAATTGTCGAATTAATCGTTAAATATTGAGTAGTGCATGATATCGCGTTGTTATACGAAGTTGAATTTTTGGCATTATTTTGTACTAGTTTTATAAAGAAGAAAATTGATTATATTGGTTATATTGGTTATATTGTTGTGTTTCTATGATGGAAAAAAAAGTACCTGAGAATGAGACACGTAGGACACCCCTGCCTGGTGATAGCTCTGAAAAGAGCCGTTCACTGAAGACTGCCTTTTGTCAACAGAGAACAAGCAGATCTCGCCTATCTGCTATATTTGGAGGTTAGGTGGCTCTGAAGAGAGCCGTTTACTGAAGACTGCCCCTTATTCACTGAGCCGTCAGAACTGAGCCACCAAACTTTTAAATTTAGCAGATAGGCGAGGTCTGCTTGCTTTCTGTTGACAAGGGGCAGTCTTAAATGAACGGCTCTGTATTTGTCTACTCCGGCGCACCTGTTATGCTGGTTTCAGAGTTCATACCGCTGCCGCAAAACCGAATTCAGCCCAGGTTTTTAGTTGGTTTTGTGATTGTAAAGAAAATATCAACCCCCTAAAACCAACTTCCAAAAAGGAAAAAACAATGTTAGATTCAACTGTTAATACCGTAGTTCTACGGTATTAACAGTTGAATCTAACATTCAAATAAACTTGTTTAATGATGCCCCTTCTACTTCTAGTGGCTTTCACGGCAGAGTGGTTTTGATTAGATAATCCTCGAAGACGGCAGAGCAAATGCTGCTTTACGGCATTTCGCAAACTCTCAAATGGATTGTTTTTACAGAATTTTCTTTGCTCACATGATTTACTTTGACAGAATAATTGTAGATGTTAAACTAACATTTTAGTGACGTTTCACCAATAGACTAGTGCCAACTCATCACATCTGTTTCCTTTTATACACGACAGGAACCGTCGGAGAGGGCGTGATGAGTTGGTCATAGATATTATTGAGTGAATAGGGGCCCTGGATCAGAGTGTCTTTTCCTTTTAAGGTGGTACGAAAGGCAAAATCAAGTTGCTCTGATTGAGATTAAAATAGACTTGTTGCAGAGAGATATGCAAAATAATCTTAATTCTAAAATTGAGCCAAATCGGACAAACGGTTTTTGAGATATTGCTGTTGAAAGATTCTTTGTATTCTATTGTTTTTGCCAATACATTGATGAAGTTAATGAAGAAAATTGGCAAAATGTGCTCATTAATATTAATTTTTGCCAATATTTTCCCAATATTTTATGAATAAACCTTCATACTACTTTTACCTTTAAGAATGTTGACCTGAAACTTTGCCAATGCGTCTCTATGACCTAAACCTTTAACATGTGATTTTCCCGCAAATCTAATTTGCATATTTGCATAATTAATTAGCCTTAAGTATAATGCTAATTAATTATGAAAATATGCAAATTAGATGGGCGGGAAAATCACATGGTAATGTTTTAGGCCATAGAAACACATTGGCAAAGTTTCATGTCAAAATCATATAAAATAAAAGTAGTATGAAGGTTTATTCATAAGATATTGGTATAATATTGGCAAACATTAATATTCATGAGCACATTTTGCCAATTTTCCTCATTAACTTCATCAATATATTGGCAAAAACAATAGAATACAAAGAAACTAAAAACATGCATATCTTGACAACCGTATGTCCGATTTCCTTCAAACAAAAACTATTTTGCTCAATGTATTTAGCTTAACTTATTCAATCTATTCAAATGGTTCTAAATTCAGTTTCTGTTTTCCAGAAACATCGTTTCGAACCCCTTAAGGGTAGACGAGGTATTGTTGGTCGAAGCAACCTAAAAATCGATTTTCATTATCTAGATCAATATATTATTGAAAAATAACACCTTGATGTTTTGCAAAAGTTCATTCTGCAAATCATATAGTTTGCAAACTTGCTTAACGTATTGTTGTTAATGAGTTATGTACGTTTTACAAAAGTGTTGTTGTTTCAGCCCTCTTTACAACGTAACTCAAGAACCGCAGCACATATAAAAGTATATCTGTGATATTTTAATTCTTCTACACACTCGCTATGAATTGAGCAATACAGTTTTTGCCAAAGCTCACTACCATTCGTAAGATGCTGTGAACTACCAAATCACAACAGTTTAAAATAATTAATAACCTTTTAAAAACGCATCTAGTCCACACTAACGGAAAAGGTTTGGGTTCAGTATAGGATCTCACGTATATGGTCGAATCCAACCAAAAGTGTCCACGGGCCAAAAATAAAAGTCCGAAATAAAAATGTCTCCACCATTTTTTCCTTTTGCCCATTGATTGATGACATATTGGCCTTATAGGAACCAAAAGTGCCATTACTAATCTTGAAAAATAAATCCAGGACGTATGATAGTAAATGTGATATCAAAACCCAATGTTACCTACGAATACCACTAGGATACTTTCACTATCGCAATACTAATCAACCTAAAACAAATGGAATATTCCCATTAACGCTTTTTTCGTGCAATGTAGACCACAGGGTGTCAGGAAAATGCTAGCTCAACCAGAAAATATTTGTTTTTATTTTTATAACGCGATCAATATGATCTTAGTCAATTTATGCTAGTTTATTTTTGAAAATGAAGTTTAGGTCAGTTTCTGTATTTTATTTATCAAATGAGTATGAATCAATTTGCACATTGTATAAGAACGAGTATGATATATGGTTTCAAGAATATCAGGAATTATACGCATACACCTAACGCTTTATACAATGAAAAGGTGAAGAAACCCGGGTATTCGTAGGTAACATGAGCGATTTAACAATATCTATATTGAGTTTATAGGTTTAAATTTTGCTATTATGGTAATGAATTAATAAAATGGTAGTTTTAGATCTCTTTCAGATGGTACGTCCAAATGAATAAATGCTATTACCTTAGATCAAAAAGTTTTTGATACTTTTAGCAAGAGTTTGACCACTGCATTTTGATATACAAGTAGTTAATCAGCAATTTGACATAATAAATAATTGTTGAATGAATCCGTATATGGGTAATAATAGTGTCCTGGGGTACCGCTTAAAGTTTTGACAATTAATTTCCATTGGTAGGGACACTTCATTACACATGTCATGTATTATGCTGTATTCGTAAGTAACATTTCAGTATTTGTAGGTAAGAATTAGACTTTTGGTGGATATCGCAATCAAAACTTCATTTTATAAAGCACTTTGAATGTATTATTTTTCTTTAAGTGCGTTTATTGATACTTTAGACCCTATCATGTATTAATAATGTCGGTTCACTGCGGTTGAAAGAGGATTGAAGTAAGAAACAAAGGCACTGAAGTGACTTTAATTTGCTTAATTGCACACAAATCGCTTAAAACCGTTATTGCAGACTTGTGAAGTCCATCTTGGAGTCAGTTACGTCTTGTGGCCTGTCGTTTGAGGGCAACTACAATTAGCTTTATACCAGGGTCCATCAATGTGTTGTCTAGATCATGAGACAATGAGAACAGTCGTTTTTCCATGGTATTCGTAGGTAACCTTAGCGAAAACGTCAAAAGTTACCTTCGAATAAATCAATTTGGACACAAATTACTCAGACACCAGAAGGTCGGTAAACATTTAAAATGAAGCACACATGACAGTTGACAAATCCAAGTATTTATCCCCTTCTAATCTTCTTTGAATCTGATTTTTCTTTCAAATGAGCAGACCGTCGTCTATTTCAGTACATATCTTTCACCAATTAAGCCGTATTCAGTTGTGCATGGTGGGCATGTATGTGAATTCGCAACTTTCATTGACATATGATTTGATAGCAAACATACAGGCCTTCGTTATGTACCAATATGGGCATTGGCATGAATGGCGGTGTTTCACAATACTGTCATGATATCAAAGTGTATTCGTAGGTAACATTCGGTTACCGAAATTTACCTACGAATACTTGCTTTTATTGTTGACATCTCAGAAATATTTAAACGCAGGTTATTGAAACTTGGTAGAAATTAAGAGTGTATTACCCTGCACCTATTGCTTAACTATTGTTTACTATTCTCTCACTTTGTGGAAATGGCACAGCTTTTAACATGTATTCGGAGGTAATGCATATTTTTACCAAACCTACCTTTGTGCCATTTAGAATTTCTGGCAGCTAAACACAATAATAAAGATGTCCGAATGCAATGCATTTCAGTATTGGACATATCAAAGCTTGTATCAATTGCGCATTTATTAGTGATTTCCATTTTTAAAGATATATCTAGTGCTATGAAAAATTGTATTCGTAGGTAATGTAAGAAAATACCACTCAAAAATTATCACAAAAAATTCATAATTATGTACAAATATGTGAAAAATTGAACAGGCAATCTTTGAATACACACCTTTCAGGAAATCAATTTAGATTCAATCCAATGACTTCTTTTCATAACTGATTTAGATGTTTTTAAAAATACTTTAAGAAATATTTTGAAAAAATGGGTAAAAATAGCATGTTTTGGGGTCTCTGTGTCTAAGTTTTTCACAGAAAGGGGTCTTATTATATATGGCGCGAAGCGTATGATCAAGGCGAATAAACACAATACAAAAACGAATGCCAATTGATTAATACTTTTAAGTTATGGCCCTGAACATGCCGTGTACACTTTTCGTTGGATTCGACCATATACGTGAGATCCCAAGGCTTATTGTAATGGGTTTTATTTGTTCCCCATGTGCATGATTTTTCCTGTGAAGGGGAAATAGCGAAAACTTCCGTTTCGGCCTATTATTTGTCATAACTCAATAACTGCAACATATATGGAAATAAACTGTAGCCTACTATTTAAGCAAAATTACCAAAACTGAAAAGATAAGTCATGAAGGTTCAACACACCTTAAGCCTATAATCTAATATTGTAGCAATTTGCACAAAATAAGTAACATTGAAAATATTCTACTAAGTGCTAGATCTGAATTTCGAAACAAACCAATCAACTGTAAGAAAAACAACCATGTGACTTCCTTCGAGTTTCAAGGTTTAGTAAATGCCATTTTAGCACTTCAAGATGGTTGTGGGTGGCTACACCATTGCCAAGTTCAATCTGAGTATTAAGTAGCAATATTAAGGCGTAGGAAGAATATGAAAGTCATCGTGGAATATTTTAAACCCCTCTAATAGGTTTCATATCGATTCTTATTCGTATCTTTCAGATACCTTTTAACGAATATAAATTGGTAAACAATATGAACAAAAATTTATTGTACGTAAGGAAAGGAGTTTTATAAGTAACGTTTTGATATGATCGTTTTCAAAGGCCAAACTAATTTGCACAATAAGTCATGGCGCATATGTCCTTAAATCGAACGAAACAATTAATTGTACACAAATTATCGACTCACATATTGTGAGTATCAGCTTTCATGATGCAGTCATGTCTACAGTAGAATTCATCTCGACCTTTGCAGGACTTAACCCCATTAAAAGCTATTAAACCAAGATAACACTCATTGAAACAGCTCAACTGATTAAATCGGATCTTCTCTGGTTGTGCACAAGTGACTGTTTTCATGTGCGATATCGCAATAAAGCTGGTATTCATAGCTTCAGTTGGGTAACCGATTATAAAGGAAACGAAAGGAAACAATGTTATGTGTGGCTTTGTTCACGAAATCAGACAATGGCGTGCTTTTTGTAAACCAGCATTCTTGAAAATGAGCAACATAATGATTTTTGACTTAACACGGTTTGGAAATAATTTCTTCATATTTTTGGTGTTATCTGTCGTTTACATGTCCTTCCTAAAACACAAAAGTACGACCCTCTCCAAACTCCTAAATTTAGCTAAAAATTTAGGACATGTTACAAAACTATATTGTCTAGAATTTTAGAAGAGTACTTTTAATATTGGCCGGTTATTTTTCACACAGCGACGTTACCTAGGCAATGTACTATTACCTATAACATTAACTAAAACACCAAAGTACGAATATTTCCAAACATCTAAATTAGCTAATAATTTAGGACATGTTAAAAAACTATATTTTCTAGAACTTCAGAAGAGTACTTTTAATATTGGCCGGTTATTTTTCACACAGCGACGTTAACTAGTCATATCCCCATACTGTTAACGTAGGGCTATTTGTAGAGGTCACTCGTCAATGGGAAAGAGCACTGTGTATTGTGTATAGGAAAACGGACAGTAACTGCAGTATGTTTACTAGTTTATAGCTCTAGGAAGTAAATGTCAATTTGCGTCTTAATTCAAAATGGTTGAATCTTACACAAAACGTTTTTGTCATTGCAAAGCGATATGGAGAAAACCCAGCATTATTATATTACAATAGATACAATAGAGTCCCTGATCATCACTGATTTCTGCCTTTGGTGAATAATAGCCTATTATTAGAATGTTTGAATCTCGCGCGTATAGGCATATACAACAGGAAATGAGAAGAAAATTGAAATTTAGCAAAACAAATGTTCTACATGTAGCCCCTGACACACGGCCACAACACGTTCCGAGAATTCTATAAATATACTCAGGTCAAGGAGTTTATGTAGATCGATGTTTAGAGCACGCAACTATTACCGGTATAAAATATTCAAAAGTTAAAAAAAATCGAAAAATAAAAATAAAACTGATTATTACTGAAAACAAAATACTCTTTAATTTCATATTCAAAATTTTCAAAAGTACTCAAATTGCTTTTTCAAAATCTGGAAAAAATGTAGGCCTAATAATTTAAGTAATAATTGCTAAATCGCCCACCCCCCGATCCGAATAGGAAAAAAGTTGACAGTATTCTCCAATTAAATATACAAACCAAAAAAAAGGAACATTTTTTGTATGAATTTGACCAGTTCTATATGATTCAAAAACACAAGCTGGGAAAATGTAAAAGAGAAGAAGAAGAAAAAAAAAATCATTTGAGAAGGCTTGGGTGGGGTTCGAACCCGGGATATACGTGTGATATGAAAAAAATACGTTAATGCGCGCTAACCGCAGCCAAAGATAACTAATTGAGGTAAAATGACAAACTTAATGAAAAAGAAGTCGAACGTTTATAAACAGAAATCAAACTTTATCCATATTTAAGCAAACAAAATACAAAACAAAGGCAATTCAAAATCTGCATTTTTTAATGGGGGGGTAAGGAAAAACACGCCGCCGCGAGGCGTTCAGAAATACATTTGTTATTGAAACAATGCGCCAAGTTCATGCACGATATATCATGTTCGACTGCCTTAGAATATTTCAACTTTTATATATTTTCCTAAAATGAGGTAATACAAATATTTGTGTGGAAATACACGAATATTATGCTCATATTTAAGCTTTTTAAGGAACTATAAGGAGTTGCACTTCCGGTCCGTTGGAAGTGATTTGCCTCCATGTGATTTGAAACGACATCAGAGGGTGTCTGACTTGATTTAAATTAATTTGTCTGGTGTGATTTTCTATTTTTTAAAAGCAAGTTTCTTGGGGGGGGGGGGGGAATGACTTTAACTCAAGAGACAATTTGGTTAGTGTCTATTTTCTGTGGTTCTTCAAAATTTATTAATCATCACAGCAACATACGGAGGGAATTTAACTTCAATAGGCCTATATCAACAAGGGAACAAAGGCCTATATCAACATAATGACTATTGGACCCCTATCTACATGTGGGTCGCTCATTAGAGATAAATAACACTTGGCTTTTTCCAAAATGATTTTCTAATGTAATCTACCTGCAAAAAATGTTTTGTCAATAACTGATTGAAATGAGTCCATCTACTGTCCAAATCCGTCCAAGTGCTGTTGGCTATTTACAAGTGTAGTAACACAGACATGATCTGAAGTCTGCGATCTGATTTCTACGAAAACAGCAATGGCCTAGATAAAAACAAAAGGCGTTATATATATAAGTGAGTCCATATATTTATTTTAATTATTAAGGAATATGTCCCTTAAGAAGGTGCGTCCTCCAAGATTCCGTTTAAATAATTTATTTCTTAAAAAGTAATCATTGCAACCTAAAAAAGTTAGAATGAAAGCCATTTTGTAGGGGATAATAATTTAATGTATCATTATAGCAGGACTGATAGCAATTTCAACATTTATGTTGTGACATATGTTCCAAATTTATAGTTACTTTGCGCCCACGCACAGTTTTTTAAATAAATGTTTCTGTTTGACACATTCCATTTGACATGTTCCAACCGATTGCCAGGAAAATGAATGTGTTTAAAAAGCGTTTCCATTTGAAATATAGATAATACAGACAATTTTAATGTCCTTAACACCCATGGAGCTCGCTCGCGGCAATTCCGATATATTTAAAGTATTTTTTTAAAAACGAAAAACGCTAATGGAAGGACAACTTTTAAACTAGAACTAAAATTGTCGAATTATTCGTTAAATATTGAGTAGTGCATGGTATCGCGTTGTTATACGAAGTTGAATTTTTGGCATTATTTTGTACTAGTTTTATAAAGAAGAAAAAATTGAATATATGAATACAAAAGCCACCCAAGTCCATACTTTGGCCAAATTGAGTTAAGCATGGGAAAGTGTTGCTATACATAGGCATGTCATATGTATGAAAGAACAACTCAAATTCAATAATTCATCCTCTGTGTCTATTGAGCATGTGAAAAATAGCATGTATGAAAGAATCAACCCAAGTCCATGATTTGAGTCTTGTAGCTGTACACATTGATTGAAATCCAGTATGTATAAAAGTCCACTTGTAACACATTCATTGCTGGAGAGTGACTTTTGAAGAAAAAAAAAGTTTAATCAAGGAAAGTGTGTGGTTTATATTACATGGCAGAATGCTTATCAATATTATACATAACTGTGTGCTTTATTTTGTATTATCTTTCTTACTAGTGGTAATCTCATTCCAACATTATTGTCTTAGTATATTATTCAAAAAACCACCCAAGTCCAGAATTTAAAATGAACCCCACGAAGTCCCTGAAATGCTAATCGTGGTACCTAATACAGTTTAACCCACCCATTTGCACGTACAACTTACCATATTGACCAGGTAAATCTAACTGAAGGAATTAAAATGATACACAGGTTTTTTCTCAAAATCACTTCCCATGGACTTGGGTGGGTTTTGGATTCATGTATTCAATTGATTATATTGGTTATATTGTTGTGTTTCTATGATGGAAAAATAAAAAAGTACCTGAGAATGAGACACGTAGGACACCCTTGCCTGGTGATAGCTCTGAAAAGAGCCGTTCACTGAAGACTGCCTTTTGTCAACAGAGAACAAGCAGATCTCGCCTATCTGTTATATTTGGAGGTTTGGTGGCTCTGAAGAGAGCCGTTTACTGAAGACTGTCCCTTATTCACTGAGCCATCAGAACTGAGCCACCAAACTTTTAAATTTAGCAGATAGGCGAGGTCTGCTTGCTTTCTGTTGACAAGGGGCAGTCTTAAGTGAACGGCTCTGTATTTGTCTACTCCGGCGCACCTGTTATGCTGGTTTCAGAGTTCATACCGCTGCCGCAAAAACGAATTCAGCTCAGGTTTTTAGTTGGTTTTGTGATTTAAAAAAAAAATCAACCCCTAAAACCAACCTCCAAAAGGAAAAACAACCCTCTATCCCCCAAATAATAATTGGCTTGGTAAACACAAAAATTCACCCTTATTTTGGGCTAAATATTTTTAGGGATTCGTGTGCAATTATATAGTGCAGGTATACAGGACCAAACTGAATTTCTGTCTTTGCTTGCTATACTTGGACTCCCCCAAAAAGACCACAATGATTCAGATAATGACAAAATATGAATAGTAAAAATCTTATGTTGTGTGATCAGAACTACAACACTACACAACAGTATTACAACATGCAACATTGCTGAAAAAAAGAATAATTTCGCAAACTGTAAAAGAATTGAACATTGATCCAATAACTGTCGATTTCACACGACGTACTGGATAGAAATGTAATTTTCTGAAATAAGTAAGATTGGTTTAATAAATGGGATGGCAGGTGTTACTTGTGGTGACAAGATGCGCCTAAACCAGTTCTTACCAGGGCGGAAAGACGGCAATCCATTGGAATGTAGAGACGAAGCAACTTTATAATGGTCTCTAAATGGTGTAATTAGTTTCTGCAAGGTCTCGGGAAAATGGTGGTGCTGGTACGATTCATGGATGTGTAGGGTAAAAGATGGCATAGCGTCGTAGGGGCACGGGGGGCACTTCCCCAATCGATTGCAAAATTTAGAAAATCAAATAGGAAAATTGTCAAAAACGGCTTGTGCCCCCCCATAAGACCCGGTGCCCCCAATCATGGTCGGTGCCCCCCCCCCCCAATCGGATGACCCACGCTACGCCACTGAAAGATATCTCTTTATCTCTGCATCCAAACGGATTCCCGTCTTTCTTCCATTGTAAGCACCGGATAGGCACATGATGCCACCGATGCCAAGTGACACCTTCATCCCATTTATTAGCCTAATCTTACTTATGTAATGCAAAGAACATTTCCATGCAGTATGTCATGTGAAATCGTCAGATTATTGGTACAATGTTCAACTACAGTTTGCAAAATTGTTCTTTTTCAGCAATGTTGCAATAGAGGTTATCCACTCTACTCATGCATGACTTTTAACAAAAGGCGCTGGTTCCCGTAGTATTCCTCATTCAAACCAATTCAATGCATGACCTCGGAATTACCTGCATGACTTTGGCGGACTATTTTGAAACAGTTATGGTTGCACATGCAGGTACTTCTTTTGAAAGTCCTAAACAAGGTATAGTAGTCGCTGATAGGATATGCAGCTTATAAAACACGAATAATCTCTATACTTGTGTGTACAAATGCAACCTTAGATGAATAAAGCAAAAATAGCAACAAAGAAACAAATATTCAGTACTAAAAGCTGAGAGCTATTGAAACACTGCAATATCATCGTAAATACAAGAATAGAATATTTATATATTTTTGGTCGTTATACCTTCCCGTTAAGTTTAGTAGTATTAAGAACACCACCGTGATAGATTTACCTAAATCTTTAAAATCGCCCCAGCCTTAATGTTTCTATTATTCTTGTATACATTTGATATTGATCGTGGATTAAGAAATTTGATAGTCAAATGTCTTTATCTCGACTTCACGAACTTGGGTCACGCTGCCACATATGTGATGCGATCAAGCAAAATCAGTCGGAACTCGGAAATATTGATTTTGAGATATAGCCAAACAAAGGCAATATTTCCTTTTGTTTCCTCTTGTTTTGGAAAGTCTTCAATTGCTCATATCTTTGGAACTGGTTGTTCAATTTCAGTGAAGTTTTCTGCAAAATGCAGCTTTGCAAATGCTATTTACTATCCTATAAGAAACTGAAAATTTAATATTTCCGAGTTCCGACTGATTTTGCTTGATCGCATCAAATATGTATTTCACAAAACAAGTGATAGATTGTTACATTTTCATATAGGTCAACATTTAGGGCACACGGAATTTTGCTATTAAATCGAACACAATTTTCCCGAGCCATCTGATTGAAATAAACTTTTTAAGGTTTTCATTATTTGCATTATTTTTGAAACTTCACTTTAAAATTCGTGGTAAGTAAGCTGTAGTATCAATAGGCATAAAGGATAATTGTACAAGAAGCAATTCCATTAAATTAAGGCCCTCGTCACGATCGAAACATTTATTTTGATGGGGTTAAATGTAAAATAAAATTATACTTTGGTCACACCTTTTGAAAACTGTCAATGCGTGAAATACGTGCGGTTGCATTATCAATTGCAATTTCAGCCTCATTTCAAAAATGGTGATTCTCACCTTTTTTTATACTAATTTCTTACCAAGATTATAATAAACATTTCTATTAAATTCTGCTTAAAAATGCATTGAAATATTTTAAGGACAAACTTGAAATACGCTTTCCATTAAAATTCACTTAATCATGGAACGTCATGATCTGTTTTTAAATTATTACTAAGATGCTTGACACACTGAATTATACCAAAGAAACGACTTATTTCCATTGAAAGCAAAGAAGTCATTTCACAAAATATATATAAAAAACGATGCACGATATATCTCATATAAACTACAAAATCGTGCCTTGACTTTAATTAATCCGTAAAGAAATAAGCCAAAAGAATTGACGATTCATGAAAACTGAAGCATTAAAGAACAATTTCTGAACCATGAATGACAAAGAGAGCGTAGAATTTTCTTACTGTGTATAAAGAAAACATCGTCGCGTACCCTGTGGCACAACTTACACATTCATATTTATCAGTCATCTTGTACATTATATTGCAGTCAATATCTCAAATATTCAAAATCCAAAAAAAAAAAAAATGCAGTCATGTCATATTATTCCCATTAAGCTAGCGTTGCCTAGGTCATAAAACGGGACTCACTTAAACATGATTTCTGCTACATTTTCTCGAAGGAATGTTTGGATTGGCAGATACGTCAACCTTGACCATTTTACACATATTTGTTTTTCCTCTGTAGTAAAAAACAATAGCGGGCTGCGACGATATTGGGAAACAAACAAACATTGATTTATAATACACGTCACATTATCCATTGCGCCTTTCAACGGGTGTTCATGATAACCTTGATCATCAAATTTTCATTACAGCCTCCATAAATGTATACTGCGCGCAAAAAGATTTCGTGTACTTAAAACAAAAGAAATATCTTAAAGACGTTACATTATTAAGTAATCAATAGATGTATAATTTTGTTCTGCGTATTTTGACACCCCAATTCGGCACGACGTGACTTAAGTCCTTCAGGCTATACCAATTCGAATGGGAAAAGGGAGCATTTCAAAAGTGACACATTTGTGATATTACTTCTTACAGGCCGATTCTCAAATCGGCGTAGTAAATAATATACACTAGAACACCTGGAGCAGATTTACATACCTACCTGTTGAAACTCACACCTCCACTTTATTCATAGGACTCTGCAAAACAAGTTGACATTGCCCTTGCTTGTATATTACAGTAATAACACGATGCGCCCAATTGAACCAATTGAACCAACGGTGGCCAAACCTTGTACGAGCCTTGTGCTCTTTTTTGGTCATCCCTCCATTGTCATATAAGCGTATGTTTTGATTTATATGATTTTTGGTAAATAAAACTGAAACTGAAACTGAAACCAACAATCAACACTGAAACTTTTTGTCTCATAAGAATCTAATGATCTTGCCAAATGAAAAACAAACAAACAAACAATAAGAATTAGCCATTCTTACAATTAGATTAAACAGTACTAATTGCCTATTACACGGTTTCAATAGTATGCTGGCTAATTTTGTACAACAAAATATACCTGATGAACCAACCAAAGATGTCCTAAATAAATTATTATTACAACGCACTGAACCAACTACTTTAGTACCTTAATATGGCAGTACGTCCTGAGGCCGGGCGTATGAATTTTGGTAGTATTTCAGCAAAAAATGTCATATAATGAGAGAATACATACCTTCTCCATCAATCCTGGCTATCTAACGTGGTATTTTCAGTGATTAGTTAATAATACATTTAAGCTTTATAGCGATTTATTTGTACTTGGAATTCTGATTGCCCCTTTCGACGCCAACCAATTGAAATGGTGCGTGTATCTCCAAGGCGTATTCCATAATTCATGTGCGCCATCTAGCATACACATAAACCTCCAATGAAGTTTTGTTTTTGGCATTTAGAACCTCAAGATCGTTCCTGGTAATTACAATTCTTCGGTTAAACGATGAATGCCCCTACTAATTGTTTTAAATCATAAACCCATCCATGAGCCATGTAATCATTATAGTGTTTAAGGCTATTAAATAGCTTCCAATGCGGTTATATGCTTAGAGAATGCACTTCAGTATAACGCTATATATTTAGGAGCAGGCAAACCTTAATAAGTTTATGCTTCCGATACCAAATCAAGTTTTTTTAAAGAAGTGTATCTGTTTTCCGAAGTATCATGTCATTATGCAGATTAATTCAAATTATGACATCCCATCGCGCATATCACAGAGAAATTCCATGGGAAAGATAAGAACCAGTTATATGGACTTTGCAATGGGATTTTACGGCTTCCCAAGTAAGATCATCAAGCTTCTCCAATCACTATAGAGTATATCGAACAGTGTTGTGCGTGTGGATGGTGACATAATTGACTCGTTCTCCACAACAGTGAGAGTGCGGCAAGGTTGTGTGATATATCACCACAACCCTTCAACATACTTTTTGAACTTGGTATGCTCTTCGCAACCCATGACACCGACATAGGAATAATGATCCAGGCACATCTGATCTCAAACCTCCGCTTCGCCGACGACATTGTCTTGCTGGCTGACTCTGCTAGTAGCCTACAGACTGCAGAGACCGTACATTGGCTGTGTTCGTGATTTTTACACAGCAAATAATTGTGTGTGTTTTTTCCAAAACTAGTTTTAACTACTTTTTAAAAACTTCTTAAAAGATAAGTTCAGCAATTGAACTAAAAATATTCATACTTTAATACTTAAAATGGTCACAAAAGATCGGTTTGTTATCTTTATTCCTGCAAAGTTAAACATTCAGGCAGGGAATTTTTGTTTCTTCTATTCGAAAGGAATATATGTCAATGTCTTTTAACCCATCTGAAAATGTTCAAAAAAGCAATGTGAAAATGCATTCTTTTAATTGACGATCATCATTGCTTCCACGTCTTGTCATTTTGACCTAAAATTCGCGTTTAGTTTATTTTGCGGTTGAAGTTGATCATGTTGATGTATTTCTGTTAATCGTAAGTAGGGGTGAGGCTCACCATGTCATGAATAATCTATAATGATCAAGTTCATTACTATTTAGTTTTCTAATAGTATGAGTTTTCGTCCTAGTAGCATGAACCAAGTTGACGATACATTGCCCTCCAGGTTTAGTATCATTTCCATGTTCGGAGAAGTACCGTTCTGTTTTATTTGCCGAATTGCTAGTGTTAGCATAATCAACACTGAAATGGATAGGTAGTGTAACCCAACGGCGTTTCAGTTGGGAATCGTGCGCCAGGGTATGTACATACATGAGTAAATAACTTGTTAGAGTTTTACATTAGCAAGTTTGGTTACTACGCATCTAGTCCACACTAACGGGAAAGGTTTGGGTTCAGTATAGGATCTCACGTATACGTGAGATCCTAAGGCTTATTGTAATGGGTTTTATTTGTTCCCCATGTGCATGATTTTTCCTGTGAAGGGGAAATAGCGAAAACTTCCGTTTCGGCCTATTATTTGTCATAACTCAATAACTGCAACATATATGGAAATAAACTGTAGCCTACTATTTAAGCAAAATTACCAAAACTGGAAAGATAAGTCACGAAGGTTCAACACACCTTAAGCCTATAATCTAATATTGTAGCAATTTGCACAAAATAAGTAACATTGAAAATATTCTACTAAGTGCTAGATCTGAATTTCGAAACAAACCAATCAACTGTAAGAAAAACAACCATGTGACTTCCTTCGAGTTTCAAGGTTTAGTAAATGCCATTTTAGCACTTCAAGATGGTTGTGGGTGGCTACACCATTGCCAAGTTCAATCTGAGTATTAAGTAGCAATATTAAGGCGTAGGAAGAATATGAAAGTCATCGTGGAATATTTTAAACCCCTCTAATAGGTTTCATATCGATTCTTATTCGTATCTTTCAGATACCTTTTAACGAATATAAACTGGTAAACAATATGAACAAAAATTTATTGTACGTAAGGAAAGGAGTTTTATAAGTAACGTTTTGATATGATCGTTTTCAAATTCAAAGGCCAAACTAATTTGCACAATAATAAGTCATGGCTCGTATGTCCTTAAATCGAACGAAACAATTAACTTTATTCAAAATATCGGCAGTTGTGTTTCACATTATGTGAGTATCAGCTTTTTTACTAGTTTATAGCTCTAGGAAGTAAATATCAATTTGCGTCTTAATCAAAATGGTTGAATCTTACACAAAACGTTCTCGTAATCTACCTGCAAAAAATGTTTTGTCAATAACTGATTGAAATGAGTCTATCTACTGTCCAAATCCGTCCAAGTGCTGTTGGCTATTTACAAGTGTAGTAACACAGACATGATCTGAAGTCTGCGATCTGATTTCTACGAAAACAGCAGTGGCCTAGATATAAACAAAAGGCGTTATATATATAAGGCGTAATACCGTATTCATATGTAAGTAAGTCCATTTATTTAGTTTAATTATTAAGGTATCCTTTAAGATGTCACGTCCTCAAATATTCCGATTAAATAATTTACTGTAAAGTGTGCTGAGGCTTGTGGATCAACGTCTAGGCGTTGTGCCTGTGCGTAGCGCACTATAAATCACTGCGCTTTTTTTTTTTTTTTTTTCTTAAAAAAAAAGTAATCCTCGCAACCTAAGGTTAGGTTAGAATGAAAGCTATATTGTAGGAGATAATAATTTAATGTATCATTATAGCAGGACTGCTAGCAATTTCAACATTTATGTTGTGACATATGTTCCAAATTGATAGTTACTTTACGCCCACGCACCTTTAATACATAAATGTTTCTATTTGACACATTCCATTTGACATGTTCCAACCGATTTCCAGGAAAATGAATGTGTTTAAAAAGCGTTTCTATTTGAAATATGGATAATACAGACAATTTTAATGTCCTTTACACCCATGGAGTTCGCTCGCGGCAATTCCGATATATTTAAAAGTATAATTTTTTTAAACGAAACATCTTTCCCCATTATTTTCCTACAGTTTACTGAAACCAAATAAACAATTATAAACGTTAATGGAAGGACGTATTTTAAACTAGAACTAAAATTGTCGAATTAATCGTTAAATATTGAGTAGTGCATGATATCGCGTTGTTATAAGAAGTTGATTTTCTGGCATTATTTTGTACTAGTTTTATAAAGAAGAAAATTGATTATATTGGTTATATTGTTGTGTTTCTATGATGGAAAAATAAAAAAAAGTACTTGAGAATGAGACACGTAGGACACCCTTGCCTGGTGATAGCTCTGAAAAGAGCCGTTCACTGAAGACTGCCTTTTGTCAACAGAGAACAAGCAGATCTCGCCTATCTGCTATATTTGGAGGTTTGGTGGCTCTGAAGAGAGCCGTTTACTTAAGGCAGCTGTGTACTCTAGACATTGTTTCTTTCGCAAAATTGAGGGTTTTTTTGATATGTTTGTACTTTTTATAAATACAAGGAATGAAAATCCAGATTTGTAAACTCCAACTGCAATATTTTAAGGATTTTATTTCACTATTCCACTCGTGTTTGAAATTGAAAAGGAAAGAAAATCTTTGTTGAACCAGCAAGGGTACACGCGCGCAACAACGCATCGCGTTGCGTATCGCGCAATTTGTTAACGCACAAATACGCTACGCATACGCGACGCTTATCTGCATGCGCGGCGCATCTTATGGAAACACCACGGAAGCACTGATTTCACAAAAACCTAGTGGTCAAATGGCTCCGTTTTAGCTGATAAAATGTGGGTTTTTTCAAGTTCTTTCCCCGATTTAAATATCAAGTTATGAATGGATTTCGCTCAAACTTCTCAAGGGGCTGTGGATTTACCCGATATTCACGTAATATAAGGTACAAAAACGAATACTGCCGCATTCTCCTGTGAGATTCGATGAAAGTGCAAAATGTGACCACTTTAAACTTCAACGGCCATTATTTCAATGTTCATTTTCTCGGTAAAATGACGATTTAGATACACGATAACTCAATAAATACAGCATCTATAGGTAAGCAAATATGATCATCGTAAAAAGCATGATCGACTCAAGAAACGGTTTTCTCATTTTTTTATATTTTGGTCTATTTTCGATTTTAGGCATCAATTTGTGCAAATAGGCGTTTGTGAATTTTAAAAAGTTCACTTTGATGCCTTATATGGTCAATATCTCAAAAAATAAGGCCAATATCAAAAAAATAAAAAACCGTTTTTGGAATAGAGCCTCAAGATTGAGCTAAAAACAAAATAAAATATTTTGGAAAGAGTGTTTTTTGTTATGATGTACCTAACAAATATTGCCAAAAACTCACTTTTTTGTGATTTTCTTCATAATTGTTGTTTTTTTACCCCAAATCTGTATTTATATTAAGATTTATTGATGTCTTGCCTTCATAAAAATGTATACTTTTATATGTCTTGTGCGAATAATTACAAAGTTATTGCACTTTTACTACATGCATGTCTGAGAGTACACAGCCTCCTGAAGACTGCCCCTTATTCACTGAGCCGTCAGAACTGAGCCACCATACTTTTAAATTTAGCAGATAGGCGAGGTCTGCTTGCTTTCTATTGACAAGGGTAAGTCTTAAGTGAACGGCTCTGTATTTGTCTACTCCGGCGCACCTGTTATGCTGGTTTCAGAGTTCATACCGCTGCCGCAAAAACGAATTCAGCCCAGGTCTTTAAGGGGTTTTGTGATTGAACCATGTAAAGAAAATATCAACCCCCTAAAACCAACCTCCAAAAAGGAAAAAACAACCCTCTATCTCCCAAATAATAATTGGCTTGGTAAACACAAAAATTCACCTTTATTTTGGGCTAAATATTTTTAGGGATTCGTGTGCAATTATATAGTGCAGGTATACAGGACCAAACTGAATTTCTGTCTTTGCTTGCTATACTTGGACTCCCCCAAAAAGACCACAATGATTCAGATAATGACAAAATATGAATAGTAAAAATCTTATGTTGTGTGATCAGAACTACAACACTACACAACAGTATTACAACATGCAACATTGCTGAAAAAAAGAATAATTTCGCAAACTGTAAAAGAATTGAACATTGATCCAATAACTGTCGATTTCACACGACGTACTGGATAGAAATGTAATTTTCTGAAATAAGTAAGATTGGTTTAATAAATGGGATGGCAGGTGTTACTTGTGGTGACAAGATGCGCCTAAACCAGTTCTTACCAGGGCGGAAAGACGGCAATCCATTGGAATGTAGAGACGAAGCAACTTTATAATGGTCTCTAAATGGTGTAATTAGTTTCTGCAAGGTCTCGGGAAAATGGTGGTGCTGGAACGATTCATGGATGTGTAGGGTAAAAGATGGCATAGCGTCGTAGGGGCACGGGGGGGGGGCACTTCCCCCCAATCGATTGCAAAATTTAGAAAATCAAATAGGAAAATTGTCAAAAACGGCTTGTGCCCCCCCATAAGACCCGGTGCCCCAATCATGGTCGGTGCCCCCCCAATCGGATGACCCACGCTACGCCACTGAAAGATATCTCTTTATCTCTGCATCCAAACGGATTCCCGTCTTTCTTCCATTGTAAGCACCGGATAGGCACATGATGCCACCGATGCCAAGTGACACCTTCATCCCATTTATTAGCCTAATCTTACTTATGTAATGCAAAGAACATTTCCATGCAGTATGTCATGTGAAATCGTCAGATTATTGGTACAATGTTCAACTACAGTTTGCAAAATTGTTCTTTTTTCAGCAATGTTGCAATAGAGGTTATCCACTCTACTCATGCATGACTTTTAACAAAAGGCGCTGGTTCCCGTAGTATTCCTCATTCAAACCAATTCAATGCATGACCTCGGAATTACCTGCATGACTTTGGCGGACTATTTTGAAACAGTTATGGTTGCACATGCAGGTACTTCTTTTGAAAGTCCTAAACAAGGTATAGTAGTCGCTGATAGGATATGCAGCTTATAAAACACGAATAATCTCTATACTTGTGTGTACAAATGCAACCTTAGATGAATAAAGCAAAAATAGCAACAAAGAAACAAATATTCAGTACTAAAAGCTGAGAGCTATTGAAACACTGCAATATCATCGTAAATACAAGAATAGAATATTTATATATTTTTGGTCGTTATACCTTCCCGTTAAGTTTAGTAGTATTAAGAACACCACCGTGATAGATTTACCTAAATCTTTAAAATCGCCCCAGCCTTAATGTTTCTATTATTCTTGTATACATTTGATATTGATCGTGGATTAAGAAATTTGATAGTCAAATGTCTTTATCTCGACTTCACGAACTTGGGTCACGCTGCCACATATGTGATGCGATCAAGCAAAATCAGTCGGAACTCGGAAATATTGATTTTGAGATATAGCCAAACAAAGGCAATATTTCCTTTTGTTTCCTCTTGTTTTGGAAAGTCTTCAATTGCTCATATCTTTGGAACTGGTTGTTCAATTTCAGTGAAGTTTTCTGCAAAATGCAGCTTTGCAAATGCTATTTACTATCCTATAAGAAACTGAAAATTTAATATTTCCGAGTTCCGACTGATTTTGCTTGATCGCATCAAATATGTATTTCACAAAACAAGTGATAGATTGTTACATTTTCATATAGGTCAACATTTAGGGCACACGGAATTTTGCTACTAAATCGAACACAATTTTCCCGAGCCATCTGATTGAAATAAACTTTTTAAGGTTTTCATTATTTGCATTATTTTTGAAACTTCACTTTAAAATTCGTGGTAAGTAAGCTGTAGTATCAATAGGCATAAAGGATAATTGTACAAGAAGCAATTCCATTAAATTAAGGCCCTCGTCACGATCGAAACATTTATTTTGATGGGGTTAAATGTAAAATAAAATTATACTTTGGTCACACCTTTTGAAAACTGTCAATGCGTGAAATACGTGCGGTTGCATTATCAATTGCAATTTCAGCCTCATTTCAAAAATGGTGATTCTCACCTTTTTTTATACTAATTTCTTACCAAGATTATAATAAACATTTCTATTAAATTCTGCTTAAAATGCATTGAAATATTTTAAGGACAAACTTGAAATACGCTTTCCATTAAAATTCACTTAATCATGGAACGTCATGATCTGTTTTTAAATTATTACTAAGATGCTTGACACACTGAATTATACCAAAGAAACGACTTATTTCCATTGAAAGCAAAGAAGTCATTTCACAAAATATATATAAAAAACGATGCACGATATATCTCATATAAACTACAAAATCGTGCCTTGACTTTAATTAATCCGTAAAGAAATAAGCCAAAAGAATTGACGATTCATGAAAACTGAAGCATTAAAGAACAATTTCTGAACCATGAATGACAAAGAGCGTAGAATTTTCTTACTGTGTATAAAGAAAACATCGTCGCGTACCCTGTGGCACAACTTACACATTCATATTTATCAGTCATCTTGTACATTATATTGCAGTCAATATCTCAAATATTCAAAATCCAAAAAAAAAATGCAGTCATGTCATATTATTCCCATTAAGCTAGCGTTGCCTAGGTCATAAAACGGGACTCACTTAAACATGATTTCTGCTACATTTTCTCGAAGGAATGTTTGGATTGGCAGATACGTCAACCTTGACCATTTTACACATATTTGTTTTTCCTCTGTAGTAAAAAACAATGGCGGGCTACGACGATATTGGGAAACAAACAAACATTGATTTATAATACACGTCACATTATCCATTGCGCCTTTCAACGGGTGTTCATGATAACCTTGATCATCAAATTTTCATTACAGCCTCCATAAATGTATACTGCGCGCAAAAAGATTTCGTGTACTTAAAACAAAAGAAATATCTTAAAGACGTTACATTATTAAGTAATCAATAGATGTATAATTTTGTTCTGCGTATTTTGACACCCCCAATTCGGCACGACGTGACTTAAGTCCTTCAGGCTATACCAATTCGAATGGGAAAAGGGAGCATTTCAAAAGTGACACATTTGTGATATTACTTCTTACAGGCCGATTCTCAAATCGGCGTAGTAAATAATATACACTAGAACACCTGGAGCAGATTTACATACCTACCTGTTGAAACTCACACCTCCACTTTATTCATAGGACTCTGCAAAACAAGTTGACATTGCCCTTGCTTGTATATTACAGTAATAACACGATGCGCCCAATTGAACCAATTGAACCAACGGTGGCCAAACCTTGTACGAGCCTTGTGCTCTTTTTGGTCATCCTCCATTGTCATATAAGCGTATGTTTTGATTTATATGATTTTTGGTAAATAAAACTGAAACTGAAACTGAAACCAACAATCAACACTGAAACTTTTTGTCTCATAAGAATCTAATGATCTTGCCAAATGAAAAACAAACAAACAAACAAACAAACAATAAGAATTAGCCATTCTTACAATTAGATTAAACAGTACTAATTGCCTATTACACGGTTTCAATAGTATGCTGGCTAATTTTGTACAACAAAATATACCTGATGAACCAACCAAAGATGTCCTAAATAAATTATTATTACAACGCACTGAACCAACTACTTTAGTACCTTAATATGGCAGTACGTCCTGAGGCCGGGCGTATGAATTTTGGTAGTATTTCAGCAAAAAATGTCATATAATGAGAGAATACATACCTTCTCCATCAATCCTGGCTATCTAACGTGGTATTTTCAGTGATTAGTTAATAATACATTTAAGCTTTATAGCGATTTATTTGTACTTGGAATTCTGATTGCCCCTTTCGACGCCAACCAATTGAAATGGTGCGTGTATCTCGAAGGCGTATTCCATAATTCATGTGCGCCATCTAGCATACACATAAACCTCCAATGAGGTTTTGTTTTTGGCATTTAGAACCTCAAGATCGTTCCTGGTAATTACAATTCTTCGGTTAAACGATGAATGCCCCTACTAATTGTTTTAAATCATAAACCCATCCATGAGCCATGTAATCATTATAGTGTTTAAGGCTATTAAATAGCTTCCAATGCGGTTATATGCTTAGAGAATGCACTTCAGTATAACGCTATATATTTAGGAGCAGGCAAACCTTAATAAGTTTATGCTTCCGATACCAAATCAAGTTTTTTAAAGAAGTGTATCTGTTTTCCGAAGTATCATGTCATTATGCAGATTAATTCAAATTATGACATCCCATCGCGCATATCACAGAGAAATTCCATGGGAAAGATAAGAACCAGTTATATGGACTTTGCAATGGGATTTTACGGCTTCCCAAGTAAGATCATCAAGCTTCTCCAATCACTATAGAGTATATCGAACAGTGTTGTGCGTGTGGATGGTGACATAATTGACTCGTTCTCCACAACAGTGAGAGTGCAGCAAGGTTGTGTGATATATCACCACAACCCTTCAACATACTTTTTGAACTTGGTATACTTTTCGCAACCCATGACACCGACATAGGAATAATGATCCAGGCACATCTGATCTCAAACCTCCGCTTCGCCGACGACATTGTCTTGCTGGCTGACTCTGCTAGTAGCCTACAGACTGCAGAGACCGTACATTGGCTGTGTTCGTGATTTTTACACAGCAAATAATTGTGTGTGTTTTTCCAAAACTAGTTTTAACTACTTTTTAAAAACTTCTTAAAAGATAAGTTCAGCAATTGAACTAAAAATATTCATACTTTAATACTTAAAATGGTCACAAAAGATCGGTTTGTTATCTTTATTCCTGCAAAGTTAAACATTCAGGCAGGGAATTTTTGTTTCTTCTATTCGAAAGGAATATATGTCAATGTCTTTTAACCCATCTGAAAATGTTCAAAAAAGCAATGTGAAAATGCATTCTTTTAATTGACGATCATCATTGCTTCCACGTCTTGTCATTTTGACCTAAAATTCGCGTTTAGTTTATTTTGCGGTTGAAGTTGATCATGTTGATGTATTTCTGTTAATCGTAAGTAGGGTGAGGCTCACCATGTCATGAATAATCTATAATGATCAAGTTCATTACTATTTAGTTTTCTAATAGTATGAGTTTTCGTCCTAGTAGCATGAACCAAGTTGACGATACATTGCCCTCCAGGTTTAGTATCATTTCCATGTTCGGAGAAGTACCGTTCTGTTTTATTTGCCGAATTGCTAGTGTTAGCATAATCAACACTGAAATGGATAGGTAGTGTAACCCAACGGCGTTTCAGTTGGGAATCGTGCGCCAGGGTATGTACATACATGAGTAAATAACTTGTTAGAGTTTTACATTAGCAAGTTTGGTTACTCTCATCAGCACTTCATTCGCGACAGAATGTAACTTAATATGTTATGTAAGACTTTGATAACAGTTAGTTCATTACAAGGCGTTTTTAAATTCAGGTCATTACGACAAGTTTAATTTTAATTAGTGCTTGTTCTAGTTATATATTTTGAAGTCAGCAAGACTTAAAAGCAGAGCCAAATAATTACATGTAAAGCTGTACGCAAAGCATATGATTATTCCTTAAAGCCTTATAGAATGGACAAACTGGACTATCTGTCTCGTATCAAGTTGAGAGTAACGCCATCTTGGATTTCGCACTGGCAGATTCGAATCTTGTGCTAACCTAACCCCGCGGGGCGTGTATACAAACGTAGAAGTAGGGGCGACGCTGGGGGGGTATGGGGTGTGTGTGACACCCCCAATTGACTGTTGTCGTCAAAACCATATGATTGTCGGCAAATGTAGTCAAAGCTATGTGATTGTCGGCAAATTGCAAGAGTCATATAAAAGATGGTCTAATACCATTTGATCTAATATCCGTTTTGTCTACATCCATTTCGTCTAAACCCATTAGGTCTATATCCACTACGTCCAATAATCATTTGGTCCTATAACCATTTGGTCCGATAACCATTTGGTCCGATAACCATTTAGTTTAATAACCATAAAGTCTAAAACCATTTAGTCTAACAACCATTTAGTCTAATACCAATTTTGGTCTACATCCAATAGGTCTAATATCCATTTGGTCGAAAACCCATTGGTCTACAAACCATTTTAGTCTTACAAGCATTTACTTTATTAATAAATAGACGAAATTGTATTAGACTAACTGGTTATTAGACCATACGGGTGTTAGATCTAACGGTTATTAGACCAAACGGTTTTTAGACCAAACGGTTATTGAAAAAATATTAGACAAAATGGTTATTAGACTATATGGTTAGTAGACATACCAGTTATTAGACAAAACAATATTAGACTAAATAGACATTTAGACTGTATGATTGTTAGACTAACCGGCAATTAGCCTTTCTGGTAACAGACCAATTGAATATAGACTAAACGGGAATTAGACGAAATGGTATTAGACGAAATGGCAATAGACCTAAAAGATTAATGTGTTACGAAATTGTGCTGTTGTTACGTAATAGACCTATAGTAGTTACTAATTTAATTCAGTAACATCGACCTGTTGATGTTGATTAATTAAGTTAACATAAGAAAGGTCTCGTATACAATAAAAGTCTTTGTTTATTTACTAGAAAATGATGACAGACAACGGGTAATTTTCTGCGGCCGTACCCATCGCATATGCGCATATGTGACCGTCCACGGCGAATGAGCCGTAAATTCCTCCCCGGTCAATTTTGTTTTATTTCGTGTTTAAAAATAAACATCATAAACTTAAAAATGGTATATCATTTGACTTCAAACGATATCCAGAAGCGGGGTTATGGTTTGTTAAACTTTGCTCCTTCAACAAAATTATAGCTTTTACGTTTTACATGTGTCTCTTTTTCCACATTGTTGGCAATAAATATCAAACAGTCATAATTGGCGGTCATTTCAAATCATCCCCAAGTCAACGAAGCTTAAGAAAGTTCTCTCATTGTTAATTGTTGGTTATGCATACCGGTACAAAATACAATGCCTGGTAACCCACCACTTGAACAGGATTTAGCAATATAAGCAAACAAAGACCAGAGCTATTAAAAGTTCTATAGCCATCTAAGGTAGAAGCTTATTATCCACTTCAACAATAGGATTATTGATTAGTTTTTGACTATCGAAATGAGACGGATGTCGGGCCAGCTTAAGGTGGCTGTGTACTCTCAGACATGCATGTAGTAAAAGTGCAATAACTTTGTAATTATTCGCGCAAAACATATAAAAGTATACATTTTTATGAAGGCAAGACATCAATAAATCTTAATATAAATACAGATTTGGGGTAAAACAACAATTTTGAAGAAAATCACAAAAAGTGAGTTTTTGGCAATATTTGTTAGGTACATCATAACAAAAAACACTCTTTCCAAAATATTTTATTTTGTTTTTAGCTCAATCTTGAGGAAAAATAACAAAAACGGTTTTTTTATTTTTTGAGATATTGACCATATAAGGCATCAAAATGAACTTTTAAAATTCAAGAACGCCTATTTGCACAAATGATGCCCAAAATCGGAAATAGACCAAAATATAAAAACATGAGAAAACCGTTTCTTGAGTCGATCATGCTTTTACGATGATCATATTTGCTTACCTATAGATGCTGTATTTATTGAGTTATCGTGTACCTAAATCGTCATTTTACCGAGAAAATGAACATTGAAATAATGGCCGTTGAAGTTTAAAGTGGTCACATTTTGCACTTTCATCGAATCTCACAGGAGAATGCGACAGTTTTCGTTTTTGAAACTTATATTACGTGAATATCGGGTAAATCCACAGCCCCTTGAGAAGTTTGAGCGAAATCCATTCATAACTTGATATTTAAATCGGGGAAAGAACTTGAAAAACCCACATTTTATCAGCTAAAACGGAGCCATTTTACCACTAGGTTTTGTGAAATCAGTGCTCCGTGGTGTTTCCATAAGATGCGCCGCGCATGCAGATAAGCGTCGCGTATTTGTGCGTTAACAAATTGCGCGATACGCAACGTGATGAGTTGTTGCGCGCGTGTACCTTGCTGGTACAACAAAGATTTTCTTTCCTTTTCAATTTCAAACACGAGTAGAATAGTGAAATAAAATCCTTAAAATATTGCAGTTGGAGTTTACAAATCTGGATTTTCATTCCTTGTATTTATAAAAACATAACAAGGTACAAACATATCATAAAAACTCAATTTTGAGAAAGAAACAATACACAGCCGCGTTAAGTTACCGATGAATATGACCTTCGAACACATTTTACACCGTAACTCAGAATACAATTTAGGGAATTTACGGCTCATTTGTGCTGCCGGGTCACATATAGTATTTTAGTAAGACCACTGATCACAGGATTTAACACCCCTATCTTCGAATTCTGATCGTGCACACAAGGTGTTAGGTCATTTCGCTGAAATGAGCATTGGAATGGTCCCATAATTACTTCGAGTCAACTGGTATGTATTGGAGTGTTTTAGTGCACAGAATAAAACCCACATACGAAGATATACTATATTGGAAAGGTGAACAACGAAGGCAATCATAGATTAAAAGTGTGTTCTTGGTTGGTTCGAGGCTGACGAATTCCAAAAAAGAAGTTCGCTGTTCCAGGTAATGGGGTCAATTAAAACATTTCGGTTCTATTGGATATAGTTACGGTGAAAATAAAATATCAAATTATAAAAAAATGTCAGGCTTTGGGCCGGGGTAGCCATGAAGCTTGTAATTTGTATGACAAACTGGTTACCTGATCATTTCAGGAACAGAAAAATACATGCTTTAGGAATTAAATATGTCAAGATGATCGAAAAAGTATCGAGCCTGTAACGTAAAATGAATTTCTTTTATGTGATCGCAGCACAACCTGAGCTTTACACAAATAAATGTTGAGTTTAATGACAAAATCTACGTATAAAATAATAATTTTTTGCACGTGTGGTATTAAAAAGCAGAAATTAGCAGAATATAATATTGAATATGCAACATATGATTTTGACCTTTGTTACCTATTGTTTAATCTATCGGAAACTACAACGAGATGGGTTTGAAATGAGGTGTTACCTATCATGCATCGGTAAATATATTGGAACTCATTGATGTGATGTGTCATCCAGGGAACCTTCTGCCTCATCCTCTAACTTCTTATCTACTTATATCCGTATAGAAGCACTACTTTTATCTGCTCAATTAATCGCAAAGATTAAATTATTCATTTAGCTTTTTTTTTTATCAGATGTAAAAAAGTAAAAACATGTGCCTTAGGTCACACAAATTCTTGTGCATGTATTGCAGCTGTAATGTTATAATATACTCTATGCATGCAGATTCATAAATGCTATTTGATCCTCGGCGCATATTCTACATATTCACGTTGAGAGTTACATTTCGTATGAAACATTCATGTTGAACAAGAGTATGTTAGATTTAACCTTTCTTCGACTGAGCCTTGTAACACAAACAACGAGCTGGGTGTTACCCCAAATTTCTAGATTAAACGTCTAAGCCTTTATTTGGTACAAATGAATAGCTATGCTCCTCTTCTATTCAGTGATACCAAAATAAGTTAGAAGTACAAACATTCCCCACATAATATCACTATGACGTCATAATGTTAGCTAAATTCTGGCTATGTACAAAAGTATAGGCAAAAATATTCTACAAACATGCGATTTTCGACGGATTTTCTCCTAAATACGAAAGAAATGACTACTTCAACATTAAATGTCAATATCTCTTGGAATAGTTTTTAAAACAAAGACTAAAATAAAATTTAATGGATTTTACCTTAGAAGCCTTTGGTGGGCCTCACCAACCTCTTCTATTGTAATTTTTTATACCTAATGGTTGGCCCTACCTCCTGGTGTTGGGGGTAAAAATGTTATCACTAAAACGACAGCACAGGATGGATCCACGATTAGCTAAAGTCATTTGAGTGTAAACACAAGCGGGTTTTTATATAGCATACCGGATCAAAACATTAGGGGATGGTATGATAGTATAAACAACAAAATATCAGCTTGAAATAAAAGTAATAAAACTATGGAAGCCGCCATTACCCTGCTATCGCGTATAGGCCTGGAACGCTGCCGTGATCTACCGTGTGATGATTACGCTTTAAAGCACTAAAATTGTCATTTGCTGCATCAACCGTAGACTGTTCCGAGCCTGCTATATTATCATGGAGGTATAAGTGCGTTGGTGTTATAGACCTGACACTAGCGCGCTCGCCTCTTAAACCCAGGGTCGTGGGTTCGAGTCCCGGCAGGACCGGTAGTGGCTTGAGGAGGCGCAGGGTATATTTCTGAATTTGTCATGTTTTTATCGGTTTTTAGCACATGTACAATCAATATGAACTTAACTTTATTAAATACATAAAATTGACCAAGGTCCATCCACAAATAGAAAGAAAATAGAAAGAAATTGGGAGAAATTGTTCTAAATTACAATCATAACATGTCCTGCTACGTAAGTCTATACAGAGGTCGTCGTTAAGCTCACGGTCATTGCCCATTGGGTGCTAGCAGACGCGCTGTTAGCACTCGGGTGCGCTCATAGTACCCCGTTAGCACCCCATGGCAGCCCCCCATACGTGTGTCAAATTTTGTGATTCGCGGCAACTTCTGTACAGCATCCCGTAGCGTGCAAAATCTACGCAGGTTTGCAATGAAATTGACAACATTGAACCATAGATGTTTGGCTGTTGGAAAGTTGGTCCAAAGTTGACGAAATACTTTCGCAACAGTATGTTATGGTTGGTTATTATCATGCAGGAAAATTAATGATACTGTCAATAAAATAATAAACTTAAGTAAATTATTATCAAGTAGAACATTTTGAGACAACAAATACTTATTTCATTGAATTATGTTAAATTGTTAAATTAAAGTCATATGAACAAAAGGTTTCTGAAAATGATTCTATAGATATAGAAATTATTTTGTGCATTTCTACATTGTGTCCCTGAAAGAACTGTATCGTCTGAAACTTTTTAAATTGTTTGGGTATTTTAACACCACAACTAAACGTAACTAAATAACTGATGTGGTTA